>NW_024037051.1:544233-592004 GCF_015706575.1 Patiria miniata
ACCTGTCCTTTTGCAGCTTGTTGGCCTATCACAAGCTTCCGAACAAGGTATAGTTTGTGCAGAACTTCCCAGGTTAGGTACCGTTAGGCCGCGATATACGAAGTTCGTGTCGCGGGCGCTTGCAGGCATGGCTGTTAGACTGACTGCACATAGGGTTACTACTGGCATTGATGCGCTATATCTTGAATTTTCTCCGCAAGTACTGGGTTTCAAGACCTGTCCTTTTGCCAGCTTGTTGGCCTGATCACAAGCTTCCGAACAAGGTATAGTTTGTGCAGAACTTCCCAGGTTAAGGTACCGTTAGCCGCGATATACGAAGTTGTCGTGTCGCGGGCGCTTGCAGGCATGGCTGTTAGACTGACTGCACATAGGGTACTACTGGCATTGATGCGCTATATCTTAAATTTTCTCCGCAAGTACTGGGTTTCAAGACCTGTCCTTTTGCCAGCTTGTTGGCCTGATCACAAGCTTCCGAACAAGGTATAGTTTGTGCAGAACTTCCGGTTAAGGTACCGTTAGGCCGCGATATACGAAGTTCGTGTCGCGGGCGCTTGCAGGCATGGCTGTTAGACTGACTGCACATAGGGGTACTACTGGCATTGATGCGCTATATCTTGAATTTTCTCCGCAAGTACTGGGTTCAAGACCTGTCCTTTTGCCAGCTTGTTGGCCTGATCACAAGCTTCCGAACAAGGTATAGTTTGTGCAGAACTTCCCAGGTTAAGGTACCGTTAGCCGCGATATACGAAGTTCGTGTCGCGGGCGCTTGCAGGCATGGCTGTTAGACTGACTGCACATAGGGGTACTACTGGCATTGATGCGCTATATCTTAATTTTCTCCGCAAGTACTGGTTTCAAGACCTGTCCTTTTGCCAGCTTGTTGGCCTGATCACAAGCTTCCGAACAAGTATAGTTTGTGCAGAACTTCCCAGGTTAAGTACCGTTAGACCGCGATATACGAAGTTCGTGTCGCGGGCGCTTGCAGGCATGGCTGTTAGACTGACTGCACATAGGGGTACTACTGGCATTGATGCGCTATATCTTGAATTTTCTCCGCAAGTACTGGGTTTCAAGACCTGTCCTTTTGCCAGCTTGTTGGCCTGATCACAAGCTTCCGAACAAGGTATAGTTTGTGCAGAACTTCCCAGGTTAAGGTACCGTTAGGCCGCGATATACGAAGTTCGTGTCGCGGGCGCTTGCAGGCATGGCTGTTAGACTGACTGCACATAGGGGTTCTACTGGCATTGATGCGCTATATCTTGAATTTTCTCCGCAAGTACTGGTTTTCAAGACCTGTCCTTTTGCCAGCTTGTTGGCCTGATCACAAGCTTCCGAACAAGGTATAGTTTGTGCAGAACTTCCCAGGTTAAGGTACCGTTAGGCCGCGATATACGAAGTTCGTGTCGCGGGCGCTTGCAGGCATGGCTGTTAGACTGACTGCACATAGGGGTACTACTGGCATTGATGCGCTATATCTTGAATTTTCTCCGCAAGTACTGGGTTTCAAGACCTGTCCTTTTGCCAGCTTGTTGGCCTGATCACAAGCTTCCGAACAAGGTATAGTTTGTGCAGAACTTCCCAGGTTAAGGTACCGTTAGGCCGCGATATACGAAGTTCGTGTCGCGGGCGCTTGCAGGCATGGCTGTTAGACTGACTGCACATAGGGGTACTACTGGCATTGATGCGCTATATCTTGAATTTTCTCCGCAAGTACTGGTTTTCAAGACCTGTCCTTTTGCCAGCTTGTTGGCCTGATCACAAGCTTCCGAACAAGGTATAGTTTGTGCAGAACTTCCCAGGTTAAGGTACCGTTAGGCCGCGATATACGAAGTTCGTGTCGCGGGCGCTTGCAGGCATGGCTGTTAGACTGACTGCACATAGGGTACTACTGGCATTGATGCGCTATATCTTGAATTTTCTCCGCAAGTACTGGGTTTCAAGACCTGTCCTTTTGCCAGCTTGTTGGCCTGATCACAAGCTTCCGAACAAGGTATAGTTTGTGCAGAACTTCCCAGGTTAAGGTACCGTTAGGCCGCGATATACGAAGTTCGTGTCGCGGCGCTTGCAGGCATGGCTGTTAGACTGACTGCACATAGGGGTACTACTGGCATTGATGCGCTATATCTTGAATTTTCTCCGCAAGTACTGGTTTCAAGACCTGTCCTTTTGCCAGCTTGTTGGCCTGATCACAAGCTTCCGAACAAGGTATAGTTTGTGCAGAACTTCCCAGGTTAAGGTACCGTTAGGCCGCGATATACGAAGTTCGTGTCGCGGGCGCTTGCAGGCATGGCTGTTAGACTGACTGCACATAGGGGTACTACTGGCATTGATGCGCTATATCTTAAATTTTCTCCGCAAGTACTGGGTTTCAAGACCTGTCCTTTTGCCAGCTTGTTGGCCTGATCACAAGCTTCCGACAAGGTATAGTTTGTGCAGAACTTCCCAGGTTAAGGTACCGTTAGGCCGCGATATACGAAGTTCGTGTCGCGGGCGCTTGCAGGCATGGCTGTTAGACTGACTGCACATAGGGGTACTACTGGCATTGATGCGCTATATCTTAAATTTTCTCCGCAAGTACTGGGTTTCAAGACCTGTCCTTTTGCCAGCTTGTTGGCCTGATCACAAGCTTCCGAACAAGGTATAGTTTGTGCAGAACTTCCCAGGTTAAGGTACCGTTAGGCCGCGATATACGAAGTTCGTGTCGCGGGCGCTTGCAGGCATGGCTGTTAGACTGACTGCACATAGGGGTACTACTGGCATTGATGCGCTATATCTTGAATTTTCTCCGCAAGTACTGGTTTCAAGACCTGTCCTTTTGCCAGCTTGTTGGCCTGATCACAAGCTTCCGAACAAGGTATAGTTTGTGCAGAACTTCCCAGGTTAAGGTACCGTTAGGCCGCGATATACGAAGTTCGTGTCGCGGGCGCTTGCAGGCATGGCTGTTAGACTGACTGCACATAGGGGTACTACTGGCATTGATGCGCTATATCTTGAATTTTCTCCGCAAGTACTGGGTTTCAAGACCTGTCCTTTTGCCAGCTTGTTGGCCTGATCACAAGCTTCCGAACAAGGTATAGTTTGTGCAGAACTTCCCAGGTTAAGGTACCGTTAGGCCGCGATATACGAAGTTCGTGTCGCGGGCGCTTGCAGGCATGGCTGTTAGACTGACTGCACATAGGGGTACTACTGGCATTGATGCGCTATATCTTGAATTTTCTCCGCAAGTACTGGTTTTCAAGACCTGTCCTTTTGCCAGCTTGTTGGCCTGATCACAAGCTTCCGAACAAGGTATAGTTTGTGCAGAACTTCCCAGGTTAAGGTACCGTTAGGCCGCGATATACGAAGTTCGTGTCGCGGGCGCTTGCAGGCATGGCTGTTAGACTGACTGCACATAGGGGTTCTACTGGCATTGATGCGCTATATCTTAAATTTTCTCCGCAAGTACTGGGTTTCAAGACCTGTCCTTTTGCCAGCTTGTTGGCCTGATCACAAGCTTCCGAACAAGGTATAGTTTGTGCAGAACTTCCCAGGTTAAGGTACCGTTAGGCCGCGATATACGAAGTTCGTGTCGCGGGCGCTTGCAGGCATGGCTGTTAGACTGACTGCACATAGGGGTACTACTGGCATTGATGCGCTATATCTTAAATTTTCTCCGCAAGTACTGGTTTTCAAGACCTGTCCTTTTGCCAGCTTGTTGGCCTGATCACAAGCTTCCGAACAAGGTATAGTTTGTGCAGAACTTCCCAGGTTAAGGTACCGTTAGGCCGCGATATACGAAGTTCGTGTCGCGGGCGCTTGCAGGCATGGCTGTTAGACTGACTGCACATAGGGGTACTACTGGCATTGATGCGCTATATCTTAATTTTCTCCGCAAGTACTGGTTTCAAGACCTGTCCTTTTGCCAGCTTGTTGGCCTGATCACAAGCTTCCGAACAAGGTATAGTTTGTGCAGAACTTCCCAGGTTAAGGTACCGTTAGGCCGCGATATACGAAGTTCGTGTCGCGGGCGCTTGCAGGCATGGCTGTTAGACTGACTGCACATAGGGGTACTACTGGCATTGATGCGCTATATCTTAATTTTCTCCGCAAGTACTGGGTTTCAAGACCTGTCCTTTTGCCAGCTTGTTGGCCTGATCACAAGCTTCCGAACAAGGTATAGTTTGTGCAGAACTTCCCAGGTTAAGGTACCGTTAGGCCGCGATATACGAAGTTCGTGTCGCGGGCGCTTGCAGGCATGGCTGTTAGACTGACTGCACATAGGGGTACTACTGGCATTGATGCGCTATATCTTAATTTTCTCCGCAAGTACTGGGTTTCAAGACCTGTCCTTTTGCCAGCTTGTTGGCCTGATCACAAGCTTCCGAACAAGGTATAGTTTGTGCAGAACTTCCCAGGTTAAGGTACCGTTAGGCCGCGATATACGAAGTTCGTGTCGCGGGCGCTTGCAGGCATGGCTGTTAGACTGACTGCACATAGGGGTACTACTGGCATTGATGCGCTATATCTTAAATTTTCTCCGCAAGTACTGGGTTTCAAGACCTGTCCTTTTGCCAGCTTGTTGGCCTGATCACAAGCTTCCGAACAAGGTATAGTTTGTGCAGAACTTCCCAGGTTAAGGTACCGTTAGGCCGCGATATACGAAGTTCGTGTCGCGGGCGCTTGCAGGCATGGCTGTTAGACTGACTGCACATAGGGGTACTACTGGCATTGATGCGCTATATCTTGAATTTTCTCCGCAAGTACTGGGTTTCAAGACCTGTCCTTTTGCCAGCTTGTTGGCCTGATCACAAGCTTCCGAACAAGGTATAGTTTGTGCAGAACTTCCCAGGTTAAGGTACCGTTAGGCCGCGATATACGAAGTTCGTGTCGCGGGCGCTTGCAGGCATGGCTGTTAGACTGACTGCACATAGGGGTACTACTGGCATTGATGCGCTATATCTTGAATTTTCTCCGCAAGTACTGGGTTTCAAGACCTGTCCTTTTGCCAGCTTGTTGGCCTGATCACAAGCTTCCGAACAAGGTATAGTTTGTGCAGAACTTCCCAGGTTAAGGTACCGTTAGGCCGCGATATACGAAGTTCGTGTCGCGGGCGCTTGCAGGCATGGCTGTTAGACTGACTGCACATAGGGGTACTACTGGCATTGATGCGCTATATCTTGAATTTTCTCCGCAAGTACTGGGTTTCAAGACCTGTCCTTTTGCCAGCTTGTTGGCCTGATCACAAGCTTCCGAACAAGGTATAGTTTGTGCAGAACTTCCCAGGTTAAGGTACCGTTAGGCCGCGATATACGAAGTTCGTGTCGCGGGCGCTTGCAGGCATGGCTGTTAGACTGACTGCACATAGGGGTACTACTGGCATTGATGCGCTATATCTTGAATTTTCTCCGCAAGTACTGGGTTTCAAGACCTGTCCTTTTGCCAGCTTGTTGGCCTGATCACAAGCTTCCGAACAAGGTATAGTTTGTGCAGAACTTCCCAGGTTAAGGTACCGTTAGGCCGCGATATACGAAGTTCGTGTCGCGGGCGCTTGCAGGCATGGCTGTTAGACTGACTGCACATAGGGGTACTACTGGCATTGATGCGCTATATCTTGAATTTTCTCCGCAAGTACTGGGTTTCAAGACCTGTCCTTTTGCCAGCTTGTTGGCCTGATCACAAGCTTCCGAACAAGGTATAGTTTGTGCAGAACTTCCCAGGTTAAGGTACCGTTAGGCCGCGATATACGAAGTTCGTGTCGCGGGCGC
The DNA here is from genome assembly GCF_015706575.1 of Patiria miniata. NCBI lineage: Eukaryota > Metazoa > Echinodermata > Asteroidea > Valvatida > Asterinidae > Patiria > Patiria miniata. The sequence goes on from NW_024037051.1 coordinate 549,978, forward strand.
TTGCAGGCATGGCTGTTAGACTGACTGCACATAGGGGTACTACTGGCATTGATGCGCTATATCTTAAATTTTCTCCGCAAGTACTGGGTTTCAAGACCTGTCCTTTTGCCAGCTTGTTGGCCTGATCACAAGCTTCCGAACAAGGTATAGTTTGTGCAGAACTTCCCAGGTTAAGGTACCGTTAGGCCGCGATATACGAAGTTCGTGTCGCGGGCGCTTGCAGGCATGGCTGTTAGACTGACTGCACATAGGGGTACTACTGGCATTGATGCGCTATATCTTAAATTTTCTCCGCAAGTACTGGGTTTCAAGACCTGTCCTTTTGCCAGCTTGTTGGCCTGATCACAAGCTTCCGAACAAGGTATAGTTTGTGCAGAACTTCCCAGGTTAAGGTACCGTTAGGCCGCGATATACGAAGTTCGTGTCGCGGGCGCTTGCAGGCATGGCTGTTAGACTGACTGCACATAGGGGTACTACTGGCATTGATGCGCTATATCTTGAATTTTCTCCGCAAGTACTGGGTTTCAAGACCTGTCCTTTTGCCAGCTTGTTGGCCTGATCACAAGCTTCCGAACAAGGTATAGTTTGTGCAGAACTTCCCAGGTTAAGGTACCGTTAGGCCGCGATATACGAAGTTCGTGTCGCGGGCGCTTGCAGGCATGGCTGTTAGACTGACTGCACATAGGGGTACTACTGGCATTGATGCGCTATATCTTGAATTTTCTCCGCAAGTACTGGGTTTCAAGACCTGTCCTTTTGCCAGCTTGTTGGCCTGATCACAAGCTTCCGAACAAGGTATAGTTTGTGCAGAACTTCCCAGGTTAAGGTACCGTTAGGCCGCGATATACGAAGTTCGTGTCGCGGGCGCTTGCAGGCATGGCTGTTAGACTGACTGCACATAGGGGTACTACTGGCATTGATGCGCTATATCTTGAATTTTCTCCGCAAGTACTGGGTTTCAAGACCTGTCCTTTTGCCAGCTTGTTGGCCTGATCACAAGCTTCCGAACAAGGTATAGTTTGTGCAGAACTTCCCAGGTTAAGGTACCGTTAGGCCGCGATATACGAAGTTCGTGTCGCGGGCGCTTGCAGGCATGGCTGTTAGACTGACTGCACATAGGGGTACTACTGGCATTGATGCGCTATATCTTGAATTTTCTCCGCAAGTACTGGGTTTCAAGACCTGTCCTTTTGCCAGCTTGTTGGCCTGATCACAAGCTTCCGAACAAGGTATAGTTTGTGCAGAACTTCCCAGGTTAAGGTACCGTTAGGCCGCGATATACGAAGTTCGTGTCGCGGGCGCTTGCAGGCATGGCTGTTAGACTGACTGCACATAGGGGTACTACTGGCATTGATGCGCTATATCTTGAATTTTCTCCGCAAGTACTGGGTTTCAAGACCTGTCCTTTTGCCAGCTTGTTGGCCTGATCACAAGCTTCCGAACAAGGTATAGTTTGTGCAGAACTTCCCAGGTTAAGGTACCGTTAGGCCGCGATATACGAAGTTCGTGTCGCGGGCGCTTGCAGGCATGGCTGTTAGACTGACTGCACATAGGGGTACTACTGGCATTGATGCGCTATATCTTAAATTTTCTCCGCAAGTACTGGGTTTCAAGACCTGTCCTTTTGCCAGCTTGTTGGCCTGATCACAAGCTTCCGAACAAGGTATAGTTTGTGCAGAACTTCCCAGGTTAAGGTACCGTTAGGCCGCGATATACGAAGTTCGTGTCGCGGGCGCTTGCAGGCATGGCTGTTAGACTGACTGCACATAGGGGTACTACTGGCATTGATGCGCTATATCTTGAATTTTCTCCGCAAGTACTGGGTTTCAAGACCTGTCCTTTTGCCAGCTTGTTGGCCTGATCACAAGCTTCCGAACAAGGTATAGTTTGTGCAGAACTTCCCAGGTTAAGGTACCGTTAGGCCGCGATATACGAAGTTCGTGTCGCGGGCGCTTGCAGGCATGGCTGTTAGACTGACTGCACATAGGGGTACTACTGGCATTGATGCGCTATATCTTGAATTTTCTCCGCAAGTACTGGGTTTCAAGACCTGTCCTTTTGCCAGCTTGTTGGCCTGATCACAAGCTTCCGAACAAGGTATAGTTTGTGCAGAACTTCCCAGGTTAAGGTACCGTTAGGCCGCGATATACGAAGTTCGTGTCGCGGGCGCTTGCAGGCATGGCTGTTAGACTGACTGCACATAGGGGTACTACTGGCATTGATGCGCTATATCTTGAATTTTCTCCGCAAGTACTGGGTTTCAAGACCTGTCCTTTTGCCAGCTTGTTGGCCTGATCACAAGCTTCCGAACAAGGTATAGTTTGTGCAGAACTTCCCAGGTTAAGGTACCGTTAGGCCGCGATATACGAAGTTCGTGTCGCGGGCGCTTGCAGGCATGGCTGTTAGACTGACTGCACATAGGGGTACTACTGGCATTGATGCGCTATATCTTGAATTTTCTCCGCAAGTACTGGGTTTCAAGACCTGTCCTTTTGCCAGCTTGTTGGCCTGATCACAAGCTTCCGAACAAGGTATAGTTTGTGCAGAACTTCCCAGGTTAAGGTACCGTTAGGCCGCGATATACGAAGTTCGTGTCGCGGGCGCTTGCAGGCATGGCTGTTAGACTGACTGCACATAGGGGTACTACTGGCATTGATGCGCTATATCTTGAATTTTCTCCGCAAGTACTGGGTTTCAAGACCTGTCCTTTTGCCAGCTTGTTGGCCTGATCACAAGCTTCCGAACAAGGTATAGTTTGTGCAGAACTTCCCAGGTTAAGGTACCGTTAGGCCGCGATATACGAAGTTCGTGTCGCGGGCGCTTGCAGGCATGGCTGTTAGACTGACTGCACATAGGGGTACTACTGGCATTGATGCGCTATATCTTGAATTTTCTCCGCAAGTACTGGGTTTCAAGACCTGTCCTTTTGCCAGCTTGTTGGCCTGATCACAAGCTTCCGAACAAGGTATAGTTTGTGCAGAACTTCCCAGGTTAAGGTACCGTTAGGCCGCGATATACGAAGTTCGTGTCGCGGGCGCTTGCAGGCATGGCTGTTAGACTGACTGCACATAGGGGTACTACTGGCATTGATGCGCTATATCTTAAATTTTCTCCGCAAGTACTGGGTTTCAAGACCTGTCCTTTTGCCAGCTTGTTGGCCTGATCACAAGCTTCCGAACAAGGTATAGTTTGTGCAGAACTTCCCAGGTTAAGGTACCGTTAGGCCGCGATATACGAAGTTCGTGTCGCGGGCGCTTGCAGGCATGGCTGTTAGACTGACTGCACATAGGGGTACTACTGGCATTGATGCGCTATATCTTAATTTTCTCCGCAAGTACTGGGTTTCAAGACCTGTCCTTTTGCCAGCTTGTTGGCCTGATCACAAGCTTCCGAACAAGGTATAGTTTGTGCAGAACTTCCCAGGTTAAGGTACCGTTAGGCCGCGATATACGAAGTTCGTGTCGCGGGCGCTTGCAGGCATGGCTGTTAGACTGACTGCACATAGGGGTACTACTGGCATTGATGCGCTATATCTTGAATTTTCTCCGCAAGTACTGGGTTTCAAGACCTGTCCTTTTGCCAGCTTGTTGGCCTGATCACAAGCTTCCGAACAAGGTATAGTTTGTGCAGAACTTCCCAGGTTAAGGTACCGTTAGGCCGCGATATACGAAGTTCGTGTCGCGGGCGCTTGCAGGCATGGCTGTTAGACTGACTGCACATAGGGGTACTACTGGCATTGATGCGCTATATCTTAAATTTTCTCCGCAAGTACTGGGTTTCAAGACCTGTCCTTTTGCCAGCTTGTTGGCCTGATCACAAGCTTCCGAACAAGGTATAGTTTGTGCAGAACTTCCCAGGTTAAGGTACCGTTAGGCCGCGATATACGAAGTTCGTGTCGCGGGCGCTTGCAGGCATGGCTGTTAGACTGACTGCACATAGGGGTACTACTGGCATTGATGCGCTATATCTTGAATTTTCTCCGCAAGTACTGGGTTTCAAGACCTGTCCTTTTGCCAGCTTGTTGGCCTGATCACAAGCTTCCGAACAAGGTATAGTTTGTGCAGAACTTCCCAGGTTAAGGTACCGTTAGGCCGCGATATACGAAGTTCGTGTCGCGGGCGCTTGCAGGCATGGCTGTTAGACTGACTGCACATAGGGGTACTACTGGCATTGATGCGCTATATCTTGAATTTTCTCCGCAAGTACTGGGTTTCAAGACCTGTCCTTTTGCCAGCTTGTTGGCCTGATCACAAGCTTCCGAACAAGGTATAGTTTGTGCAGAACTTCCCAGGTTAAGGTACCGTTAGGCCGCGATATACGAAGTTCGTGTCGCGGGCGCTTGCAGGCATGGCTGTTAGACTGACTGCACATAGGGGTACTACTGGCATTGATGCGCTATATCTTGAATTTTCTCCGCAAGTACTGGGTTTCAAGACCTGTCCTTTTGCCAGCTTGTTGGCCTGATCACAAGCTTCCGAACAAGGTATAGTTTGTGCAGAACTTCCCAGGTTAAGGTACCGTTAGGCCGCGATATACGAAGTTCGTGTCGCGGGCGCTTGCAGGCATGGCTGTTAGACTGACTGCACATAGGGGTACTACTGGCATTGATGCGCTATATCTTGAATTTTCTCCGCAAGTACTGGGTTTCAAGACCTGTCCTTTTGCCAGCTTGTTGGCCTGATCACAAGCTTCCGAACAAGGTATAGTTTGTGCAGAACTTCCCAGGTTAAGGTACCGTTAGGCCGCGATATACGAAGTTCGTGTCGCGGGCGCTTGCAGGCATGGCTGTTAGACTGACTGCACATAGGGGTACTACTGGCATTGATGCGCTATATCTTGAATTTTCTCCGCAAGTACTGGGTTTCAAGACCTGTCCTTTTGCCAGCTTGTTGGCCTGATCACAAGCTTCCGAACAAGGTATAGTTTGTGCAGAACTTCCCAGGTTAAGGTACCGTTAGGCCGCGATATACGAAGTTCGTGTCGCGGGCGCTTGCAGGCATGGCTGTTAGACTGACTGCACATAGGGGTACTACTGGCATTGATGCGCTATATCTTGAATTTTCTCCGCAAGTACTGGGTTTCAAGACCTGTCCTTTTGCCAGCTTGTTGGCCTGATCACAAGCTTCCGAACAAGGTATAGTTTGTGCAGAACTTCCCAGGTTAAGGTACCGTTAGGCCGCGATATACGAAGTTCGTGTCGCGGGCGCTTGCAGGCATGGCTGTTAGACTGACTGCACATAGGGGTACTACTGGCATTGATGCGCTATATCTTGAATTTTCTCCGCAAGTACTGGGTTTCAAGACCTGTCCTTTTGCCAGCTTGTTGGCCTGATCACAAGCTTCCGAACAAGGTATAGTTTGTGCAGAACTTCCCAGGTTAAGGTACCGTTAGGCCGCGATATACGAAGTTCGTGTCGCGGGCGCTTGCAGGCATGGCTGTTAGACTGACTGCACATAGGGGTACTACTGGCATTGATGCGCTATATCTTGAATTTTCTCCGCAAGTACTGGGTTTCAAGACCTGTCCTTTTGCCAGCTTGTTGGCCTGATCACAAGCTTCCGAACAAGGTATAGTTTGTGCAGAACTTCCCAGGTTAAGGTACCGTTAGGCCGCGATATACGAAGTTCGTGTCGCGGGCGCTTGCAGGCATGGCTGTTAGACTGACTGCACATAGGGGTACTACTGGCATTGATGCGCTATATCTTAAATTTTCTCCGCAAGTACTGGGTTTCAAGACCTGTCCTTTTGCCAGCTTGTTGGCCTGATCACAAGCTTCCGAACAAGGTATAGTTTGTGCAGAACTTCCCAGGTTAAGGTACCGTTAGGCCGCGATATACGAAGTTCGTGTCGCGGGCGCTTGCAGGCATGGCTGTTAGACTGACTGCACATAGGGGTACTACTGGCATTGATGCGCTATATCTTAAATTTTCTCCGCAAGTACTGGGTTTCAAGACCTGTCCTTTTGCCAGCTTGTTGGCCTGATCACAAGCTTCCGAACAAGGTATAGTTTGTGCAGAACTTCCCAGGTTAAGGTACCGTTAGGCCGCGATATACGAAGTTCGTGTCGCGGGCGCTTGCAGGCATGGCTGTTAGACTGACTGCACATAGGGGTACTACTGGCATTGATGCGCTATATCTTGAATTTTCTCCGCAAGTACTGGGTTTCAAGACCTGTCCTTTTGCCAGCTTGTTGGCCTGATCACAAGCTTCCGAACAAGGTATAGTTTGTGCAGAACTTCCCAGGTTAAGGTACCGTTAGGCCGCGATATACGAAGTTCGTGTCGCGGGCGCTTGCAGGCATGGCTGTTAGACTGACTGCACATAGGGGTACTACTGGCATTGATGCGCTATATCTTGAATTTTCTCCGCAAGTACTGGGTTTCAAGACCTGTCCTTTTGCCAGCTTGTTGGCCTGATCACAAGCTTCCGAACAAGGTATAGTTTGTGCAGAACTTCCCAGGTTAAGGTACCGTTAGGCCGCGATATACGAAGTTCGTGTCGCGGGCGCTTGCAGGCATGGCTGTTAGACTGACTGCACATAGGGGTACTACTGGCATTGATGCGCTATATCTTGAATTTTCTCCGCAAGTACTGGGTTTCAAGACCTGTCCTTTTGCCAGCTTGTTGGCCTGATCACAAGCTTCCGAACAAGGTATAGTTTGTGCAGAACTTCCCAGGTTAAGGTACCGTTAGGCCGCGATATACGAAGTTCGTGTCGCGGGCGCTTGCAGGCATGGCTGTTAGACTGACTGCACATAGGGGTACTACTGGCATTGATGCGCTATATCTTGAATTTTCTCCGCAAGTACTGGGTTTCAAGACCTGTCCTTTTGCCAGCTTGTTGGCCTGATCACAAGCTTCCGAACAAGGTATAGTTTGTGCAGAACTTCCCAGGTTAAGGTACCGTTAGGCCGCGATATACGAAGTTCGTGTCGCGGGCGCTTGCAGGCATGGCTGTTAGACTGACTGCACATAGGGGTACTACTGGCATTGATGCGCTATATCTTGAATTTTCTCCGCAAGTACTGGGTTTCAAGACCTGTCCTTTTGCCAGCTTGTTGGCCTGATCACAAGCTTCCGAACAAGGTATAGTTTGTGCAGAACTTCCCAGGTTAAGGTACCGTTAGGCCGCGATATACGAAGTTCGTGTCGCGGGCGCTTGCAGGCATGGCTGTTAGACTGACTGCACATAGGGGTACTACTGGCATTGATGCGCTATATCTTAAATTTTCTCCGCAAGTACTGGGTTTCAAGACCTGTCCTTTTGCCAGCTTGTTGGCCTGATCACAAGCTTCCGAACAAGGTATAGTTTGTGCAGAACTTCCCAGGTTAAGGTACCGTTAGGCCGCGATATACGAAGTTCGTGTCGCGGGCGCTTGCAGGCATGGCTGTTAGACTGACTGCACATAGGGGTACTACTGGCATTGATGCGCTATATCTTAAATTTTCTCCGCAAGTACTGGGTTTCAAGACCTGTCCTTTTGCCAGCTTGTTGGCCTGATCACAAGCTTCCGAACAAGGTATAGTTTGTGCAGAACTTCCCAGGTTAAGGTACCGTTAGGCCGCGATATACGAAGTTCGTGTCGCGGGCGCTTGCAGGCATGGCTGTTAGACTGACTGCACATAGGGGTACTACTGGCATTGATGCGCTATATCTTGAATTTTCTCCGCAAGTACTGGGTTTCAAGACCTGTCCTTTTGCCAGCTTGTTGGCCTGATCACAAGCTTCCGAACAAGGTATAGTTTGTGCAGAACTTCCCAGGTTAAGGTACCGTTAGGCCGCGATATACGAAGTTCGTGTCGCGGGCGCTTGCAGGCATGGCTGTTAGACTGACTGCACATAGGGGTACTACTGGCATTGATGCGCTATATCTTGAATTTTCTCCGCAAGTACTGGGTTTCAAGACCTGTCCTTTTGCCAGCTTGTTGGCCTGATCACAAGCTTCCGAACAAGGTATAGTTTGTGCAGAACTTCCCAGGTTAAGGTACCGTTAGGCCGCGATATACGAAGTTCGTGTCGCGGGCGCTTGCAGGCATGGCTGTTAGACTGACTGCACATAGGGGTACTACTGGCATTGATGCGCTATATCTTGAATTTTCTCCGCAAGTACTGGGTTTCAAGACCTGTCCTTTTGCCAGCTTGTTGGCCTGATCACAAGCTTCCGAACAAGGTATAGTTTGTGCAGAACTTCCCAGGTTAAGGTACCGTTAGGCCGCGATATACGAAGTTCGTGTCGCGGGCGCTTGCAGGCATGGCTGTTAGACTGACTGCACATAGGGGTACTACTGGCATTGATGCGCTATATCTTGAATTTTCTCCGCAAGTACTGGGTTTCAAGACCTGTCCTTTTGCCAGCTTGTTGGCCTGATCACAAGCTTCCGAACAAGGTATAGTTTGTGCAGAACTTCCCAGGTTAAGGTACCGTTAGGCCGCGATATACGAAGTTCGTGTCGCGGGCGCTTGCAGGCATGGCTGTTAGACTGACTGCACATAGGGGTACTACTGGCATTGATGCGCTATATCTTGAATTTTCTCCGCAAGTACTGGGTTTCAAGACCTGTCCTTTTGCCAGCTTGTTGGCCTGATCACAAGCTTCCGAACAAGGTATAGTTTGTGCAGAACTTCCCAGGTTAAGGTACCGTTAGGCCGCGATATACGAAGTTCGTGTCGCGGGCGCTTGCAGGCATGGCTGTTAGACTGACTGCACATAGGGGTACTACTGGCATTGATGCGCTATATCTTGAATTTTCTCCGCAAGTACTGGGTTTCAAGACCTGTCCTTTTGCCAGCTTGTTGGCCTGATCACAAGCTTCCGAACAAGGTATAGTTTGTGCAGAACTTCCCAGGTTAAGGTACCGTTAGGCCGCGATATACGAAGTTCGTGTCGCGGGCGCTTGCAGGCATGGCTGTTAGACTGACTGCACATAGGGGTACTACTGGCATTGATGCGCTATATCTTGAATTTTCTCCGCAAGTACTGGGTTTCAAGACCTGTCCTTTTGCCAGCTTGTTGGCCTGATCACAAGCTTCCGAACAAGGTATAGTTTGTGCAGAACTTCCCAGGTTAAGGTACCGTTAGGCCGCGATATACGAAGTTCGTGTCGCGGGCGCTTGCAGGCATGGCTGTTAGACTGACTGCACATAGGGGTACTACTGGCATTGATGCGCTATATCTTGAATTTTCTCCGCAAGTACTGGGTTTCAAGACCTGTCCTTTTGCCAGCTTGTTGGCCTGATCACAAGCTTCCGAACAAGGTATAGTTTGTGCAGAACTTCCCAGGTTAAGGTACCGTTAGGCCGCGATATACGAAGTTCGTGTCGCGGGCGCTTGCAGGCATGGCTGTTAGACTGACTGCACATAGGGGTACTACTGGCATTGATGCGCTATATCTTAAATTTTCTCCGCAAGTACTGGGTTTCAAGACCTGTCCTTTTGCCAGCTTGTTGGCCTGATCACAAGCTTCCGAACAAGGTATAGTTTGTGCAGAACTTCCCAGGTTAAGGTACCGTTAGGCCGCGATATACGAAGTTCGTGTCGCGGGCGCTTGCAGGCATGGCTGTTAGACTGACTGCACATAGGGGTACTACTGGCATTGATGCGCTATATCTTGAATTTTCTCCGCAAGTACTGGGTTTCAAGACCTGTCCTTTTGCCAGCTTGTTGGCCTGATCACAAGCTTCCGAACAAGGTATAGTTTGTGCAGAACTTCCCAGGTTAAGGTACCGTTAGGCCGCGATATACGAAGTTCGTGTCGCGGGCGCTTGCAGGCATGGCTGTTAGACTGACTGCACATAGGGGTACTACTGGCATTGATGCGCTATATCTTGAATTTTCTCCGCAAGTACTGGGTTTCAAGACCTGTCCTTTTGCCAGCTTGTTGGCCTGATCACAAGCTTCCGAACAAGGTATAGTTTGTGCAGAACTTCCCAGGTTAAGGTACCGTTAGGCCGCGATATACGAAGTTCGTGTCGCGGGCGCTTGCAGGCATGGCTGTTAGACTGACTGCACATAGGGGTACTACTGGCATTGATGCGCTATATCTTGAATTTTCTCCGCAAGTACTGGGTTTCAAGACCTGTCCTTTTGCCAGCTTGTTGGCCTGATCACAAGCTTCCGAACAAGGTATAGTTTGTGCAGAACTTCCCAGGTTAAGGTACCGTTAGGCCGCGATATACGAAGTTCGTGTCGCGGGCGCTTGCAGGCATGGCTGTTAGACTGACTGCACATAGGGGTACTACTGGCATTGATGCGCTATATCTTAATTTTCTCCGCAAGTACTGGGTTTCAAGACCTGTCCTTTTGCCAGCTTGTTGGCCTGATCACAAGCTTCCGAACAAGGTATAGTTTGTGCAGAACTTCCCAGGTTAAGGTACCGTTAGGCCGCGATATACGAAGTTCGTGTCGCGGGCGCTTGCAGGCATGGCTGTTAGACTGACTGCACATAGGGGTACTACTGGCATTGATGCGCTATATCTTAATTTTCTCCGCAAGTACTGGGTTTCAAGACCTGTCCTTTTGCCAGCTTGTTGGCCTGATCACAAGCTTCCGAACAAGGTATAGTTTGTGCAGAACTTCCCAGGTTAAGGTACCGTTAGGCCGCGATATACGAAGTTCGTGTCGCGGGCGCTTGCAGGCATGGCTGTTAGACTGACTGCACATAGGGGTACTACTGGCATTGATGCGCTATATCTTGAATTTTCTCCGCAAGTACTGGGTTTCAAGACCTGTCCTTTTGCCAGCTTGTTGGCCTGATCACAAGCTTCCGAACAAGGTATAGTTTGTGCAGAACTTCCCAGGTTAAGGTACCGTTAGGCCGCGATATACGAAGTTCGTGTCGCGGGCGCTTGCAGGCATGGCTGTTAGACTGACTGCACATAGGGGTACTACTGGCATTGATGCGCTATATCTTGAATTTTCTCCGCAAGTACTGGGTTTCAAGACCTGTCCTTTTGCCAGCTTGTTGGCCTGATCACAAGCTTCCGAACAAGGTATAGTTTGTGCAGAACTTCCCAGGTTAAGGTACCGTTAGGCCGCGATATACGAAGTTCGTGTCGCGGGCGCTTGCAGGCATGGCTGTTAGACTGACTGCACATAGGGGTACTACTGGCATTGATGCGCTATATCTTAATTTTCTCCGCAAGTACTGGGTTTCAAGACCTGTCCTTTTGCCAGCTTGTTGGCCTGATCACAAGCTTCCGAACAAGGTATAGTTTGTGCAGAACTTCCCAGGTTAAGGTACCGTTAGGCCGCGATATACGAAGTTCGTGTCGCGGGCGCTTGCAGGCATGGCTGTTAGACTGACTGCACATAGGGGTACTACTGGCATTGATGCGCTATATCTTGAATTTTCTCCGCAAGTACTGGGTTTCAAGACCTGTCCTTTTGCCAGCTTGTTGGCCTGATCACAAGCTTCCGAACAAGGTATAGTTTGTGCAGAACTTCCCAGGTTAAGGTACCGTTAGGCCGCGATATACGAAGTTCGTGTCGCGGGCGCTTGCAGGCATGGCTGTTAGACTGACTGCACATAGGGGTACTACTGGCATTGATGCGCTATATCTTGAATTTTCTCCGCAAGTACTGGGTTTCAAGACCTGTCCTTTTGCCAGCTTGTTGGCCTGATCACAAGCTTCCGAACAAGGTATAGTTTGTGCAGAACTTCCCAGGTTAAGGTACCGTTAGGCCGCGATATACGAAGTTCGTGTCGCGGGCGCTTGCAGGCATGGCTGTTAGACTGACTGCACATAGGGGTACTACTGGCATTGATGCGCTATATCTTGAATTTTCTCCGCAAGTACTGGGTTTCAAGACCTGTCCTTTTGCCAGCTTGTTGGCCTGATCACAAGCTTCCGAACAAGGTATAGTTTGTGCAGAACTTCCCAGGTTAAGGTACCGTTAGGCCGCGATATACGAAGTTCGTGTCGCGGGCGCTTGCAGGCATGGCTGTTAGACTGACTGCACATAGGGGTACTACTGGCATTGATGCGCTATATCTTGAATTTTCTCCGCAAGTACTGGGTTTCAAGACCTGTCCTTTTGCCAGCTTGTTGGCCTGATCACAAGCTTCCGAACAAGGTATAGTTTGTGCAGAACTTCCCAGGTTAAGGTACCGTTAGGCCGCGATATACGAAGTTCGTGTCGCGGGCGCTTGCAGGCATGGCTGTTAGACTGACTGCACATAGGGGTACTACTGGCATTGATGCGCTATATCTTGAATTTTCTCCGCAAGTACTGGGTTTCAAGACCTGTCCTTTTGCCAGCTTGTTGGCCTGATCACAAGCTTCCGAACAAGGTATAGTTTGTGCAGAACTTCCCAGGTTAAGGTACCGTTAGGCCGCGATATACGAAGTTCGTGTCGCGGGCGCTTGCAGGCATGGCTGTTAGACTGACTGCACATAGGGGTACTACTGGCATTGATGCGCTATATCTTAAATTTTCTCCGCAAGTACTGGGTTTCAAGACCTGTCCTTTTGCCAGCTTGTTGGCCTGATCACAAGCTTCCGAACAAGGTATAGTTTGTGCAGAACTTCCCAGGTTAAGGTACCGTTAGGCCGCGATATACGAAGTTCGTGTCGCGGGCGCTTGCAGGCATGGCTGTTAGACTGACTGCACATAGGGGTACTACTGGCATTGATGCGCTATATCTTAAATTTTCTCCGCAAGTACTGGGTTTCAAGACCTGTCCTTTTGCCAGCTTGTTGGCCTGATCACAAGCTTCCGAACAAGGTATAGTTTGTGCAGAACTTCCCAGGTTAAGGTACCGTTAGGCCGCGATATACGAAGTTCGTGTCGCGGGCGCTTGCAGGCATGGCTGTTAGACTGACTGCACATAGGGGTACTACTGGCATTGATGCGCTATATCTTAAATTTTCTCCGCAAGTACTGGGTTTCAAGACCTGTCCTTTTGCCAGCTTGTTGGCCTGATCACAAGCTTCCGAACAAGGTATAGTTTGTGCAGAACTTCCCAGGTTAAGGTACCGTTAGGCCGCGATATACGAAGTTCGTGTCGCGGGCGCTTGCAGGCATGGCTGTTAGACTGACTGCACATAGGGGTACTACTGGCATTGATGCGCTATATCTTGAATTTTCTCCGCAAGTACTGGGTTTCAAGACCTGTCCTTTTGCCAGCTTGTTGGCCTGATCACAAGCTTCCGAACAAGGTATAGTTTGTGCAGAACTTCCCAGGTTAAGGTACCGTTAGGCCGCGATATACGAAGTTCGTGTCGCGGGCGCTTGCAGGCATGGCTGTTAGACTGACTGCACATAGGGGTACTACTGGCATTGATGCGCTATATCTTGAATTTTCTCCGCAAGTACTGGGTTTCAAGACCTGTCCTTTTGCCAGCTTGTTGGCCTGATCACAAGCTTCCGAACAAGGTATAGTTTGTGCAGAACTTCCCAGGTTAAGGTACCGTTAGGCCGCGATATACGAAGTTCGTGTCGCGGGCGCTTGCAGGCATGGCTGTTAGACTGACTGCACATAGGGGTACTACTGGCATTGATGCGCTATATCTTAAATTTTCTCCGCAAGTACTGGGTTTCAAGACCTGTCCTTTTGCCAGCTTGTTGGCCTGATCACAAGCTTCCGAACAAGGTATAGTTTGTGCAGAACTTCCCAGGTTAAGGTACCGTTAGGCCGCGATATACGAAGTTCGTGTCGCGGGCGCTTGCAGGCATGGCTGTTAGACTGACTGCACATAGGGGTACTACTGGCATTGATGCGCTATATCTTAAATTTTCTCCGCAAGTACTGGGTTTCAAGACCTGTCCTTTTGCCAGCTTGTTGGCCTGATCACAAGCTTCCGAACAAGGTATAGTTTGTGCAGAACTTCCCAGGTTAAGGTACCGTTAGGCCGCGATATACGAAGTTCGTGTCGCGGGCGCTTGCAGGCATGGCTGTTAGACTGACTGCACATAGGGGTACTACTGGCATTGATGCGCTATATCTTGAATTTTCTCCGCAAGTACTGGGTTTCAAGACCTGTCCTTTTGCCAGCTTGTTGGCCTGATCACAAGCTTCCGAACAAGGTATAGTTTGTGCAGAACTTCCCAGGTTAAGGTACCGTTAGGCCGCGATATACGAAGTTCGTGTCGCGGGCGCTTGCAGGCATGGCTGTTAGACTGACTGCACATAGGGGTACTACTGGCATTGATGCGCTATATCTTAATTTTCTCCGCAAGTACTGGGTTTCAAGACCTGTCCTTTTGCCAGCTTGTTGGCCTGATCACAAGCTTCCGAACAAGGTATAGTTTGTGCAGAACTTCCCAGGTTAAGGTACCGTTAGGCCGCGATATACGAAGTTCGTGTCGCGGGCGCTTGCAGGCATGGCTGTTAGACTGACTGCACATAGGGGTACTACTGGCATTGATGCGCTATATCTTAATTTTCTCCGCAAGTACTGGGTTTCAAGACCTGTCCTTTTGCCAGCTTGTTGGCCTGATCACAAGCTTCCGAACAAGGTATAGTTTGTGCAGAACTTCCCAGGTTAAGGTACCGTTAGGCCGCGATATACGAAGTTCGTGTCGCGGGCGCTTGCAGGCATGGCTGTTAGACTGACTGCACATAGGGGTACTACTGGCATTGATGCGCTATATCTTAAATTTTCTCCGCAAGTACTGGGTTTCAAGACCTGTCCTTTTGCCAGCTTGTTGGCCTGATCACAAGCTTCCGAACAAGGTATAGTTTGTGCAGAACTTCCCAGGTTAAGGTACCGTTAGGCCGCGATATACGAAGTTCGTGTCGCGGGCGCTTGCAGGCATGGCTGTTAGACTGACTGCACATAGGGGTACTACTGGCATTGATGCGCTATATCTTAAATTTTCTCCGCAAGTACTGGGTTTCAAGACCTGTCCTTTTGCCAGCTTGTTGGCCTGATCACAAGCTTCCGAACAAGGTATAGTTTGTGCAGAACTTCCCAGGTTAAGGTACCGTTAGGCCGCGATATACGAAGTTCGTGTCGCGGGCGCTTGCAGGCATGGCTGTTAGACTGACTGCACATAGGGGTACTACTGGCATTGATGCGCTATATCTTAATTTTCTCCGCAAGTACTGGGTTTCAAGACCTGTCCTTTTGCCAGCTTGTTGGCCTGATCACAAGCTTCCGAACAAGGTATAGTTTGTGCAGAACTTCCCAGGTTAAGGTACCGTTAGGCCGCGATATACGAAGTTCGTGTCGCGGGCGCTTGCAGGCATGGCTGTTAGACTGACTGCACATAGGGGTACTACTGGCATTGATGCGCTATATCTTGAATTTTCTCCGCAAGTACTGGGTTTCAAGACCTGTCCTTTTGCCAGCTTGTTGGCCTGATCACAAGCTTCCGAACAAGGTATAGTTTGTGCAGAACTTCCCAGGTTAAGGTACCGTTAGGCCGCGATATACGAAGTTCGTGTCGCGGGCGCTTGCAGGCATGGCTGTTAGACTGACTGCACATAGGGGTACTACTGGCATTGATGCGCTATATCTTGAATTTTCTCCGCAAGTACTGGGTTTCAAGACCTGTCCTTTTGCCAGCTTGTTGGCCTGATCACAAGCTTCCGAACAAGGTATAGTTTGTGCAGAACTTCCCAGGTTAAGGTACCGTTAGGCCGCGATATACGAAGTTCGTGTCGCGGGCGCTTGCAGGCATGGCTGTTAGACTGACTGCACATAGGGGTACTACTGGCATTGATGCGCTATATCTGAATTTTCTCCGCAAGTACTGGGTTTCAAGACCTGTCCTTTTGCCAGCTTGTTGGCCTGATCACAAGCTTCCGAACAAGGTATAGTTTGTGCAGAACTTCCCAGGTTAAGGTACCGTTAGGCCGCGATATACGAAGTTCGTGTCGCGGGCGCTTGCAGGCATGGCTGTTAGACTGACTGCACATAGGGGTACTACTGGCATTGATGCGCTATATCTTGAATTTTCTCCGCAAGTACTGGGTTTCAAGACCTGTCCTTTTGCCAGCTTGTTGGCCTGATCACAAGCTTCCGAACAAGGTATAGTTTGTGCAGAACTTCCCAGGTTAAGGTACCGTTAGGCCGCGATATACGAAGTTCGTGTCGCGGGCGCTTGCAGGCATGGCTGTTAGACTGACTGCACATAGGGGTACTACTGGCATTGATGCGCTATATCTTAAATTTTCTCCGCAAGTACTGGGTTTCAAGACCTGTCCTTTTGCCAGCTTGTTGGCCTGATCACAAGCTTCCGAACAAGGTATAGTTTGTGCAGAACTTCCCAGGTTAAGGTACCGTTAGGCCGCGATATACGAAGTTCGTGTCGCGGGCGCTTGCAGGCATGGCTGTTAGACTGACTGCACATAGGGGTACTACTGGCATTGATGCGCTATATCTTGAATTTTCTCCGCAAGTACTGGGTTTCAAGACCTGTCCTTTTGCCAGCTTGTTGGCCTGATCACAAGCTTCCGAACAAGGTATAGTTTGTGCAGAACTTCCCAGGTTAAGGTACCGTTAGGCCGCGATATACGAAGTTCGTGTCGCGGGCGCTTGCAGGCATGGCTGTTAGACTGACTGCACATAGGGGTACTACTGGCATTGATGCGCTATATCTTGAATTTTCTCCGCAAGTACTGGGTTTCAAGACCTGTCCTTTTGCCAGCTTGTTGGCCTGATCACAAGCTTCCGAACAAGGTATAGTTTGTGCAGAACTTCCCAGGTTAAGGTACCGTTAGGCCGCGATATACGAAGTTCGTGTCGCGGGCGCTTGCAGGCATGGCTGTTAGACTGACTGCACATAGGGGTACTACTGGCATTGATGCGCTATATCTTGAATTTTCTCCGCAAGTACTGGGTTTCAAGACCTGTCCTTTTGCCAGCTTGTTGGCCTGATCACAAGCTTCCGAACAAGGTATAGTTTGTGCAGAACTTCCCAGGTTAAGGTACCGTTAGGCCGCGATATACGAAGTTCGTGTCGCGGGCGCTTGCAGGCATGGCTGTTAGACTGACTGCACATAGGGGTACTACTGGCATTGATGCGCTATATCTTAAATTTTCTCCGCAAGTACTGGGTTTCAAGACCTGTCCTTTTGCCAGCTTGTTGGCCTGATCACAAGCTTCCGAACAAGGTATAGTTTGTGCAGAACTTCCCAGGTTAAGGTACCGTTAGGCCGCGATATACGAAGTTCGTGTCGCGGGCGCTTGCAGGCATGGCTGTTAGACTGACTGCACATAGGGGTACTACTGGCATTGATGCGCTATATCTTGAATTTTCTCCGCAAGTACTGGGTTTCAAGACCTGTCCTTTTGCCAGCTTGTTGGCCTGATCACAAGCTTCCGAACAAGGTATAGTTTGTGCAGAACTTCCCAGGTTAAGGTACCGTTAGGCCGCGATATACGAAGTTCGTGTCGCGGGCGCTTGCAGGCATGGCTGTTAGACTGACTGCACATAGGGGTACTACTGGCATTGATGCGCTATATCTTGAATTTTCTCCGCAAGTACTGGGTTTCAAGACCTGTCCTTTTGCCAGCTTGTTGGCCTGATCACAAGCTTCCGAACAAGGTATAGTTTGTGCAGAACTTCCCAGGTTAAGGTACCGTTAGGCCGCGATATACGAAGTTCGTGTCGCGGGCGCTTGCAGGCATGGCTGTTAGACTGACTGCACATAGGGGTACTACTGGCATTGATGCGCTATATCTTAAATTTTCTCCGCAAGTACTGGGTTTCAAGACCTGTCCTTTTGCCAGCTTGTTGGCCTGATCACAAGCTTCCGAACAAGGTATAGTTTGTGCAGAACTTCCCAGGTTAAGGTACCGTTAGGCCGCGATATACGAAGTTCGTGTCGCGGGCGCTTGCAGGCATGGCTGTTAGACTGACTGCACATAGGGGTACTACTGGCATTGATGCGCTATATCTTAAATTTTCTCCGCAAGTACTGGGTTTCAAGACCTGTCCTTTTGCCAGCTTGTTGGCCTGATCACAAGCTTCCGAACAAGGTATAGTTTGTGCAGAACTTCCCAGGTTAAGGTACCGTTAGGCCGCGATATACGAAGTTCGTGTCGCGGGCGCTTGCAGGCATGGCTGTTAGACTGACTGCACATAGGGGTACTACTGGCATTGATGCGCTATATCTTGAATTTTCTCCGCAAGTACTGGGTTTCAAGACCTGTCCTTTTGCCAGCTTGTTGGCCTGATCACAAGCTTCCGAACAAGGTATAGTTTGTGCAGAACTTCCCAGGTTAAGGTACCGTTAGGCCGCGATATACGAAGTTCGTGTCGCGGGCGCTTGCAGGCATGGCTGTTAGACTGACTGCACATAGGGGTACTACTGGCATTGATGCGCTATATCTTGAATTTTCTCCGCAAGTACTGGGTTTCAAGACCTGTCCTTTTGCCAGCTTGTTGGCCTGATCACAAGCTTCCGAACAAGGTATAGTTTGTGCAGAACTTCCCAGGTTAAGGTACCGTTAGGCCGCGATATACGAAGTTCGTGTCGCGGGCGCTTGCAGGCATGGCTGTTAGACTGACTGCACATAGGGGTACTACTGGCATTGATGCGCTATATCTTGAATTTTCTCCGCAAGTACTGGGTTTCAAGACCTGTCCTTTTGCCAGCTTGTTGGCCTGATCACAAGCTTCCGAACAAGGTATAGTTTGTGCAGAACTTCCCAGGTTAAGGTACCGTTAGGCCGCGATATACGAAGTTCGTGTCGCGGGCGCTTGCAGGCATGGCTGTTAGACTGACTGCACATAGGGGTACTACTGGCATTGATGCGCTATATCTTGAATTTTCTCCGCAAGTACTGGGTTTCAAGACCTGTCCTTTTGCCAGCTTGTTGGCCTGATCACAAGCTTCCGAACAAGGTATAGTTTGTGCAGAACTTCCCAGGTTAAGGTACCGTTAGGCCGCGATATACGAAGTTCGTGTCGCGGGCGCTTGCAGGCATGGCTGTTAGACTGACTGCACATAGGGGTACTACTGGCATTGATGCGCTATATCTTAAATTTTCTCCGCAAGTACTGGGTTTCAAGACCTGTCCTTTTGCCAGCTTGTTGGCCTGATCACAAGCTTCCGAACAAGGTATAGTTTGTGCAGAACTTCCCAGGTTAAGGTACCGTTAGGCCGCGATATACGAAGTTCGTGTCGCGGGCGCTTGCAGGCATGGCTGTTAGACTGACTGCACATAGGGGTACTACTGGCATTGATGCGCTATATCTTGAATTTTCTCCGCAAGTACTGGGTTTCAAGACCTGTCCTTTTGCCAGCTTGTTGGCCTGATCACAAGCTTCCGAACAAGGTATAGTTTGTGCAGAACTTCCCAGGTTAAGGTACCGTTAGGCCGCGATATACGAAGTTCGTGTCGCGGGCGCTTGCAGGCATGGCTGTTAGACTGACTGCACATAGGGGTACTACTGGCATTGATGCGCTATATCTTGAATTTTCTCCGCAAGTACTGGGTTTCAAGACCTGTCCTTTTGCCAGCTTGTTGGCCTGATCACAAGCTTCCGAACAAGGTATAGTTTGTGCAGAACTTCCCAGGTTAAGGTACCGTTAGGCCGCGATATACGAAGTTCGTGTCGCGGGCGCTTGCAGGCATGGCTGTTAGACTGACTGCACATAGGGGTACTACTGGCATTGATGCGCTATATCTTGAATTTTCTCCGCAAGTACTGGGTTTCAAGACCTGTCCTTTTGCCAGCTTGTTGGCCTGATCACAAGCTTCCGAACAAGGTATAGTTTGTGCAGAACTTCCCAGGTTAAGGTACCGTTAGGCCGCGATATACGAAGTTCGTGTCGCGGGCGCTTGCAGGCATGGCTGTTAGACTGACTGCACATAGGGGTACTACTGGCATTGATGCGCTATATCTTGAATTTTCTCCGCAAGTACTGGGTTTCAAGACCTGTCCTTTTGCCAGCTTGTTGGCCTGATCACAAGCTTCCGAACAAGGTATAGTTTGTGCAGAACTTCCCAGGTTAAGGTACCGTTAGGCCGCGATATACGAAGTTCGTGTCGCGGGCGCTTGCAGGCATGGCTGTTAGACTGACTGCACATAGGGGTACTACTGGCATTGATGCGCTATATCTTGAATTTTCTCCGCAAGTACTGGGTTTCAAGACCTGTCCTTTTGCCAGCTTGTTGGCCTGATCACAAGCTTCCGAACAAGGTATAGTTTGTGCAGAACTTCCCAGGTTAAGGTACCGTTAGGCCGCGATATACGAAGTTCGTGTCGCGGGCGCTTGCAGGCATGGCTGTTAGACTGACTGCACATAGGGGTACTACTGGCATTGATGCGCTATA
The DNA here is from genome assembly GCF_015706575.1 of Patiria miniata. NCBI lineage: Eukaryota > Metazoa > Echinodermata > Asteroidea > Valvatida > Asterinidae > Patiria > Patiria miniata. Next base: position 570,212 of record NW_024037051.1, read on the forward strand.
TCTTGAATTTTCTCCGCAAGTACTGGGTTTCAAGACCTGTCCTTTTGCCAGCTTGTTGGCCTGATCACAAGCTTCCGAACAAGGTATAGTTTGTGCAGAACTTCCCAGGTTAAGGTACCGTTAGGCCGCGATATACGAAGTTCGTGTCGCGGGCGCTTGCAGGCATGGCTGTTAGACTGACTGCACATAGGGGTACTACTGGCATTGATGCGCTATATCTTGAATTTTCTCCGCAAGTACTGGGTTTCAAGACCTGTCCTTTTGCCAGCTTGTTGGCCTGATCACAAGCTTCCGAACAAGGTATAGTTTGTGCAGAACTTCCCAGGTTAAGGTACCGTTAGGCCGCGATATACGAAGTTCGTGTCGCGGGCGCTTGCAGGCATGGCTGTTAGACTGACTGCACATAGGGGTACTACTGGCATTGATGCGCTATATCTTGAATTTTCTCCGCAAGTACTGGGTTTCAAGACCTGTCCTTTTGCCAGCTTGTTGGCCTGATCACAAGCTTCCGAACAAGGTATAGTTTGTGCAGAACTTCCCAGGTTAAGGTACCGTTAGGCCGCGATATACGAAGTTCGTGTCGCGGGCGCTTGCAGGCATGGCTGTTAGACTGACTGCACATAGGGGTACTACTGGCATTGATGCGCTATATCTTAAATTTTCTCCGCAAGTACTGGGTTTCAAGACCTGTCCTTTTGCCAGCTTGTTGGCCTGATCACAAGCTTCCGAACAAGGTATAGTTTGTGCAGAACTTCCCAGGTTAAGGTACCGTTAGGCCGCGATATACGAAGTTCGTGTCGCGGGCGCTTGCAGGCATGGCTGTTAGACTGACTGCACATAGGGGTACTACTGGCATTGATGCGCTATATCTTGAATTTTCTCCGCAAGTACTGGGTTTCAAGACCTGTCCTTTTGCCAGCTTGTTGGCCTGATCACAAGCTTCCGAACAAGGTATAGTTTGTGCAGAACTTCCCAGGTTAAGGTACCGTTAGGCCGCGATATACGAAGTTCGTGTCGCGGGCGCTTGCAGGCATGGCTGTTAGACTGACTGCACATAGGGGTACTACTGGCATTGATGCGCTATATCTTGAATTTTCTCCGCAAGTACTGGGTTTCAAGACCTGTCCTTTTGCCAGCTTGTTGGCCTGATCACAAGCTTCCGAACAAGGTATAGTTTGTGCAGAACTTCCCAGGTTAAGGTACCGTTAGGCCGCGATATACGAAGTTCGTGTCGCGGGCGCTTGCAGGCATGGCTGTTAGACTGACTGCACATAGGGGTACTACTGGCATTGATGCGCTATATCTTGAATTTTCTCCGCAAGTACTGGGTTTCAAGACCTGTCCTTTTGCCAGCTTGTTGGCCTGATCACAAGCTTCCGAACAAGGTATAGTTTGTGCAGAACTTCCCAGGTTAAGGTACCGTTAGGCCGCGATATACGAAGTTCGTGTCGCGGGCGCTTGCAGGCATGGCTGTTAGACTGACTGCACATAGGGGTACTACTGGCATTGATGCGCTATATCTTGAATTTTCTCCGCAAGTACTGGGTTTCAAGACCTGTCCTTTTGCCAGCTTGTTGGCCTGATCACAAGCTTCCGAACAAGGTATAGTTTGTGCAGAACTTCCCAGGTTAAGGTACCGTTAGGCCGCGATATACGAAGTTCGTGTCGCGGGCGCTTGCAGGCATGGCTGTTAGACTGACTGCACATAGGGGTACTACTGGCATTGATGCGCTATATCTTGAATTTTCTCCGCAAGTACTGGGTTTCAAGACCTGTCCTTTTGCCAGCTTGTTGGCCTGATCACAAGCTTCCGAACAAGGTATAGTTTGTGCAGAACTTCCCAGGTTAAGGTACCGTTAGGCCGCGATATACGAAGTTCGTGTCGCGGGCGCTTGCAGGCATGGCTGTTAGACTGACTGCACATAGGGGTACTACTGGCATTGATGCGCTATATCTTAAATTTTCTCCGCAAGTACTGGGTTTCAAGACCTGTCCTTTTGCCAGCTTGTTGGCCTGATCACAAGCTTCCGAACAAGGTATAGTTTGTGCAGAACTTCCCAGGTTAAGGTACCGTTAGGCCGCGATATACGAAGTTCGTGTCGCGGGCGCTTGCAGGCATGGCTGTTAGACTGACTGCACATAGGGGTACTACTGGCATTGATGCGCTATATCTTGAATTTTCTCCGCAAGTACTGGGTTTCAAGACCTGTCCTTTTGCCAGCTTGTTGGCCTGATCACAAGCTTCCGAACAAGGTATAGTTTGTGCAGAACTTCCCAGGTTAAGGTACCGTTAGGCCGCGATATACGAAGTTCGTGTCGCGGGCGCTTGCAGGCATGGCTGTTAGACTGACTGCACATAGGGGTACTACTGGCATTGATGCGCTATATCTTGAATTTTCTCCGCAAGTACTGGGTTTCAAGACCTGTCCTTTTGCCAGCTTGTTGGCCTGATCACAAGCTTCCGAACAAGGTATAGTTTGTGCAGAACTTCCCAGGTTAAGGTACCGTTAGGCCGCGATATACGAAGTTCGTGTCGCGGGCGCTTGCAGGCATGGCTGTTAGACTGACTGCACATAGGGGTACTACTGGCATTGATGCGCTATATCTTGAATTTTCTCCGCAAGTACTGGGTTTCAAGACCTGTCCTTTTGCCAGCTTGTTGGCCTGATCACAAGCTTCCGAACAAGGTATAGTTTGTGCAGAACTTCCCAGGTTAAGGTACCGTTAGGCCGCGATATACGAAGTTCGTGTCGCGGGCGCTTGCAGGCATGGCTGTTAGACTGACTGCACATAGGGGTACTACTGGCATTGATGCGCTATATCTTGAATTTTCTCCGCAAGTACTGGGTTTCAAGACCTGTCCTTTTGCCAGCTTGTTGGCCTGATCACAAGCTTCCGAACAAGGTATAGTTTGTGCAGAACTTCCCAGGTTAAGGTACCGTTAGGCCGCGATATACGAAGTTCGTGTCGCGGGCGCTTGCAGGCATGGCTGTTAGACTGACTGCACATAGGGGTACTACTGGCATTGATGCGCTATATCTTGAATTTTCTCCGCAAGTACTGGGTTTCAAGACCTGTCCTTTTGCCAGCTTGTTGGCCTGATCACAAGCTTCCGAACAAGGTATAGTTTGTGCAGAACTTCCCAGGTTAAGGTACCGTTAGGCCGCGATATACGAAGTTCGTGTCGCGGGCGCTTGCAGGCATGGCTGTTAGACTGACTGCACATAGGGGTACTACTGGCATTGATGCGCTATATCTTGAATTTTCTCCGCAAGTACTGGGTTTCAAGACCTGTCCTTTTGCCAGCTTGTTGGCCTGATCACAAGCTTCCGAACAAGGTATAGTTTGTGCAGAACTTCCCAGGTTAAGGTACCGTTAGGCCGCGATATACGAAGTTCGTGTCGCGGGCGCTTGCAGGCATGGCTGTTAGACTGACTGCACATAGGGGTACTACTGGCATTGATGCGCTATATCTTAAATTTTCTCCGCAAGTACTGGGTTTCAAGACCTGTCCTTTTGCCAGCTTGTTGGCCTGATCACAAGCTTCCGAACAAGGTATAGTTTGTGCAGAACTTCCCAGGTTAAGGTACCGTTAGGCCGCGATATACGAAGTTCGTGTCGCGGGCGCTTGCAGGCATGGCTGTTAGACTGACTGCACATAGGGGTACTACTGGCATTGATGCGCTATATCTTAAATTTTCTCCGCAAGTACTGGGTTTCAAGACCTGTCCTTTTGCCAGCTTGTTGGCCTGATCACAAGCTTCCGAACAAGGTATAGTTTGTGCAGAACTTCCCAGGTTAAGGTACCGTTAGGCCGCGATATACGAAGTTCGTGTCGCGGGCGCTTGCAGGCATGGCTGTTAGACTGACTGCACATAGGGGTACTACTGGCATTGATGCGCTATATCTTGAATTTTCTCCGCAAGTACTGGGTTTCAAGACCTGTCCTTTTGCCAGCTTGTTGGCCTGATCACAAGCTTCCGAACAAGGTATAGTTTGTGCAGAACTTCCCAGGTTAAGGTACCGTTAGGCCGCGATATACGAAGTTCGTGTCGCGGGCGCTTGCAGGCATGGCTGTTAGACTGACTGCACATAGGGGTACTACTGGCATTGATGCGCTATATCTTGAATTTTCTCCGCAAGTACTGGGTTTCAAGACCTGTCCTTTTGCCAGCTTGTTGGCCTGATCACAAGCTTCCGAACAAGGTATAGTTTGTGCAGAACTTCCCAGGTTAAGGTACCGTTAGGCCGCGATATACGAAGTTCGTGTCGCGGGCGCTTGCAGGCATGGCTGTTAGACTGACTGCACATAGGGGTACTACTGGCATTGATGCGCTATATCTTAAATTTTCTCCGCAAGTACTGGGTTTCAAGACCTGTCCTTTTGCCAGCTTGTTGGCCTGATCACAAGCTTCCGAACAAGGTATAGTTTGTGCAGAACTTCCCAGGTTAAGGTACCGTTAGGCCGCGATATACGAAGTTCGTGTCGCGGGCGCTTGCAGGCATGGCTGTTAGACTGACTGCACATAGGGGTACTACTGGCATTGATGCGCTATATCTTGAATTTTCTCCGCAAGTACTGGGTTTCAAGACCTGTCCTTTTGCCAGCTTGTTGGCCTGATCACAAGCTTCCGAACAAGGTATAGTTTGTGCAGAACTTCCCAGGTTAAGGTACCGTTAGGCCGCGATATACGAAGTTCGTGTCGCGGGCGCTTGCAGGCATGGCTGTTAGACTGACTGCACATAGGGGTACTACTGGCATTGATGCGCTATATCTTAATTTTCTCCGCAAGTACTGGGTTTCAAGACCTGTCCTTTTGCCAGCTTGTTGGCCTGATCACAAGCTTCCGAACAAGGTATAGTTTGTGCAGAACTTCCCAGGTTAAGGTACCGTTAGGCCGCGATATACGAAGTTCGTGTCGCGGGCGCTTGCAGGCATGGCTGTTAGACTGACTGCACATAGGGGTACTACTGGCATTGATGCGCTATATCTTGAATTTTCTCCGCAAGTACTGGGTTTCAAGACCTGTCCTTTTGCCAGCTTGTTGGCCTGATCACAAGCTTCCGAACAAGGTATAGTTTGTGCAGAACTTCCCAGGTTAAGGTACCGTTAGGCCGCGATATACGAAGTTCGTGTCGCGGGCGCTTGCAGGCATGGCTGTTAGACTGACTGCACATAGGGGTACTACTGGCATTGATGCGCTATATCTTGAATTTTCTCCGCAAGTACTGGGTTTCAAGACCTGTCCTTTTGCCAGCTTGTTGGCCTGATCACAAGCTTCCGAACAAGGTATAGTTTGTGCAGAACTTCCCAGGTTAAGGTACCGTTAGGCCGCGATATACGAAGTTCGTGTCGCGGGCGCTTGCAGGCATGGCTGTTAGACTGACTGCACATAGGGGTACTACTGGCATTGATGCGCTATATCTTGAATTTTCTCCGCAAGTACTGGGTTTCAAGACCTGTCCTTTTGCCAGCTTGTTGGCCTGATCACAAGCTTCCGAACAAGGTATAGTTTGTGCAGAACTTCCCAGGTTAAGGTACCGTTAGGCCGCGATATACGAAGTTCGTGTCGCGGGCGCTTGCAGGCATGGCTGTTAGACTGACTGCACATAGGGGTACTACTGGCATTGATGCGCTATATCTTGAATTTTCTCCGCAAGTACTGGGTTTCAAGACCTGTCCTTTTGCCAGCTTGTTGGCCTGATCACAAGCTTCCGAACAAGGTATAGTTTGTGCAGAACTTCCCAGGTTAAGGTACCGTTAGGCCGCGATATACGAAGTTCGTGTCGCGGGCGCTTGCAGGCATGGCTGTTAGACTGACTGCACATAGGGGTACTACTGGCATTGATGCGCTATATCTTGAATTTTCTCCGCAAGTACTGGGTTTCAAGACCTGTCCTTTTGCCAGCTTGTTGGCCTGATCACAAGCTTCCGAACAAGGTATAGTTTGTGCAGAACTTCCCAGGTTAAGGTACCGTTAGGCCGCGATATACGAAGTTCGTGTCGCGGGCGCTTGCAGGCATGGCTGTTAGACTGACTGCACATAGGGGTACTACTGGCATTGATGCGCTATATCTTGAATTTTCTCCGCAAGTACTGGGTTTCAAGACCTGTCCTTTTGCCAGCTTGTTGGCCTGATCACAAGCTTCCGAACAAGGTATAGTTTGTGCAGAACTTCCCAGGTTAAGGTACCGTTAGGCCGCGATATACGAAGTTCGTGTCGCGGGCGCTTGCAGGCATGGCTGTTAGACTGACTGCACATAGGGGTACTACTGGCATTGATGCGCTATATCTTGAATTTTCTCCGCAAGTACTGGGTTTCAAGACCTGTCCTTTTGCCAGCTTGTTGGCCTGATCACAAGCTTCCGAACAAGGTATAGTTTGTGCAGAACTTCCCAGGTTAAGGTACCGTTAGGCCGCGATATACGAAGTTCGTGTCGCGGGCGCTTGCAGGCATGGCTGTTAGACTGACTGCACATAGGGGTACTACTGGCATTGATGCGCTATATCTTGAATTTTCTCCGCAAGTACTGGGTTTCAAGACCTGTCCTTTTGCCAGCTTGTTGGCCTGATCACAAGCTTCCGAACAAGGTATAGTTTGTGCAGAACTTCCCAGGTTAAGGTACCGTTAGGCCGCGATATACGAAGTTCGTGTCGCGGGCGCTTGCAGGCATGGCTGTTAGACTGACTGCACATAGGGGTACTACTGGCATTGATGCGCTATATCTTGAATTTTCTCCGCAAGTACTGGGTTTCAAGACCTGTCCTTTTGCCAGCTTGTTGGCCTGATCACAAGCTTCCGAACAAGGTATAGTTTGTGCAGAACTTCCCAGGTTAAGGTACCGTTAGGCCGCGATATACGAAGTTCGTGTCGCGGGCGCTTGCAGGCATGGCTGTTAGACTGACTGCACATAGGGGTACTACTGGCATTGATGCGCTATATCTTGAATTTTCTCCGCAAGTACTGGGTTTCAAGACCTGTCCTTTTGCCAGCTTGTTGGCCTGATCACAAGCTTCCGAACAAGGTATAGTTTGTGCAGAACTTCCCAGGTTAAGGTACCGTTAGGCCGCGATATACGAAGTTCGTGTCGCGGGCGCTTGCAGGCATGGCTGTTAGACTGACTGCACATAGGGGTACTACTGGCATTGATGCGCTATATCTTGAATTTTCTCCGCAAGTACTGGGTTTCAAGACCTGTCCTTTTGCCAGCTTGTTGGCCTGATCACAAGCTTCCGAACAAGGTATAGTTTGTGCAGAACTTCCCAGGTTAAGGTACCGTTAGGCCGCGATATACGAAGTTCGTGTCGCGGGCGCTTGCAGGCATGGCTGTTAGACTGACTGCACATAGGGGTACTACTGGCATTGATGCGCTATATCTTGAATTTTCTCCGCAAGTACTGGGTTTCAAGACCTGTCCTTTTGCCAGCTTGTTGGCCTGATCACAAGCTTCCGAACAAGGTATAGTTTGTGCAGAACTTCCCAGGTTAAGGTACCGTTAGGCCGCGATATACGAAGTTCGTGTCGCGGGCGCTTGCAGGCATGGCTGTTAGACTGACTGCACATAGGGGTACTACTGGCATTGATGCGCTATATCTTAAATTTTCTCCGCAAGTACTGGGTTTCAAGACCTGTCCTTTTGCCAGCTTGTTGGCCTGATCACAAGCTTCCGAACAAGGTATAGTTTGTGCAGAACTTCCCAGGTTAAGGTACCGTTAGGCCGCGATATACGAAGTTCGTGTCGCGGGCGCTTGCAGGCATGGCTGTTAGACTGACTGCACATAGGGGTACTACTGGCATTGATGCGCTATATCTTGAATTTTCTCCGCAAGTACTGGGTTTCAAGACCTGTCCTTTTGCCAGCTTGTTGGCCTGATCACAAGCTTCCGAACAAGGTATAGTTTGTGCAGAACTTCCCAGGTTAAGGTACCGTTAGGCCGCGATATACGAAGTTCGTGTCGCGGGCGCTTGCAGGCATGGCTGTTAGACTGACTGCACATAGGGGTACTACTGGCATTGATGCGCTATATCTTAAATTTTCTCCGCAAGTACTGGGTTTCAAGACCTGTCCTTTTGCCAGCTTGTTGGCCTGATCACAAGCTTCCGAACAAGGTATAGTTTGTGCAGAACTTCCCAGGTTAAGGTACCGTTAGGCCGCGATATACGAAGTTCGTGTCGCGGGCGCTTGCAGGCATGGCTGTTAGACTGACTGCACATAGGGGTACTACTGGCATTGATGCGCTATATCTTGAATTTTCTCCGCAAGTACTGGGTTTCAAGACCTGTCCTTTTGCCAGCTTGTTGGCCTGATCACAAGCTTCCGAACAAGGTATAGTTTGTGCAGAACTTCCCAGGTTAAGGTACCGTTAGGCCGCGATATACGAAGTTCGTGTCGCGGGCGCTTGCAGGCATGGCTGTTAGACTGACTGCACATAGGGGTACTACTGGCATTGATGCGCTATATCTTGAATTTTCTCCGCAAGTACTGGGTTTCAAGACCTGTCCTTTTGCCAGCTTGTTGGCCTGATCACAAGCTTCCGAACAAGGTATAGTTTGTGCAGAACTTCCCAGGTTAAGGTACCGTTAGGCCGCGATATACGAAGTTCGTGTCGCGGGCGCTTGCAGGCATGGCTGTTAGACTGACTGCACATAGGGGTACTACTGGCATTGATGCGCTATATCTTGAATTTTCTCCGCAAGTACTGGGTTTCAAGACCTGTCCTTTTGCCAGCTTGTTGGCCTGATCACAAGCTTCCGAACAAGGTATAGTTTGTGCAGAACTTCCCAGGTTAAGGTACCGTTAGGCCGCGATATACGAAGTTCGTGTCGCGGGCGCTTGCAGGCATGGCTGTTAGACTGACTGCACATAGGGGTACTACTGGCATTGATGCGCTATATCTTGAATTTTCTCCGCAAGTACTGGGTTTCAAGACCTGTCCTTTTGCCAGCTTGTTGGCCTGATCACAAGCTTCCGAACAAGGTATAGTTTGTGCAGAACTTCCCAGGTTAAGGTACCGTTAGGCCGCGATATACGAAGTTCGTGTCGCGGGCGCTTGCAGGCATGGCTGTTAGACTGACTGCACATAGGGGTACTACTGGCATTGATGCGCTATATCTTAAATTTTCTCCGCAAGTACTGGGTTTCAAGACCTGTCCTTTTGCCAGCTTGTTGGCCTGATCACAAGCTTCCGAACAAGGTATAGTTTGTGCAGAACTTCCCAGGTTAAGGTACCGTTAGGCCGCGATATACGAAGTTCGTGTCGCGGGCGCTTGCAGGCATGGCTGTTAGACTGACTGCACATAGGGGTACTACTGGCATTGATGCGCTATATCTTGAATTTTCTCCGCAAGTACTGGGTTTCAAGACCTGTCCTTTTGCCAGCTTGTTGGCCTGATCACAAGCTTCCGAACAAGGTATAGTTTGTGCAGAACTTCCCAGGTTAAGGTACCGTTAGGCCGCGATATACGAAGTTCGTGTCGCGGGCGCTTGCAGGCATGGCTGTTAGACTGACTGCACATAGGGGTACTACTGGCATTGATGCGCTATATCTTGAATTTTCTCCGCAAGTACTGGGTTTCAAGACCTGTCCTTTTGCCAGCTTGTTGGCCTGATCACAAGCTTCCGAACAAGGTATAGTTTGTGCAGAACTTCCCAGGTTAAGGTACCGTTAGGCCGCGATATACGAAGTTCGTGTCGCGGGCGCTTGCAGGCATGGCTGTTAGACTGACTGCACATAGGGTTACTACTGGCATTGATGCGCTATATCTTGAATTTTCTCCGCAAGTACTGGGTTTCAAGACCTGTCCTTTTGCCAGCTTGTTGGCCTGATCACAAGCTTCCGAACAAGGTATAGTTTGTGCAGAACTTCCCAGGTTAAGGTACCGTTAGGCCGCGATATACGAAGTTCGTGTCGCGGGCGCTTGCAGGCATGGCTGTTAGACTGACTGCACATAGGGGTACTACTGGCATTGATGCGCTATATCTTAAATTTTCTCCGCAAGTACTGGGTTTCAAGACCTGTCCTTTTGCCAGCTTGTTGGCCTGATCACAAGCTTCCGAACAAGGTATAGTTTGTGCAGAACTTCCCAGGTTAAGGTACCGTTAGGCCGCGATATACGAAGTTCGTGTCGCGGGCGCTTGCAGGCATGGCTGTTAGACTGACTGCACATAGGGGTACTACTGGCATTGATGCGCTATATCTTGAATTTTCTCCGCAAGTACTGGGTTTCAAGACCTGTCCTTTTGCCAGCTTGTTGGCCTGATCACAAGCTTCCGAACAAGGTATAGTTTGTGCAGAACTTCCCAGGTTAAGGTACCGTTAGGCCGCGATATACGAAGTTCGTGTCGCGGGCGCTTGCAGGCATGGCTGTTAGACTGACTGCACATAGGGGTACTACTGGCATTGATGCGCTATATCTTGAATTTTCTCCGCAAGTACTGGGTTTCAAGACCTGTCCTTTTGCCAGCTTGTTGGCCTGATCACAAGCTTCCGAACAAGGTATAGTTTGTGCAGAACTTCCCAGGTTAAGGTACCGTTAGGCCGCGATATACGAAGTTCGTGTCGCGGGCGCTTGCAGGCATGGCTGTTAGACTGACTGCACATAGGGGTACTACTGGCATTGATGCGCTATATCTTGAATTTTCTCCGCAAGTACTGGGTTTCAAGACCTGTCCTTTTGCCAGCTTGTTGGCCTGATCACAAGCTTCCGAACAAGGTATAGTTTGTGCAGAACTTCCCAGGTTAAGGTACCGTTAGGCCGCGATATACGAAGTTCGTGTCGCGGGCGCTTGCAGGCATGGCTGTTAGACTGACTGCACATAGGGGTTCTACTGGCATTGATGCGCTATATCTTGAATTTTCTCCGCAAGTACTGGGTTTCAAGACCTGTCCTTTTGCCAGCTTGTTGGCCTGATCACAAGCTTCCGAACAAGGTATAGTTTGTGCAGAACTTCCCAGGTTAAGGTACCGTTAGGCCGCGATATACGAAGTTCGTGTCGCGGGCGCTTGCAGGCATGGCTGTTAGACTGACTGCACATAGGGGTACTACTGGCATTGATGCGCTATATCTTAAATTTTCTCCGCAAGTACTGGGTTTCAAGACCTGTCCTTTTGCCAGCTTGTTGGCCTGATCACAAGCTTCCGAACAAGGTATAGTTTGTGCAGAACTTCCCAGGTTAAGGTACCGTTAGGCCGCGATATACGAAGTTCGTGTCGCGGGCGCTTGCAGGCATGGCTGTTAGACTGACTGCACATAGGGGTACTACTGGCATTGATGCGCTATATCTTGAATTTTCTCCGCAAGTACTGGGTTTCAAGACCTGTCCTTTTGCCAGCTTGTTGGCCTGATCACAAGCTTCCGAACAAGGTATAGTTTGTGCAGAACTTCCCAGGTTAAGGTACCGTTAGGCCGCGATATACGAAGTTCGTGTCGCGGGCGCTTGCAGGCATGGCTGTTAGACTGACTGCACATAGGGGTTCTACTGGCATTGATGCGCTATATCTTAAATTTTCTCCGCAAGTACTGGGTTTCAAGACCTGTCCTTTTGCCAGCTTGTTGGCCTGATCACAAGCTTCCGAACAAGGTATAGTTTGTGCAGAACTTCCCAGGTTAAGGTACCGTTAGGCCGCGATATACGAAGTTCGTGTCGCGGGCGCTTGCAGGCATGGCTGTTAGACTGACTGCACATAGGGGTACTACTGGCATTGATGCGCTATATCTTGAATTTTCTCCGCAAGTACTGGGTTTCAAGACCTGTCCTTTTGCCAGCTTGTTGGCCTGATCACAAGCTTCCGAACAAGGTATAGTTTGTGCAGAACTTCCCAGGTTAAGGTACCGTTAGGCCGCGATATACGAAGTTCGTGTCGCGGGCGCTTGCAGGCATGGCTGTTAGACTGACTGCACATAGGGGTACTACTGGCATTGATGCGCTATATCTTAAATTTTCTCCGCAAGTACTGGGTTTCAAGACCTGTCCTTTTGCCAGCTTGTTGGCCTGATCACAAGCTTCCGAACAAGGTATAGTTTGTGCAGAACTTCCCAGGTTAAGGTACCGTTAGGCCGCGATATACGAAGTTCGTGTCGCGGGCGCTTGCAGGCATGGCTGTTAGACTGACTGCACATAGGGGTACTACTGGCATTGATGCGCTATATCTTGAATTTTCTCCGCAAGTACTGGGTTTCAAGACCTGTCCTTTTGCCAGCTTGTTGGCCTGATCACAAGCTTCCGAACAAGGTATAGTTTGTGCAGAACTTCCCAGGTTAAGGTACCGTTAGGCCGCGATATACGAAGTTCGTGTCGCGGGCGCTTGCAGGCATGGCTGTTAGACTGACTGCACATAGGGGTACTACTGGCATTGATGCGCTATATCTTAAATTTTCTCCGCAAGTACTGGGTTTCAAGACCTGTCCTTTTGCCAGCTTGTTGGCCTGATCACAAGCTTCCGAACAAGGTATAGTTTGTGCAGAACTTCCCAGGTTAAGGTACCGTTAGGCCGCGATATACGAAGTTCGTGTCGCGGGCGCTTGCAGGCATGGCTGTTAGACTGACTGCACATAGGGGTACTACTGGCATTGATGCGCTATATCTTGAATTTTCTCCGCAAGTACTGGGTTTCAAGACCTGTCCTTTTGCCAGCTTGTTGGCCTGATCACAAGCTTCCGAACAAGGTATAGTTTGTGCAGAACTTCCCAGGTTAAGGTACCGTTAGGCCGCGATATACGAAGTTCGTGTCGCGGGCGCTTGCAGGCATGGCTGTTAGACTGACTGCACATAGGGGTACTACTGGCATTGATGCGCTATATCTTGAATTTTCTCCGCAAGTACTGGGTTTCAAGACCTGTCCTTTTGCCAGCTTGTTGGCCTGATCACAAGCTTCCGAACAAGGTATAGTTTGTGCAGAACTTCCCAGGTTAAGGTACCGTTAGGCCGCGATATACGAAGTTCGTGTCGCGGGCGCTTGCAGGCATGGCTGTTAGACTGACTGCACATAGGGGTACTACTGGCATTGATGCGCTATATCTTGAATTTTCTCCGCAAGTACTGGGTTTCAAGACCTGTCCTTTTGCCAGCTTGTTGGCCTGATCACAAGCTTCCGAACAAGGTATAGTTTGTGCAGAACTTCCCAGGTTAAGGTACCGTTAGGCCGCGATATACGAAGTTCGTGTCGCGGGCGCTTGCAGGCATGGCTGTTAGACTGACTGCACATAGGGGTTCTACTGGCATTGATGCGCTATATCTTAATTTTCTCCGCAAGTACTGGGTTTCAAGACCTGTCCTTTTGCCAGCTTGTTGGCCTGATCACAAGCTTCCGAACAAGGTATAGTTTGTGCAGAACTTCCCAGGTTAAGGTACCGTTAGGCCGCGATATACGAAGTTCGTGTCGCGGGCGCTTGCAGGCATGGCTGTTAGACTGACTGCACATAGGGGTACTACTGGCATTGATGCGCTATATCTTGAATTTTCTCCGCAAGTACTGGGTTTCAAGACCTGTCCTTTTGCCAGCTTGTTGGCCTGATCACAAGCTTCCGAACAAGGTATAGTTTGTGCAGAACTTCCCAGGTTAAGGTACCGTTAGGCCGCGATATACGAAGTTCGTGTCGCGGGCGCTTGCAGGCATGGCTGTTAGACTGACTGCACATAGGGGTTCTACTGGCATTGATGCGCTATATCTTGAATTTTCTCCGCAAGTACTGGGTTTCAAGACCTGTCCTTTTGCCAGCTTGTTGGCCTGATCACAAGCTTCCGAACAAGGTATAGTTTGTGCAGAACTTCCCAGGTTAAGGTACCGTTAGGCCGCGATATACGAAGTTCGTGTCGCGGGCGCTTGCAGGCATGGCTGTTAGACTGACTGCACATAGGGGTACTACTGGCATTGATGCGCTATATCTTAAATTTTCTCCGCAAGTACTGGGTTTCAAGACCTGTCCTTTTGCCAGCTTGTTGGCCTGATCACAAGCTTCCGAACAAGGTATAGTTTGTGCAGAACTTCCCAGGTTAAGGTACCGTTAGGCCGCGATATACGAAGTTCGTGTCGCGGGCGCTTGCAGGCATGGCTGTTAGACTGACTGCACATAGGGGTACTACTGGCATTGATGCGCTATATCTTGAATTTTCTCCGCAAGTACTGGGTTTCAAGACCTGTCCTTTTGCCAGCTTGTTGGCCTGATCACAAGCTTCCGAACAAGGTATAGTTTGTGCAGAACTTCCCAGGTTAAGGTACCGTTAGGCCGCGATATACGAAGTTCGTGTCGCGGGCGCTTGCAGGCATGGCTGTTAGACTGACTGCACATAGGGGTACTACTGGCATTGATGCGCTATATCTTAAATTTTCTCCGCAAGTACTGGGTTTCAAGACCTGTCCTTTTGCCAGCTTGTTGGCCTGATCACAAGCTTCCGAACAAGGTATAGTTTGTGCAGAACTTCCCAGGTTAAGGTACCGTTAGGCCGCGATATACGAAGTTCGTGTCGCGGGCGCTTGCAGGCATGGCTGTTAGACTGACTGCACATAGGGGTACTACTGGCATTGATGCGCTATATCTTGAATTTTCTCCGCAAGTACTGGGTTTCAAGACCTGTCCTTTTGCCAGCTTGTTGGCCTGATCACAAGCTTCCGAACAAGGTATAGTTTGTGCAGAACTTCCCAGGTTAAGGTACCGTTAGGCCGCGATATACGAAGTTCGTGTCGCGGGCGCTTGCAGGCATGGCTGTTAGACTGACTGCACATAGGGGTACTACTGGCATTGATGCGCTATATCTTGAATTTTCTCCGCAAGTACTGGGTTTCAAGACCTGTCCTTTTGCCAGCTTGTTGGCCTGATCACAAGCTTCCGAACAAGGTATAGTTTGTGCAGAACTTCCCAGGTTAAGGTACCGTTAGGCCGCGATATACGAAGTTCGTGTCGCGGGCGCTTGCAGGCATGGCTGTTAGACTGACTGCACATAGGGGTACTACTGGCATTGATGCGCTATATCTTAATTTTCTCCGCAAGTACTGGGTTTCAAGACCTGTCCTTTTGCCAGCTTGTTGGCCTGATCACAAGCTTCCGAACAAGGTATAGTTTGTGCAGAACTTCCCAGGTTAAGGTACCGTTAGGCCGCGATATACGAAGTTCGTGTCGCGGGCGCTTGCAGGCATGGCTGTTAGACTGACTGCACATAGGGGTTCTACTGGCATTGATGCGCTATATCTTAAATTTTCTCCGCAAGTACTGGGTTTCAAGACCTGTCCTTTTGCCAGCTTGTTGGCCTGATCACAAGCTTCCGAACAAGGTATAGTTTGTGCAGAACTTCCCAGGTTAAGGTACCGTTAGGCCGCGATATACGAAGTTCGTGTCGCGGGCGCTTGCAGGCATGGCTGTTAGACTGACTGCACATAGGGGTACTACTGGCATTGATGCGCTATATCTTGAATTTTCTCCGCAAGTACTGGGTTTCAAGACCTGTCCTTTTGCCAGCTTGTTGGCCTGATCACAAGCTTCCGAACAAGGTATAGTTTGTGCAGAACTTCCCAGGTTAAGGTACCGTTAGGCCGCGATATACGAAGTTCGTGTCGCGGGCGCTTGCAGGCATGGCTGTTAGACTGACTGCACATAGGGGTACTACTGGCATTGATGCGCTATATCTTAATTTTCTCCGCAAGTACTGGGTTTCAAGACCTGTCCTTTTGCCAGCTTGTTGGCCTGATCACAAGCTTCCGAACAAGGTATAGTTTGTGCAGAACTTCCCAGGTTAAGGTACCGTTAGGCCGCGATATACGAAGTTCGTGTCGCGGGCGCTTGCAGGCATGGCTGTTAGACTGACTGCACATAGGGGTACTACTGGCATTGATGCGCTATATCTTGAATTTTCTCCGCAAGTACTGGGTTTCAAGACCTGTCCTTTTGCCAGCTTGTTGGCCTGATCACAAGCTTCCGAACAAGGTATAGTTTGTGCAGAACTTCCCAGGTTAAGGTACCGTTAGGCCGCGATATACGAAGTTCGTGTCGCGGGCGCTTGCAGGCATGGCTGTTAGACTGACTGCACATAGGGGTACTACTGGCATTGATGCGCTATATCTTGAATTTTCTCCGCAAGTACTGGGTTTCAAGACCTGTCCTTTTGCCAGCTTGTTGGCCTGATCACAAGCTTCCGAACAAGGTATAGTTTGTGCAGAACTTCCCAGGTTAAGGTACCGTTAGGCCGCGATATACGAAGTTCGTGTCGCGGGCGCTTGCAGGCATGGCTGTTAGACTGACTGCACATAGGGGTACTACTGGCATTGATGCGCTATATCTTGAATTTTCTCCGCAAGTACTGGGTTTCAAGACCTGTCCTTTTGCCAGCTTGTTGGCCTGATCACAAGCTTCCGAACAAGGTATAGTTTGTGCAGAACTTCCCAGGTTAAGGTACCGTTAGGCCGCGATATACGAAGTTCGTGTCGCGGGCGCTTGCAGGCATGGCTGTTAGACTGACTGCACATAGGGGTATACTGGCATTGATGCGCTATATCTTAATTTTCTCCGCAAGTACTGGGTTTCAAGACCTGTCCTTTTGCCAGCTTGTTGGCCTGATCACAAGCTTCCGAACAAGGTATAGTTTGTGCAGAACTTCCCAGGTTAAGGTACCGTTAGGCCGCGATATACGAAGTTCGTGTCGCGGGCGCTTGCAGGCATGGCTGTTAGACTGACTGCACATAGGGGTACTACTGGCATTGATGCGCTATATCTTAAATTTTCTCCGCAAGTACTGGGTTTCAAGACCTGTCCTTTTGCCAGCTTGTTGGCCTGATCACAAGCTTCCGAACAAGGTATAGTTTGTGCAGAACTTCCCAGGTTAAGGTACCGTTAGGCCGCGATATACGAAGTTCGTGTCGCGGGCGCTTGCAGGCATGGCTGTTAGACTGACTGCACATAGGGGTTCTACTGGCATTGATGCGCTATATCTTAATTTTCTCCGCAAGTACTGGGTTTCAAGACCTGTCCTTTTGCCAGCTTGTTGGCCTGATCACAAGCTTCCGAACAAGGTATAGTTTGTGCAGAACTTCCCAGGTTAAGGTACCGTTAGCCGCGATATACGAAGTTCGTGTCGCGGGCGCTTGCAGGCATGGCTGTTAGACTGACTGCACATAGGGGTACTACTGGCATTGATGCGCTATATCTTGAATTTTCTCCGCAAGTACTGGGTTTCAAGACCTGTCCTTTTGCCAGCTTGTTGGCCTGATCACAAGCTTCCGAACAAGGTATAGTTTGTGCAGAACTTCCCAGGTTAAGGTACCGTTAGGCCGCGATATACGAAGTTCGTGTCGCGGGCGCTTGCAGGCATGGCTGTTAGACTGACTGCACATAGGGGTACTACTGGCATTGATGCGCTATATCTTGAATTTTCTCCGCAAGTACTGGGTTTCAAGACCTGTCCTTTTGCCAGCTTGTTGGCCTGATCACAAGCTTCCGAACAAGGTATAGTTTGTGCAGAACTTCCCAGGTTAAGGTACCGTTAGGCCGCGATATACGAAGTTCGTGTCGCGGGCGCTTGCAGGCATGGCTGTTAGACTGACTGCACATAGGGGTACTACTGGCATTGATGCGCTATATCTTAAATTTTCTCCGCAAGTACTGGGTTTCAAGACCTGTCCTTTTGCCAGCTTGTTGGCCTGATCACAAGCTTCCGAACAAGGTATAGTTTGTGCAGAACTTCCCAGGTTAAGGTACCGTTAGGCCGCGATATACGAAGTTCGTGTCGCGGGCGCTTGCAGGCATGGCTGTTAGACTGACTGCACATAGGGGTTATACTGGCATTGATGCGCTATATCTTGAATTTTCTCCGCAAGTACTGGGTTTCAAGACCTGTCCTTTTGCCAGCTTGTTGGCCTGATCACAAGCTTCCGAACAAGGTATAGTTTGTGCAGAACTTCCCAGGTTAAGGTACCGTTAGGCCGCGATATACGAAGTTCGTGTCGCGGGCGCTTGCAGGCATGGCTGTTAGACTGACTGCACATAGGGGTTCTACTGGCATTGATGCGCTATATCTTAAATTTTCTCCGCAAGTACTGGGTTTCAAGACCTGTCCTTTTGCCAGCTTGTTGGCCTGATCACAAGCTTCCGAACAAGGTATAGTTTGTGCAGAACTTCCCAGGTTAAGGTACCGTTAGGCCGCGATATACGAAGTTCGTGTCGCGGGCGCTTGCAGGCATGGCTGTTAGACTGACTGCACATAGGGGTACTACTGGCATTGATGCGCTATATCTTGAATTTTCTCCGCAAGTACTGGGTTTCAAGACCTGTCCTTTTGCCAGCTTGTTGGCCTGATCACAAGCTTCCGAACAAGGTATAGTTTGTGCAGAACTTCCCAGGTTAAGGTACCGTTAGGCCGCGATATACGAAGTTCGTGTCGCGGGCGCTTGCAGGCATGGCTGTTAGACTGACTGCACATAGGGGTTCTACTGGCATTGATGCGCTATATCTTGAATTTTCTCCGCAAGTACTGGGTTTCAAGACCTGTCCTTTTGCCAGCTTGTTGGCCTGATCACAAGCTTCCGAACAAGGTATAGTTTGTGCAGAACTTCCCAGGTTAAGGTACCGTTAGGCCGCGATATACGAAGTTCGTGTCGCGGGCGCTTGCAGGCATGGCTGTTAGACTGACTGCACATAGGGGTTCTACTGGCATTGATGCGCTATATCTTAATTTTCTCCGCAAGTACTGGGTTTCAAGACCTGTCCTTTTGCCAGCTTGTTGGCCTGATCACAAGCTTCCGAACAAGGTATAGTTTGTGCAGAACTTCCCAGGTTAAGGTACCGTTAGGCCGCGATATACGAAGTTCGTGTCGCGGGCGCTTGCAGGCATGGCTGTTAGACTGACTGCACATAGGGGTACTACTGGCATTGATGCGCTATATCTTGAATTTTCTCCGCAAGTACTGGGTTTCAAGACCTGTCCTTTTGCCAGCTTGTTGGCCTGATCACAAGCTTCCGAACAAGGTATAGTTTGTGCAGAACTTCCCAGGTTAAGGTACCGTTAGGCCGCGATATACGAAGTTCGTGTCGCGGGCGCTTGCAGGCATGGCTGTTAGACTGACTGCACATAGGGTACTACTGGCATGATGCGCTATATCTTAAATTTTCTCCGCAAGTACTGGGTTTCAAGACCTGTCCTTTGCCAGCTTGTTGGCCTGATCACAAGCTTCCGAACAAGGTATAGTTTGTGCAGAACTTCCCAGGTTAAGGTACCGTTAGGCCGCGATATACGAAGTTCGTGTCGCGGGCGCTTGCAGGCATGGCTGTTAGACTGACTGCACATAGGGGTCTACTGGCATTGATGCGCTATATCTTAAATTTCTCCGCAAGTACTGGGTTTCAAGACCTGTCCTTTTGCCAGCTTGTTGGCCTGATCACAAGCTTCCGAACAAGGTATAGTTTGTGCAGAACTTCCCAGGTTAAGGTACCGTTAGGCCGCGATATACGAAGTTCGTGTCGCGGGCGCTTGCAGGCATGGCTGTTAGACTGACTGCACATAGGGGTACTACTGGCATTGATGCGCTATATCTTAATTTTCTCCGCAAGTACTGGGTTTCAAGACCTGTCCTTTTGCCAGCTTGTTGGCCTGATCACAAGCTTCCGAACAAGGTATAGTTTGTGCAGAACTTCCCAGGTTAAGGTACCGTTAGGCCGCGATATACGAAGTTCGTGTCGCGGGCGCTTGCAGGCATGGCTGTTAGACTGACTGCACATAGGGGTTCTACTGGCATTGATGCGCTATATCTTGAATTTTCTCCGCAAGTACTGGGTTTCAAGACCTGTCCTTTTGCCAGCTTGTTGGCCTGATCACAAGCTTCCGAACAAGGTATAGTTTGTGCAGAACTTCCCAGGTAAAGGTACCGTTAGGCCGCGATATACGAAGTTCGTGTCGCGGGCGCTTGCAGGCATGGCTGTTAGACTGACTGCACATAGGGGTTCTACTGGCATTGATGCGCTATATCTTAAATTTTCTCCGCAAGTACTGGGTTTCAAGACCTGTCCTTTTGCCAGCTTGTTGGCCTGATCACAAGCTTCCGAACAAGGTATAGTTTGTGCAGAACTTCCCAGGTAAAGGTACCGTTAGGCCGCGATATACGAAGTTCGTGTCGCGGGGCGCTTGCAGGCATGGCTGTTAGACTGACTGCACATAGGGGTACTACTGGCATTGATGCGCTATATCTTGAATTTTCTCCGCAAGTACTGGGTTTCAAGACCTGTCCTTTTGCCAGCTTGTTGGCCTGATCACAAGCTTCCGAACAAGGTATAGTTTGTGCAGAACTTCCCAGGTTAAGGTACCGTTAGGCCGCGATATACGAAGTTCGTGTCGCGGGCGCTTGCAGGCATGGCTGTTAGACTGACTGCACATAGGGGTACTACGCATTGATGCGCTATATCTTGAATTTTCTCCGCAAGTACTGGGTTTCAAGACCTGTCCTTTTGCCAGCTGTTGGCCTGATCACAAGCTTCCGAACAAGGTATAGTTTGTGCAGAACTTCCCAGGTTAAGGTACCGTTAGGCCGCGATATACGAAGTTCGTGTCGCGGGCGCTTGCAGGCATGGCTGTTAGACTGACTGCACATAGGGGTTCTACTGGCATTGATGCGCTATATCTTAAATTTTCTCCGCAAGTACTGGGTTTCAAGACCTGTCCTTTGCCAGCTTGTTGGCCTGATCACAAGCTTCCGAACAAGGTATAGTTTGTGCAGAACTTCCCAGGTTAAGGTACCGTTAGGCCGCGATATACGAAGTTCGTGTCGCGGGCGCTTGCAGGCATGGCTGTTAGACTGACTGCACATAGGGGTACTACTGGCATTGATGCGCTATATCTTGAATTTTCTCCGCAAGTACTGGGTTTCAAGACCTGTCCTTTGCCAGCTGTTGGCCTGATCACAAGCTTCCGAACAAGGTATAGTTTGTGCAGAACTTCCCAGGTTAAGGTACCGTTAGGCCGCGATATACGAAGTTCGTGTCGCGGGCGCTTGCAGGCATGGCTGTTAGACTGACTGCACATAGGGGTTCTACTGGCATTGATGCGCTATATCTTAAATTTTCTCCGCAAGTACTGGGTTTCAAGACCTGTCCTTTTGCCAGCTTGTTGGCCTGATCACAAGCTTCCGAACAAGGTATAGTTTGTGCAGAACTTCCCAGGTTAAGGTACCGTTAGACCGCGATATACGAAGTTCGTGTCGCGCGGCGCTTGCAGGCATGGCTGTTAGACTGACTGCACATAGGGGTTATACTGGCATTGATGCGCTATATCTTGAATTTCTCCGCAAGTACTGGGTTTCAAGACCTGTCCTTTTGCCAGCTTGTTGGCCTGATCACAAGCTTCCGAACAAGGTATAGTTTGTGCAGAACTTCCCAGGTTAAGGTACCGTTAGGCCGCGATATACGAAGTTCGTGTCGCGGGCGCTTGCAGGCATGGCTGTTAGACTGACTGCACATAGGGGTTTACTGGCATTGATGCGCTATATCTTGAATTTTCTCCGCAAGTACTGGGTTTCAAGACCTGTCCTTTTGCCAGCTTGGTGGCCTGATCACAAGCTTCCGAACAAGGTATAGTTTGTGCAGAACTTCCCAGGTTAAGGTACCGTTAGACGCGATATACGAAGTTCGTGTCGCGGGCGCTTGCAGGCATGGCTGTTAGACTGACTGCACATAGGGGTACTACTGGCATTGATGCGCTATATCTTACATTTTCTCCGCAAGTACTGGGTTTCAAGACCTTCCTTTGCCAGCTTGTTGGCCTGATCACAAGCTTCCGAACAAGGTATAGTTTGTGCAGAACTTTCCAGGTTAAGGTA
>NW_024037051.1:592504-631294 GCF_015706575.1 Patiria miniata
GAATTTTCTCCGCAAGTACTGTTTCAAGACCTGTCCTTTGCCAGCTTGTTGCCTGATCACAAGCCCCCGAACAAGGTATAGTTTTGCAGAACTTCCCAGGTTAAGGTACCGTTGACCGCAATATACGAAGTTCGTGTCGCGGGCGCTTGCAGGCATGGCTGTTAGACTGACTGCACATAGGGGTACTACTGGCATTGATGCGCTATATCTTGAATTTTCTCGGCAAGTACTGGTTTCAAGAACTGTCCTTTTGCCAGCTTGTTGGCCTGATCACAAGCTTCCGAACAAGGTATAGTTTGTGCAGAACTTCCCAGGTTAAGGTACCGTTAGGCCGCGATATACGAAGTTCGTGTCGAGGCGCTTGCAGGCATGGCTGTTAGACTGACTGCACATAGGGTCTACTGGCATTGATGAGCTATATCTTGAATTTTCTCCGCAAGTACTGGGTTTCAAGACCTGTCCATTTGCCAGCTTGTTGGCCTGATCACAAGCTTCCGAACAAGGTATAGTTATGCAGAACTTCCCAGGTTAAGGTACCGTTAGGCCGCGATATACGAAGTTCGTGTCGCGGGCGCTTGCAGGCATGGATGTTAGACTGACTGCACATAGGGGTACTATTGGCATTGAACGCTATATCTTGATTTTCTCCGCAAGTACTGTGTTTCAAGACCTGTCCTTTTGCCAGCTTGTTGGCCTGATCACAAGCTTCCGAACAAGGTATAGTTTGTGCAGAACTTCCCAGGTTAAGGTACGTTTAGCAGCGATATACGAAGTTCGTGTCGCGGGCGCTTGCAGGCATGGCTGTTAGACTGACTGCACATAGGGGTACTATACTGGCATTGATGCGCTATATCTTGAATTTTCTCCGCAAGTACTGGGTTTCAAGACCTGTCCTTTTGCCAGCTTGTTGGCCTGATCACAAGCTTCCGAACAAGGTATAGTTTGTGCAGAACTTCCGAGGTTAAGGTACCGTTAGACCGCGATATACGAAGTTCGTGTCGCGTGCGCTTGCAGGCATGGCTGTTAGACTGACTGCACATAGGGGTACTACTGGCATTGATGCGCTATATCTTGAATTTTCTCCGCAAGTACTGGGTTCAAGACCTGTCCTTTTGCCAGCTTGTTGGCCTGATCACAAGCTTCCGAACAAGGTATAGTTTGTGCAGAACTTCTCAGGTTAAAGTACCTTTAGGCCGCGATATACGAAGTTCGTGTCGCGGGCGCTTGCAGGCATGGCAGTTAGACTGACTGCACATAGGGCTACTATACTGGCATTGATGCGCTACATCTTGAATTTTCTCCGCAAGTACTGGCTTTCAAGACATGTCCTTTTGCCAGCTTGTTGGCCTGATCACAAGCTTCCGAACAAGGTATAGTTTGTGCAGAACTTCCCAGGTTAAGGTACCGTTTGACCGCAATATACGAAGTTCGTGTCGCGGGCGCTTGCAGGCATGGCTGTTAGACTGACTGCACATAGGGGTACTACTGGCATTGATGCGCTATATCTTGAATTTTCTCGGCAAGTACTGGGTTTCAAGAACTGTCCTTTTGCCAGCTTGTTGGCCTGATCACAAGCTTCCGAACAAGGTATGGTTTGTGCAGAACTTCCCAGGTTAAGGTACCGTTAGGCTGCGATATACGAAGTTCGTGTCGAGGGCGCTTGCAGGCATGGCTGTTAGACTGACTGCACATAGTGGTACTACTGGCATTGATGCGCTATATCTTGAATTTTCTCCGCAAGTTCTGGGTATCAAGACCTGTCCTTTTGCCAGCTTGTTGGCCTGATCACAAGCTTCCGAACAAGGTATAGTGTATGCAGAACTTCCCAGGTTAAGGTACCGTTAGGCCGCGATATACGAAGTTCGTGTCGCGGGCGCTTGCAGGCATGGATGTTAGACTGACTGCACATAGGGGTACTATTGGCATTGAACGCTATATCTTAAATTTTCTCCGCAAGTACTGTGTTTCAAGACCTGTCCTTTTGCCAGCTTGTTGGCCTGATCACAAGCTTCCGAACAAGGTATAGTTTGTGCAGAACTTCCCAGGTTAAGGTACCGTTAGGCCGCGATATACGAAGTTCGTGTCGCGGGCGCTTGCAGGCATGGCTGTTAGACTGACTGCACATAGGGGTACTATACTGGCATTGATGCGCTATATCTTGAATTTTTGTCCGCAAGTACTGGGTTTCAAGACCTGTCCTTTTGCCAGCTTGTTGGCCTGATCACAAGCTTCGAACAAGGTATAGTTTGTGCAGAACTTCCGAAGTTAAGGTACCGTTAGACCGCGATATACGAAGTTCGTGTCGCGTGTGCTTGCAGGCATGGCTGTTAGACTGACTGCACATAGGGGTACTACTGGCATTGATGCGCTATATCTTGAATTTTCTCCGCAAGTACTGGGTTTCAAGACCTGTCTTTTGCCAGCTTGTTGGCCTGATCACAAGCTTCCGAACAAGGTATAGTTTGTGCAGAACTTCTCAGGTTAAAGTACCTTTAGGCCGCGATATACGAAGTTCGTGTCGCGGGCGCTTGCAGGCATGGCAGTTAGACTGACTGCACATAGGGCTACTATACTGGCATTGATGCGCTACATCTTGAATTTTCTCCGCAAGTACTGGCTTTCAAGCATGTCATTTTGCCAGCTTGTTGGCCTGATCACAAGCTTCCGAACAAGGTATATTTGTGCAGAACTTCCCAGGTTAAGTTACCGTTAGGCCGCGATATACGAAGTTCGTGTCGCGGGCGCTTGCAGGCATGGCTGTTAGAATGACTGCACATAGGGGTTCTACTGTCATTGATGCGCTATATCTTAAATTTTCTCCGCAAGTACTGGGTTTCAAGACCTGTCCTTTTGCCAGCTTGTTGGCCTGATCACAAGCTTCTGAACAAGGTATGGTTTGTGCAGAACTTCTCAGGTTAAGGTACCGTTAGACCGCGATATACGAAGTTCGTGTCGCGGGCGCTTGCAGGCATGGCTGTTAGACTGACTGCACATAGGGGTACTACTGGCATTGATGCGCTATATCTTGAATTTTCTCCGCAAGTACTGGGTTTCAAGACCTGTCTTTTTGCCAGCTTGTTGGCCTGATCACAAGCTCCCGAACAAGGTATAGTTTGTGCAGAACTTCCCAGGTTAAGGTACCGTTAGACCGCGATATACGAAGTTCGTGTCGCGGGCGCTTGCAGGTATGGCTGTTAGACTGACTGCACATAGGGGTACTACTGGCATTGATGCGCTATATCTTAAATTTTCTCCGCAAGTACTCGGTTCAAGACTTTTCCTTTTGCAAGCTTGTTGGCCTGATCACAAGCTTTCGAACAAGGTATAGTTTGAGCAGAACTTCCCAGGTTAAGGTACCGTTAGGCCGCGATATACAAAGTTCGTGTCGCGGGCGCTTGCAGGCATGGCTGTTAGACTGACTGCACATAGGGTTTCTATTGGTATTGATGCGCTATATCTTAAATTTTCTCCGCAAGTACTGGGTTTCAAGGCCTGTCCTTTTGCCAGCTTGTTGGCCTGATCACAAGCTTCCGAACAAGGTATAGTTTGTGCAGAACTTCCCAGGTTAAGGTACCGTTAGACCGCGATATACGAAGTTCGTGTCGCGGGCGCTTGCAGGCATGGCTGTTAGACTGACTGCACATAGGGGTACTACTGGCATTGATGCGCTATATCTTGAATTTTCTCCGCAAGTACTGGGTTTCAAGACCTGTCCATTTGCCAGCTTGTTGGCCTGATCACAAGCCCCCGAACAAGGTATAGTTTGTGCAGAACTTCCCAGGTTAAGGTACCGTTTGACCGCAATATACGAAGTTCGTGTCGTGGGCGCTTGCAGGCATGGCTGTTAGACTGACTGCACATAGGGGTACTACTGGCATGATGCGCTATATCTTGAATTTTCTCGGCAAGTACTGGGTTTCAAGAACTGTCCTTTTGCCAGCTTGTTGGCCTGATCACAAGCTTCCGAACAAGGTAAGTTTGTGCAGAACTTCCCAGGTTAGGTACCGTTAGGCCGCGATATACGAAGTTCGTGTCGAGGGCGCTTGCAGGCATGGCTGTTAGACTGACTGCACATAGTGGTACTACTGGCATTGATGCGCTATATCTTGAATTTTCTCCGCAAGTACTGGGTATCAAGACCTGTCCTTTTGCCAGCTTGTTGGCCTGATCACAAGCTTCCGAACAAGGTATAGTTTGTGCAGAACTTCCAAGGATAAGGTACCGTTAGGCCGCGATATACGAAGTTCGTGTCGTGGGCGCTTGCAGGCATGGCTGTTAGACTGACTGCACATAGGGGTGCTACTGGCATTGATGCGCTATATCTTAAATTTTCTCCGCAAGTACTCGGTTTCAAGACTTGTCCTTTTGCCAGCTTGTTGGCCTGATCACAAGCTTCCAAACAAGGTATAGTTTGTGCAGAACTTCCCAGGTTAAGGTACCGTTAGACCGCGATATACGAAGTTCGTGTCGCGGGCGCTTGCAGGCATGGCTGTTAGACTGACTGCACATAGGGGTACTATACTGGCATTGATGCGCTATATCTTAAATTTTCTCCGCAAGTACTCGGTTTCAAGACTTTTCCTTTTGCAAGCTTGTTGGCCTGATCACAAGCTTTCGAACAAGGTATAGTTTGAGCAGAACTTCCCAGGTTAAGGTACCGTTAGGCCGCGATATACAAAGTTCGTGTCGCGGGCGCTTGCAGGCATGGCTGTTAGACTGACTGCACATAGGGTTTCTATTGGTATTGATGCGCTATATCTTAAATTTTCTCCGCAAGTACTGGGTTTCCAGGCCTGTCCTTTTGCCAGCTTGTTGGCCTGATCACAAGGATCCAAACAAGGTATAGTTTGTGCAGAACTTCCCAGGTTAAGGTACCGTTAGACCGCGATATACGAAGTTCGTGTCACGGGCGCTTGCAGGCATGGCTGTTAGACTGACTGCACATAGGGGTACTACTGGCATTGATGCGCTATATCTTGAATTTTCTCCGCAAGTACTGGGTTTCAAGACCTGTCCATTTGCCAGCTTGTTGGCCTGATCACAAGCCCCGAACAAGGTATAGTTTGTGCAGAACTTCCCAGGTTAAGGTACCGTTTGACCGCAATATACGAAGTTCGTGTCGCGGGCGCTTGCAGGCATGGCTGTTAGACTGACTGCACATAGGGGTACTA
The DNA here is from genome assembly GCF_015706575.1 of Patiria miniata. NCBI lineage: Eukaryota > Metazoa > Echinodermata > Asteroidea > Valvatida > Asterinidae > Patiria > Patiria miniata. The sequence continues at coordinate 597,676 of NW_024037051.1, forward strand.
CTGGCATTGATGCGCTATATCTTGAATTTTCTCGGCAAGTACTGGGTTTCAAGAACTGTCCTTTTGCCAGCTTGTTGGCCTGATCACAAGCTTCCGAACAAGGTATGGTTTGTGCAGAACTTCCCAGGTTAAGGTACCGTTAGACCACGATATACGAAGTTCGTGTCGAGGGCGCTTGCAGGCATGGCTGTTAGACTGACTGCACATAGTGGTACTACTGGCATTGATGCGCTATATCTTGAATTTTCTCCGCAAGTACTGGGTATCAAGACCTGTCCTTTTGCCAGCTTGTTGGCCTGATCACAAGCTTCCGAACAAGGTATAGTTTGTGCAGAACTTCCAAGGATAAGGTACCGTTAGGCCGCGATATACGAAGTTCGTGTCGTGGGCGCTTGCAGGCATGGCTGTTAGACTGACTGCACATAGGGGTGCTACTGGCATTGATGCGCTATATCTTAAATTTTCTCCGCAAGTACTCGGTTTCAAGACTTGTCCTTTTGCCAGCTTGTTGGCCTGATCACAAGGTTCCAAACAAGGTATAGTTTGTGCAGAACTTCCCAGGTTAAGGTACCGTTAGACCGCGATATACGAAGTTCGTGTCGCGGGCGCTTGCAGGCATGGCAGTTAGACTGACTGCACATAGGGGTACTATACTGGCATTGATGCGCTACATCTTGAATTTTCTCCGCAAGTACTCGGTTTCAAGACTTATCCTTTTGCAAGCTTGTTGGCCTGATCACAAGCTTTTGAACAAGGTATAGTTTGAGCAGAACTTCCAGGTTAAGGTACCGTTAGACCGCGATATACGAAGTTCGTGTCGCGGGCGCTTGCAGGTATGGCTGTTAGACTGACTGCACATAGGGGTACTACTGGCATTGATGCGCTATATCTTAAATTTCTCCGCAAGTACTCGGTTTCAAGACCTGTCTTTTTGCCAGCTTGTTGGCCTGATCACAAGCTCCCGAAAAACGTATAGTTTGTGCAGAACTTCCAAGGTTAAGGTACCGTTAGACCGCAATACACGAAGTTCGTGTCGCGGGCGCTTGCAGGCATGGCTGTTAGACTGACTGCACATAGGGGTACTACTGGCATTGATGCGCTATATCTTGAATTTTCTCGGCAAGTACTGGGTTTCAAGAACTGTCCTTTTGCCAGCTTGTTGGCCTGATCACAAGCTTCCGAACAAGGTATAGTTTGTGCAGAACTTCCCAGATTAAGGTACCGTTAGACCGCGATATACGAAGTTCGTGTCGCGGGCGCTTGCAGGCATGGCTGTTAGACTGACTGCACATAGGGGTTCTACTGGCATTGATGCGCTATATCTTAAATTTTCTCCGCAAGTACTGGGTTTCAAGACCTGTCCATTTGCCAGCTTGTTGGCCTGATCACAAGCTCCGAACAAGGTATAGTTCGTGCAGAACTTCCCAGGTTAAGGTACCGTTAGACCGCAATATACGAAGTTCGTGTCGCGGGCGCTTGCAGGCATGGCTGTTAGACTGACAGCACATAGGGGTACTACTGGCATTGATGCGCTATATCTTGAATTTTCTCGGCAAGTACTGGGTTTCAAGAACTGTCCTTTTGCCAGCTTGTTGGCCTGATCACAAGCTTCCGAACAAGGTATAGTTTGTGCAGAACTTCTCAGGTTAAGGTACCGTTAGTCCGCGATATACGAAGTTCGTGTCGCGGGCGCTTGCAGGCATGGCTGTTAGACTGACTGCACATAGGGGTTCTATTGGTATTGATGCGCTATATCTTAAATTTTCTCCGCAAGAACTGGGTTTCAAGACCTGTCCTTTTGCCAGCTTGTTGGCCTGATCACAAGCTTCCGAACAAGGTATAGTTTGTGCAGAATTTCCCAGGTTAAGGTACCGTTAGATCGCGATATACGAAGTTCGTGTCGCGTGCGCTTGCAGGCATGGCTGTTAGACTGACTGCACATAGGGGTACTACTGGCATTGATGCGCTATATCTTAAATTTTCTCCGCAAGTACTGGGTTTCAAGACCTTTCCTTTTGCCAGCTTGTTGGCCTGATCACAAACTTCCGAACAAGGTATAGTTTGTGCAGAACTTCCTAGGTTAAGGTACCGTTAGACCGCGATATACGAAGTTCGTGTTGCGGGCGCTTGCAGGCATGGCTGTTAGACTGACTGCACATAGGGGTTCTACTGGCATTGATGCGCTATATCTTAAATTTTCTCCGCAAGTACTGTGTTTCAAGAGCTGTCCTTTTGCAAGCTTGTTGGCCTGATCACAAGCTTCCGAACAAGGTATAGTTTGAGCAGAACTTCCCAGGTTAAGGTACCGTTAGATCGCGATATACGAAGTTCGTGTCGCGGGCGCTTGCAGGCTTGGCTGTTAGACTGACTGCACATAGGGGTACTATACTGGCATTGATGCGCTACATCTTGAATTTTCTCCGCAAGTACTCGGTTTCAAGACTTGTCCTTTTGCAATCTTGTTGGCCTGATCACAAGCTTTCGAACAAGGTATAGTTTGTGCAGAACTTCCCAGGTTAAGGTACCGTTAGACCGCGATATACGAAGTTCGTGTCGCGGGCGCTTGCAGGCATGGCTGTTAGACTGACTGCACATAGGGGTACTACTGGCATTGATGCGCTATATCTTGAATTTTCTCCGCAAGTACTGGGTTTCAAGACCTGTCCATTTGCCAGCTTGTTGGCCTGATCACAAGCTTTTGAACAAGGTATAGTTTGTGCAGAACTTCCCAGGTTAAGGTACCGTTTGACCGCAATATACGAAGTTCGTGTCGCGGGCGCTTGCAGGCATGGCTGTTAGACTGACTGCACATAGGGGTACTACTGGCATTGATGCGCTATATCTTGAATTTTCTCGGCAAGTACTGGGTTTCAAGAACTGTCCTTTTGCCAGCTTGTTGGCCTGATCACAAGCTTCCGAACAAGGTATAGTTTGTGCAGAACTTCCCAGGTTAAGGTACCGTTAGACCGCGATATACGAAGTTCGTGTCGCGGGCGCTTGCAGGCATGGCTGTTAGACTGACTGCACATAGGGGTTCTACTGGCATTGATGCGCTATATCTTAAATTTTCTCCGCAAGTACTGGGTTTCAAGACCTGTCCATTTGCCAGCTTGTTGGCCTGATCACAAGCTCCCGAACAAGGTATAGTTTGTGCAGAACTTCCCAGGTTAAGGTACCGTTAGACCGCAATATACGAAGTTCGTGTCGCGGGCGCTTGCAGGCATGGCTGTTAGACTGACTGCACATAGGGGTACTACTGGCATTGATGCGCTATATCTTGAATTTTCTCGGCAAGTACTGGGTTTCAAGAACTGTCCTTTTGCCAGCTTGTTGGCCTGATCACAAGCTTCCGAACAAGGTATGGTTTGTGCAGAACTTCTCAGGTTAAGGTACCGTTAGTCCGCGATATACGAAGTTCGTGTCGCGGGCGCTTGCAGGCATGGCTGTTAGACTGACTGCACATAGGGGTTCTATTGGTATTGATGCGCTATATCTTAAATTTTCTCCGCAAGTACTGGGTTTCAAGACCTGTCCTTTTGCCAGCTTGTTGGCCTGATCACAAGCTTCCGAACAAGGTATAGTTTGTGCAGAATTTCCCAGGTTAAGGTACCGTTAGATCGCGATATACGAAGTTCGTGTCGCGTGCGCTTGCAGGCATGGCTGTTAGACTGACTGCACATAGGGGTACTACTGGCATTGATGCGGTATATCTTAAATTTCTCCGCAAGTACTGGGTTTCAAGACCTTTCCTTTTGCCAGCTTGTTGGCCTGATCACAAGCTTCCGAACAAGGTATAGTTTGTGCAGAACTTCCTAGGTTAAGGTACCGTTAGACCGCGATATACGAAGTTCGTGTCGCGGGCGCTTGCAGGCATGGCTGTTAGACTGACTGCACATAGGGGTTCTACTGGCATTGATGCGCTATATCTTAAATTTTCTCCGCAAGTACTGTGTTTCAAGACCTGTCCTTTTGCAAGCTTGTTGGCCTGATCACAAGCTTCCGAACAAGGTATAGTTTGAGCAGAACTTCCCAGGTTAAGGTACCGTTAGACCGCGATATACGAAGTTCGTGTCGCGGGCGCTTGCAGGCATGGCTGTTAGACTGACTGCACATAGGGGTACTATACTGGCATTGATGCGCTACATCTTGAATTTTCTCCGGAAGTACTCGGTTTCAAGACTTGTCCTTTTGCAAGCTTGTTGGCCTGATCACAAGCTTCCGAACAAGGTATAGTTTGAGCAGAACTTCCCAGGTTAAGGTACCGTTAGACCGCGATATACGAAGTTCGTGTCGCGGGCGCTTGCAGGTATGGCTGTTAGACTGACTGCACATAGGGGTACTACTGGCATTGATGCGCTATATCTTAAATTTTCTCCGCAAGTACTCGGTTTCAAGACTTGTCCTTTTGACAGCTTGTTGGCCTGATCACAAGCTTCCGAACAAGGTATATGTGACCCTTCTAAATAATACGGGCTGAACGGCTGATTCTCAGTTTGTGCTGGTTTATTTCTGTTGAGGAACGAAGACAACGTGTTACTTGGTCTTCGACCGAAAACAGAATCAAATATACAAAATACAAAAGAATGACTCTACAAAATACTTATGAAATAATCTAGATACTAAATACCAAAAAGGATTCATCAATATTTACTCAAGATCCCGCGGTTTGCGCCTAAATTCGGGCAGCGTCCGCCATATTGAATTTTAATGTGAAAACCCAATAAATACAAGATAATTAATCCAATCTTATATAATAATGAAGAAATGAACTGCTGAATTCCTTCTACAATATCGAAATATCTATCACTCTTACGATAAGATAATTAAATGAATTCTTGAATACATGAAAAATCACAAGTCAATCAATATCCTGAAATAATCGAATATGCTTCCAAAATCAACTAAAATGACCTAAGAGCAATCTAAATCTACTCAAGGATAGTACCTGTTAACTGTGAATTAATATAAGTTATTATTATGAGAAAGATTGAGGTAAAATGTAAAAAGATCATTACCTGTTGAGGAACGAAGACAACGTGTTACTTGGTCTTCGACCGAAAACAGAATGACGAAATGTGGAAAGCGCGCGAACTGGTTTACAAAACCAAGAGGGCGCTCGCTAATTTAAATAACAGAAAACGATTACGTAATGTAAAAATAAATAGAGGGGGGTTTGCATCGCAACCGTCACATTATTCCCCCTCGAGAGAAAATGTCGTCCTCGACATTTTGTTTAACAGTACACTATTTATACAATGATAATGTAAGAAAGTATTAAATAATTAAATAAAGATAAACAGAATCATGACTTCTACTTTCCAATGTCATTATTATAACCACTAAATCAAACATCCGATCGGCGCCTCGTCCTCCAGAAATTCAAAGAAGTAAAAAAAAACACCAGTTATCCAAAATCACTTAGATTAATATCAAAATGTTTCCCTGAAAATCTGTCGTTTTGGACAATTAAGTTATTCTGATGCAAAAGATATATACATGGTAACATTACTTTCTATATAAAGGAAATTAACATAATCCACCTTTGATTACGAAGATCAACCTTGTAATAGCATAATGCATAATATACATGAAAATAAAGAGATCATAATTTTCGTCTTTTCAAGATCTCTGTCACCAGTGTTCGCAAGATAATCTTACATCATTATTAAAAGCAAATTAAATTTAATATATACAATTATATTTGGAATAGAGCCATGGTTAGATTGGACTGTTTTCTCGCAGAAGGAGTCTTAGACAAGCTTTTCTTCTTGTCTCGGCCATCTTTGGTTCCTTCCACTTTTCAAACAGTCGTCTTCCGGCGTTGACTCTCTCTTGATGTGATTGGTATTGTGCTCGCTGCTGTTTGTTTTGACCAAGGAAGTCGTATGTCAACCTACTGACAGGTCTTCTGGTTCTGGTAGGTCTAGGGCTTGGTGGTGTGAGACAAGCTGTGCTGTCAGAGATGTTTAACTCATCTGGGGTCTCGTTAGCCTGCGTGCTCAGTACCTCAGGAGTTAGTGATGGTGGTAAGATTGAAGGAGAAGTATCATCACTGTTTCTCGTACCAAGATCAATCATTGGAGTAAGCACAGGTGGTGAAGGTGAAGGTGATTCTGTTTCTACTTGGAGAAATGCTATGTCCACCTCTTCCTCGCTGGTTTCACTTTCTTCCATGCCTATCTTTTGAGGTTGGTCATCTGCCTGTTCCGTGTCGGGCTCTGTTTTTGTTTGAGTGTTCGTCGGGGGCACGTCTCTTCTCAAGCTGGCCTCTTCCATGGGCAGAAACATACATGGAGTCAGCAGATTTCTGTGTACGGTTCTCTCTCTTCCATTATTAAGAGAACGGAGGGTATACACCGGAAGGTCTTGATGCTTAGATATTACTACGTAGGGTTGTGACTCCCACCTGTCGGCTAACTTGCTAGTTCCGACCAGATGTTTATTTTGGACAAGGACTCTGTCACCTATACGTAGGGGGGCGATACAGGAACCTCTGTCATAAAGGCGTTTCTGTTTCGCCTTTGCCTGCTTGACGAAGTCGCTAGCCCTTTTGTACGAGGCTTGAAGTCTGTCCCTCAGCTGTTCGACATACTCATCGTAATTTGGTGTTTCTCTCTCCGTGGACTTGAGTCCGAACATCAAGTCAACTGGTAGGTTTGGATGTCTGCCGAACATGAGATAAAATGGAGCATAACCGGTAGAGTCGTGTCGTGTGGAATTATAGGCGTGTGTCATTGTTCCTACGTATTGTTTCCAGTCTTTCTTCTGGTTTTCTTCGAGCGTACCAAGCATGTTCAGCAGAGTGTGGTTGAAGCGTTCTGTAAGGCCATTCCCTTGAGGATGGTAGGGGGTTGTTCGACTTTTTTTGATGCCAGAGATCTTACAGAGTTCCCGGATGAGCTGACTTTCGAAATTACGACCCTGGTCCGCGTGTATTCTCACCGGAAATCCATAGTGCTGAATTATCTTCTCCCAGAGTATCTTGGCAACCGTGTCGGCCTTTTGATCGCGAGTAGGGAACGCCTGAGCATATTTGGTGAAATGGTCGGTTATGACCAGTATGTTTTCATAACCGCCTTTGCTCCTTTCCAACTTGAGATAATCGATGCAAAGTAGCTCCATAGGTTCGCTTGTGCTGATGTTGATCAAAGGTACACGAGTTTTTGTGGAGGGAGTCTTCCTCAGGCAGCATCTCTTGCAGTGCTCGCACCAGGTTTTGATGTCCTGTGCCATCTTAGGCCAAAAAAACCTGTTTCTTGCCATGTCGAGCGTTCTGTCAAAGCCAAGGTGGCCGAAGTCATTGTGGAGAGATCTCATGACAGTGTCTCTGTATTGTTGAGGAAGAACAAGTTGTTCTGCTGTTGATCCATCCTGGTTCTTTCTCAGACGATAGAGCACGCCATCCCTCATCTGGAGCTTTGCCCATTGTCGTAAACAGATGAGACATCCAAGCTGTTCGCAACCTCTCTCTTCTCTGGTTGGCTTTCTGCCCTTCTCCATGTAGTGTATGACTCTGGCGATATTATGATCACTTCTCTGGGCTGAAATGATGTCTTTTTTCGATAGTCTAGGCAAGTCATTGGTTGGTCCTGGCATGTGACTCTCGGTCGTGACTTCACATCTAGCTACTGGAGGCTGTACAAAGAGATTTGGTTCTAGTGGGTGACTGTTGCAGATGGCTTGCACGATGTGAGGTGGGATGGTGATGGCGTCCTTCTGGAATGTCAGGAGAGTCCTCGAGGTATCAGAATGTGGTTTGCGAGATAGCGCATCGGCTGCTTCGTTGCTCTTGCCTGGTTTGTACTTCACGGTGAAGTTGAACTGGGATAACGCAGCAATCCATCTTTGGCCTGTTGCATCTAGCTTGGCAGAGGTGGTGACATACAGGAGAGGATTGTTATCAGTCAGCACTGTAAATTGGTTGCCCAGTAGGTAATCTCGAAACTTGTCAGTAATTGCCCACTTCATCGCTAAGAATTCTAGCTTGTGCGCTGGGTAGCGAGATTCGGCGGGGCAGAGAACTCTACTGGCGTATGCGATGACTCGTTCCGTTCCTTCCTGTACTTGGCTTAGAACAGCTCCGAGCCCGACTCCTGACGCATCAGTCTGCAGGATGAATGGGAGTGAGTAGTTGGCGTAGGCGAGGATCGGTGGAGATGTCAACTGTTGTTTCAATTGATCCATGGCCATCTGACAATCATCCGTCCAAATGAATGGTGGGGTTACAGATGTAGAGGTTTTTCTGATCTTCCTCTTCTTCCGTCTTGGGTCACCGGATGTGAGTTTGTAGAGAGGTGAGGCAATGTGCGAATACCCTTTAATGAAGCGCCTATAGTAGCCGGTGAAGCCGAGAAATCGTTGTAATTCTTTGCGGCTAGTGGGGGTTGGCCAGTGTTGTACTTGCACAGTTTTGTCTGGATCACTACAGATACCTTTGCCCGAAACAATGTGACCAAGATACTTTACTTCTTCTTGGAGAAGGTTACACTTAGACGGCTTGAGTTTTAGGCCATGTTGTCTCAGGCATGAGAATACTTTGGCGAGACGGTCAAGATGTTCTTCGAAGTTGGTAGAGAAAATGATTATGTCGTCGAGATACAGCAGACATGTGACATAGTTTTGCTCTCCTAGACAAGTCATCATAAGGCGTTGGAACGTAGCCGGAGCATTGGCTAACCCGAAAGGCATCCGGTTACATTCATATAAGCCCATGGGAGTAGTGAAGGCTGTCTTGGGTATGTCTTTTTCTTCCATTTGGACTTGCCAGTAGCCTGATGTAAGGTCTAATGTGGTGAAGAGTTGGGCGTTTCCAAGGGCATCCAGAGCTTCGTCAATGCGTGGGAGTGGATAAGCATCCCGTACAGTTTTGCTGTTCAGACGACGGTAGTCGATGCATATTCGCAATGAGCCATCTTTCTTATGTGCAATCACGATCGGCGAGGCAAAGGGACTGCTACTTCTACGAATTACGTCTGTTTCCTCCATGGCCTTGAGGTGATCCTTGACAGCTTGGTATTGCGAAGGTGGGACTCGGCGATGAGGAAGTCGAAATGGTTGATTATCTATGAGTGGAATGCTGTGCTTAATCGTTGATGTACATCCGAAGTCAAGTGAACTAGATGAGAATACATCAGAGTATTCTTGAACAAGATTTTCCAGCTGTTTCTTCTGTGACTCGCTGTCAAATTTCGCAGTGGAGAGGTCTACCGGAGGCGTAAATCTTACATCTGATGGATCATCATGGACTTGACTCTGATCTGTCGGAGTTGTGCATTCATGGTCTCTATCTTTCCGTCTAGATTGTGACCTATCTTGATTTTGATGGCGTGGTAGATCATCAATGCGCAAGATGGACGATAACTGTGCCAGTTTACAATTGTGTCTGATGGTTATGGGTTTTGCAGAAATGTTGCACAGTCTCACAGGTACTTGGCAGTTAGGTCCAACATCTGTGACTAGGTTGCTGACTTTCAAGCATGAAGAGCTTTGAGGAAAATTCTCGACGACTGCGGTGTAAGGAAGGCCTTGACCACGGGGTGCTTGACAAATGATGTCTTCTTCTTGGCCTGGTGATATCACTCGGGGATTTCGCCCGATGTACTTCGCGTAGCCGATAGTACCATCATGGTGGTTACCAGGTTCCGAAGCGGTGAGGCTGCTGAATGCTGCATGCCATGCAGAGCTCTTCGTCTGAAGATGTCGCGTGAATTGGTTACTCTTTGCTATTTGCTGATCCCTCTTGACAGCTCTGATCACATTGGTACCAATGAGGACTGGAACATCTCTGCGGTAACTATATGTTGGTACCACGAATGCAGGGACATCTTCATAAACAACGTCCATTATATCAAGGGTAACTGGTACGATGCCTAAGTGAGGTACACTATGCCCACTCGCACTCTCGATGGAAACTTCTGTAGGAGAGGGTTCTCTGTTCTGGAGCTCAGGATGTCGCTTCCAAAGGTCTTCTGTTATTGAAGTGATCTGCGAACCAGAATCTATCAAGGCAGTATAATTGACGCCATTTATCTTGACTACATCTTCATTGTTAGGACCAATTAATTGTTGATGGTGAGGCTTGCTATCATGTTGGAATATTGTTGATTGTCGAGATGCGCTGTTTGAATTAGACTTCATTGGGCTTGTTGGTTGTTGGCCTCTGACGGCTTGCCCATCGGCCGCGGGCCCTTGGGGTTTAAAGGAACACTTCTACATCCTTTGGCAATGTGCCCCTCGTTACCACATCTATGACAGATGAAAACCCGTTGGCCAGCAGGCTGTTGGTCTTCCTTCGGGTGCTGATATCGCCGTGGTCTTGTAGAGATCTGCTCAACCTTCTGTGCTAATTGATGTACAGTAAGTAGCAGGTCTTGCAAAACGTCGTGATCGGTACTGGACTTGGGCTTATTGTCCACCAGTTGGTTTCGTTGATGGTCAGTCGCATCTGGCGTGCTTGACGAAGATCGCTGATGGTACTGAGGGCGAATCTGCTGGGATTGCTGGGACTGGATCTTGGCTTCTGTCTTCACAGCTGCAGCAATTCGAGATTCTCGTTCCAATTGACGAAGCTCAACTTGAAGTTCTCTAAATGTCATCTCCCTTGGTCTCATTGGTGCCAGTCTCTGCGTGACTTTTTCATCTTTGACGCCTCTCATGAATTGTTGCGTGAGCATGCTGTTTCTGTTTGGAAATGGGCGTCTAAGACTTCATCTCTCTTCGATGATCCTCAATGTTGCTTCAAGCTCGACGGCGTATATGCTCGGTACCTCGTTGGGAAGTCTCACACGCTCGTAGAAGTTGGCCAATGGATCACCAGTTAGAAATACATCTCCAAATTGTGCCTTGAGTTCTACGAAAGCGTGGCTAGGGGTCTGATGTGTCGGAGGTAGATTGAGGACCAGTTTTCTGGCGGCTCCGCCGAGATATCTGACGATGGTGGAAAACTGGAGTTCTGTAGGCATAGACGTGGTCTCGATGAGGTACGTCACGTCTCGTACCCAATCATCAACGGCAATGGTTGCACCTTGGTCGCGCCCAGTGAAGATCGGTACAGTTTTCACCTGATGCGATGGAAGAAGACGATGCTGAGATGTAGGCATTGGAGACGAACGGTCAGGTCTGTGTTGATCCTGTGGTGTAAGCACTGGATAACCAGTTGAAGTAGAACCTCGTCTCAATATGGGGGTAGGCCTTATGGGGGTTGAACGCTGTATATGTGAATCTTGTACTGGTTGTCGGGGTGTGCTGCGAGATAGTCGTCTCTCGATGTCTTCCAGTTGCGTTAGCATTTGGTCTGTGGTGAGCTGGATGTTACGCAGATCTTCTTGAAAGGGAAATGCCTGTTGAGGTATGCGTCTTTCCTTGGGTCTGGTGTCTTGAGGGAGGTTGAGTCGAGGTCGACGAGACGACATTTGACCAATTGGTGCGGTGGTTGATGGGAAGATTTCGTCGTCGGACAAATGCATTCTAGAGGCTGCCATTTTGCTTTGAAGGAGACAATCTGAACTTGCGAGAAAACAGTCCAAAGGGGAGATATACAAGGGGAAAATGTGCACGAGAAAAAATGCACAAATAACACCAGCAATTGTCATCATATGAAAAATTTCACGAATGCAAATCAAATGAGATGAATCAGAGAAAAGGAATTGAGGATCAGATAAGGAAACGGATTCAAGGGTGAAAATAGCGAAATGATAATCAAAATACTCAATCAATCAGAAGGTAATCACAATACAGCAATTATGTAACTCAATCACTGTAACAAATGCACAAATATATCAGAAAATGAAAAACAAATAGTTAAAGCAATTCGAGATAACACAATAAACGATACTCAAATACAATACACCAGAACCAGCTTACACAAGCAAATGAAAATGAAGTCGAATGAAACAGTAAATTTCTCAGCAATGCAAATAGAATACACACAAAAAGAAATTCGATTACCAACTCAACTGAAAATTCGGAAGGTAAAATCAATTCACAAACGATCAAACTGTCAGACACAAACTAAATGTGTGTGCGCTGCCTTGTTTTGCACCAAGATTATGTCAATAAAGGCAAAAGAACAGTGAGCATCTGCTACCAAGTGTTGGCGCTGAAGTACTTAATCCAATTTGTACACTAGCTAGACAAGGATGCAAAGCAAGATCAATGATTGTCAACGACTTACTTAATGAAAGGGCTTTCTATCAAATCGGAATTCACAATACAACGGGGGTTTAAGAACCAGGTGAGTATTTGGATTAAATCGTAGTCTTTTATAACAACGGTTACTAGGGTAACTTACACAGCGTCGTTAATCAGCCCAATGTAGTCTTGATCGTTGTGAAGTACTATGGATCAACGGTGGTGCACGGTGCGTGTCTTTGCGATCGTATCTATGTTCAAACAGTGGGAGTCCGTGGGAAAACAAACTAGAATGTTTGAATCTTGGAAATATACATCGGACTCCGAACATCAGCGATTTCAGAAAGTTCGCGGTAAATAGTTCTTGACTTGTGAATGTCAGCGTCGGCCAGTAGTTCCAACAGTTCTGCTAGTGGATGGACGAACTTTTCCGTTAGATGGGCGCTCCAGGCGGGGTGACAGTATTCGGTAGACGGGTCAGCTCGCTGACGTTTCCGGTAGGCTGGCGCTCAAGGCTCGCTGACGGTATGGGGATGGCTTGGCAAGGTCCTTCACGTCCTGGAATACGGGAAACACAGCGGTCCGTTGCAACTGATGATGGTGTTGGTTGGTGTTACCGGACGGTGAGGAACACGGGCTCGTCTTCACGTCTTGAGTCGGGGACGGGTTGGCCTGGAACAGGGCTCTGCAGCTACCCTGTCTGCGGTGCTACCCGCACCCCGGCTGATGCTGCCGTCACACTCCTTGGGGCGAGATCCTCTTCCCGGTCGTCTACAGGATAGATGTCTTGGCCGTCGACAAGGTACAGGATTGTCGGGTGATCGTTGCCTGCCGTTGGTAAGCCCGTACCCGGATCTTCCACCAAATGTGACCCTTCTAAATAATACGGGCTGAACGGCTGATTCTCAGTTTGTGCTGGTTTATTTCTGTTGAGGAACGAAGACAACGTGTTACTTGGTCTTCGACCGAAAACAGAATCAAATATACAAAATACAAAAGAATGACTCTACAAAATACTTATGAAATAATCTAGATACTAAATACCAAAACGGATTCATCAATATTTACTCAAGAACCCGCGGTTTGCGCCTAAATTCGGGCAGCGTCCGCCATATTGAATTTTAATGTGAAAACCCAATAAATACAAGATAATTAATCCAATCTTATATAATAATGAAGAAATGAACTGCTGAATTCCTTCTACAATATCGAAATATCTATCACTCTTACGATAAGATAATTAAATGAATTCTTGAATACATGAAAAATCACAAGTCAATCAATATCCTGAAATAATCGAATATGCTTCCAAAATCAACTAAAATGACCTAAGAGCAATCTAAATCTACTCAAGGATAGTACCTGTTAACTGTGAATTAATATAAGTTATTATTATGAGAAAGATTGAGGTAAAATGTAAAAAGATCATTACCTGTTGAGGAACGAAGACAACGTGTTACTTGGTCTTCGACCGAAAACAGAATAACGAAATGTGGAAAGCGCGCGAACTGGTTTACAAAACCAAGAGGGCGCTCGCTAATTTAAATAACAGAAAACGATTACGTAATGTAAAAATAAATAGAGGGGGGTTTGCATCGCAACCGTCACATATAGTTTGAGCAGAACTTCCCAGGTTAAGGTACCGTTAGACCGCGATATACGAAGTTCGTGTCGCGGGCGCTTGCAGGCATGGCAGTTAGACTGACTGCACATAGGGGTACTATACTGGGCTTGATGCGCTACATCTTGAATTTTCTCCGCAAGTACTGGGTTTCAAGTCCTGTCCTTTTGCCAGCTTGTTGGCCTGATCACAAGCTTCCGAACAAGGTATAGTTTGTGCAGAACTTCCTAGGTTAAGGTACCGTTAGACCGCGATATACGAAGTTTGTGTCGCGGGCGCTTGCAGGCATGGCTGTTAGACTGACTGCACATAGGGGTTCTACTGGCATTGATGCGCTATATCTTAAATTTTCTCCGCAAGTACTGTGTTTCAAGACCTGTCCTTTTGCAAGCTTGTTGGCCTGATCACAAGCTTCCGAACAAGGTATAGTTTGAGTAGAACTTCCCAGGTTAAGGTACCGTTAGACCGCGATATACGAAGTTCGTGTCGCGGGCGCTTGCAGGCATGGCTGTTAGACTGACTGCACATAGGGGTACTACTGGCATTGATGCGCTATATCTTAAATTTTCTCCGCAAGTACTGGGTTTCAAGACCTGTCTTTTTGCCAGCTTGTTGGCCTGATCACAAGCTCCCGAACAAGGTATAGTTTGTGCAGTACTTCCCAGGTTAAGGTACCGTTAGACCGCAATATACGAAGTTCGTGTCGCGGGCGCTTGCAGGTATGGCTGTTAGACTGACTGCACATAGGGGTACTACTGGCATTGATGCGCTATATCTTAAATTTTCTCCGCAAGTACTCGGTTTCAAGACTTGTCCTTTTGCCAGCTTGTTGGCCTGATCACAAGCTTCCGAACAAGGTATAGTTTGAGCAGAACTTCCCAGGTTAAGGTACCGTTAGACTGCGATATACGAAGTTCGTGTCGCGTGCGCTTGCAGGCATGGCTGTTAGACTGACTGCACATAGGGGTTCTACTGGCATTGATGCGCTATATCTTAAATTTTCTCCGCAAGTACTGTGTTTCAAGACCTGTCCTTTTGCGAGCTTGTTGGCCTGATCACAAGCTTCCGAACAAGGTATAGTTTGAGCAGAACTTCCCAGGTTAAGGTACCGTTAGACCGCTATATACGAAGTTCGTGTCGCGGGCGCTTGCAGGCACGGCTGTTAGACTGACTGCACATAGGGGTACTATACTGGCATGGATGCGCTACATCTTGAATTTTCTCCGCAAGTACTCGGTTTCAAGACTTGTCCTTTTGCAAGCTTGTTGGCCTGATCACAAGCTTCCGAACAAGGTATAGTTTGAGCAGAACTTCCGAGGTTAAGGTACCGTTAGACCGCGATATACGAAGTTCGTGTCGCGGGCGCTTGCAGGCATGGCTGTTAGACTGACTGCACATAGGGGTACTACTGGCATTGATGCGCTATATCTTAAATTTTCTCCGCAAGTACTCGGTTTCAAGACTTGTCCTTTTGCCAGCTTGTTGGCCTGATCACAAGCTTCCGAACAAGGTATAGTTTGTGCAGAACTTCCCAGGTTAAGGTACCGTTAGACCGCGATATACGAAGTTCGTGTCGCGGGCGCTTGCAGGCATGGCAGTTAGACTGACTGCACATAGGGGTTCTACTGGCATTGATGGGCTATATCTTGTATTTTCTCCGCAAGTACTGGGTTTCAAGACCTGTCCTTTTGCCAGCTTGTTGGCCTGATCACAAGCTTCCGAACAAGGTATAGTTTGTGAAGAACTTCCCAGGTTAAGGTACCGTTAGGCCGCGATATACGAAGTTCGTGTCGCGGGCGCTTGCAGGCATGGCTGTTAGACTGACTGCACATAGGGGTACTATACTGGCATGGATGCGCTACATCTTGAATTTTCTCCGCAAGTACTCGGTTTCAAGACTTGTCCTTTTGCAAGCTCGTTGGCCTGATCACAAGCTTCCGAACAAGGTATAGTTTGAGCAGAACTTCCCAGGTTAAGGTACCGTTAGACCGCGATATACGAAGTTCGTGTCGCGGGCGCTTGCAGGCATGGCTGTTAGACTGACTGCACATAGGGGTACTACTGGCATTGATGCGCTATATCTTAAATTTTCTCCGCAAGTACTCGGTTTCAAGACTTGTCCTTTTGCCAGCTTGTTGGCCTGATCACAAGCTTCCGAACAAGGTATAGTTTGAGCAGAACTTCCCAGGTTAAGGTACCGTTAGACTGCGATATACGAAGTTCGTGTCGCGTGCGCTTGCAGGCATGGCTGTTAGACTGACTGCACATAGGGGTTCTACTGGCATTGATGCGCTATATCTTAAATTTTCTCCGCAAGTACTGTGTTTCAAGACCTGTCCTTTTGCGAGCTTGTTGGCCTGATCACAAGCTTCCGAACAAGGTATAGTTTGAGCAGAACTTCCCAGGTTAAGGTACCGTTAGACCGCGATATACGAAGTTCGTGTCGCGGGCGCTTGCAGGCACGGCTGTTAGACTGACTGCACATAGGGGTACTATACTGGCATGGATGCGCTACATCTTGAATTTTCTCCGCAAGTACTCGGTTTCAAGACTTGTCCTTTTGCAAGCTTGTTGGCCTGATCACAAGCTTCCGAACAAGGTATAGTTTGAGCAGAACTTCCCAGGTTAAGGTACCGTTAGACCGCGATATACGAAGTTCGTGTCGCGGGCGCTTGCAGGCATGGCTGTTAGACTGACTGCACATAGGGGTACTACTGGCATTGATGCGCTATATCTTAAATTTTCTCCGCAAGTACTCGGTTTCAAGACTTGTCCTTTTGCCAGCTTGTTGGCCTGATCACAAGCTTCCGAACAAGGTATAGTTTGTGCAGAACTTCCCAGGTTAAGGTACCGTTAGACCGCGATATACGAAGTTCGTGTCGCGGGCGCTTGCAGGCATGGCTGTTAGACTGACTGCACATAGGGGTTCTACTGGCATTGATGCGCTATATCTTGTATTTTCTCCGCAAGTACTGGGTTTCAAGACCTGTCCTTTTGCCAGCTTGTTGGCCTGATCACAAGCTTCCGAACAAGGTATAGTTTGTGAAGAACTTCCCAGGTTAAGGTACCGTTAGGCCGCGATATACGAAGTTCGTGTCGCGGGCGCTTGCAGGCATGGCTGTTAGACTGACTGCACATAGGGGTTCTACTGGCATTGATGCGCTATATCTTGAATTTTCTCCGCAAGTACTGGGTTTCAAGACCTGTCCTTTTGCAAGCTTGTTGGCCTGATCACAAGCTTCCGAACAAGGTATAGTTTGAGCAGAACTTCCCAGGTTAGGGTACCGTTAGACCGCGATATACGAAGTTCGTGTCGCGTGCGCTTGCAGGCATGGCTGTTAGACTGACTGCACATAGGGTTCTACTGGCATTGATGCGCTATATCTTAAATTTTCTCCGCAAGTACTGGGTTTCAAGACCTGTCCTTTTGCCAGCTTGTTGGCCTGATCACAAGCTTCCGAACAAGGTATAGTTTGTGCAGAACTTCCCAGGTTAAGGTACCGTTAGGACCGCGATATACGAAGTTCGTGTCGCGGGCGCTTGCAGGCATGGCTGTTAGACTGACTGCACATAGGGGTACTATACTGGCATTGATGCGCTATATCTTAAATTTTCTCCGCAAGTACTGGGTTTCAAGACCTGTCCTTTTGCAAGCTTGTTGGCCTGATCACAAGCTTCCGAACAAGGTATAGTTTGTGCAGAACTTCCCAGGTTAAGGTACCGTTAGGCCGCGATATACGAAGTTCGTGTCGCGGGCGCTTGCAGGCATGGCTGTTAGACTGACTGCACATAGGGGTACTATACTGGCATTGATGCGCTATATCTTAGATTTTCTCCGCAAGTACTGGGTTTCAAGACCTGTCCTTTTGCCAGCTTGTTGGCCTGATCACAAGCTTCCGAACAAGGTATAGTTTGTGCAGAACTTCCCAGGTTAAGGTACCGTTAGGCCGCGATATACGAAGTTCGTGTCGCGGGCGCTTGCAGGCATGGCTGTTAGACTGACTGCACATAGCGGTACTATACTGGCATTGATGCGCTACATCTTAGATTTTCTCCGCAAGTACTGGGTTTCAAGACCTGTCTTTTGCCAGCTTGTTGGCCTGATCACAAGCTTCCGAACAAGGTATAGTTTGTGCAGAACTTCTCAGGTTAAGATACCGTTAGGCCGCGATATACGAAGTTCGTGTCGCGGGCTCTTGCAGGCATGGCTGTTAGACTGACTGCACATAGGGGTACTATACTGGCATTGATGCGCTATATCTAAATTTTCTCCGCAAGTACTGGGTTTCAAGACCTGTCCTTTTGCCAGCTTGTTGGCCTGATCACAAGCTTCCGAACAAGGTATAGTTTGTGCAGAACTTCTCAGGTTAAGGTACCGTTAGGCCGCGATATACGAAGTTCGTGTCGCGGGCGCTTGCAGGCATGGCTGTTAGACTGACTGCACATAGGGGTACTATACTGGCATTGATGCGCTATATCTAAATTTTCTCCGCAAGTACTGGGTTTCAAGACCTGTCCTTTTGCCAGCTTGTTGGCCTGATCACAAGCTTCCGAACAAGGTATAGTTTGTGCAGAACTTCCCAGGTTAAGGTACCGTTAGACCGCGATATACGAAGTTCGTGTCGCGGGCGCTTGCAGGCATGGCTGTTAGACTGACTGCACATAGGGGTACTATACTGGCATTGATGCGCTATATCTTGAATTTTCTCCGCAAGTACTCGGTTTCAAGACCTGTCCTTTTGCAAGCTTGTTGGCCTGATCACAAGCTTCCGAACAAGGTATAGTTTGTGCAGAACTTCCCAGGTTAAGGTACCGTTAGACCGCGATATACGAAGTTCGTGTCGCGGGCGCTTGCAGGCATGGCTGTTAGACTGACTGCACATAGGGGTACTACTGGCATTGATGCGCTATATCTTAAATTTTCTCCGCAAGTACTGGGTTTCAAGACTTGTCCTTTTGCCAGCTTGTTGGCCTGATCACAAGCTTCCGAACAAGGTATAGTTTGTGCAGAACTTCCCAGGTTAAGGTACCGTTAGACCGCGATATACGAAGTTCGTGTCGCGGGCGCTTGCAGGCATGGCTGTTAGACTGACTGCACATAGGGGTTCTACTGGCATTGATGCGCTATATCTTGTAATTTTCTCCGCAAGTACTGGGTTTCAAGACCTGTCCTTTTGCCAGCTTGTTGGCCTGATCACAAGCTTCCGAACAAGGTATAGTTTGTGCAGAACTTCCCAGGTTAAGGTACCGTTAGGCCGCGATATACGAAGTTCGTGTCGCGGGCGCTTGCAGGCATGGCTGTTAGACTGACTGCACATAGGGGTTCTACTGGCATTGATGCGCTATATCTTGAATTTTCTCCGCAAGTACTGGGTTTCAAGACCTGTCCTTTTGCCAGCTTGTTGGCCTGATCACAAGCTTCCGAACAAGGTATAGTTTGAGCAGAACTTCCCAGGTTAAGGTACCGTTAGACCGCGATATACGAAGTTCGTGTCGCGTGCGCTTGCAGGCATGGCTGTTAGACTGACTGCACATAGGGGTTCTACTGGCATTGATGCGCTATATCTTAATTTTCTCCGCAAGTACTGGGTTTCAAGACCTGTCCTTTTGCCAGCTTGTTGGCCTGATCACAAGCTTCCGAACAAGGTATAGTTTGTGCAGAACTTCCCAGGTTAAGGTACCGTTAGGACGCGATATACGAAGTTCGTGTCGCGGGCGCTTGCAGGCATGGCTGTTAGACTGACTGCACATAGGGGTACTATACTGGCATTGATGCGCTATATCTTAAATTTTCTCCGCAAGTACTGGGTTTCAAGACCTGTCCTTTTGCAAGCTTGTTGGCCTGATCACAAGCTTCCGAACAAGGTATAGTTTGTGCAGAACTTCCCAGGTTAAGGTACCGTTAGGCCGCGATATACGAAGTTCGTGTCGCGGGCGCTTGCAGGCATGGCTGTTAGACTGACTGCACATAGGGGTACTATACTGGCATTGATGCGCTATATCTTAGATTTTCTCCGCAAGTACTGGGTTTCAAGACCTGTCCTTTTGCCAGCTTGTTGGCCTGATCACAAGCTTCCGAACAAGGTATAGTTTGTGCAGAACTTCCCAGGTTAAGGTACCGTTAGGCCGCGATATACGAAGTTCGTGTCGCGGGCGCTTGCAGGCATGGCTGTTAGACTGACTGCACATAGGGGTACTATACTGGCATTGATGCGCTATATCTTAGATTTTCTCCGCAAGTACTGGGTTTCAAGACCTGTCTTTTTGCCAGCTTGTTGGCCTGATCACAAGCTTCCGAACAAGGTATAGTTTGTGCAGAACTTCTCAGGTTAAGATACCGTTAGGCCGCGATATACGAAGTTCGTGTCGCGGGCGCTTGCAGGCATGGCTGTTAGACTGACTGCACATAGGGGTACTATACTGGCATTGATGCGCTATATCTAAATTTTCTCCGCAAGTACTGGGTTTCAAGACCTGTCCTTTTGCCAGCTTGTTGGCCTGATCACAAGCTTCCGAACAAGGTATAGTTTGTGCAGAACTTCCCAGGTTAAGGTACCGTTAGGCCGCGATATACGAAGTTCGTGAGGCGGGCGCTTGCAGGCATGGCTGTTAGACTGACTGCACATAGGGGTTCTACTGGCATTGATGCGCTATATCTTGAATTTTCTCCGCAAGTACTGGTTTTCAAGACCTGTCCTTTTGCCAGCTTGTTGGCCTGATCACAAGCTTCCGAACAAGGTATAGTTTGTGCAGAACTTCCCAGGTTAAGGTACCGTTAGGCCGCGATATACGAAGTTCGTGTCGCGGGCGCTTGCAGGCATGGCTGTTAGACTGACTGCACATAGGGGTACTATACTGGCATTGATGCGCTATATCTTAAATTTTCTCCGCAAGTACTGGGTTTCAAGACCTGTCCTTTTGCCAGCTTGTTGGCCTGATCACAAGCTTCCGAACAAGGTATAGTTTGTGCAGAACTTCCCAGGTTAAGGTACCGTTAGGCCGCGATATACGAAGTTCGTGTCGCGGGCGCTTGCAGGCATGGCTGTTAGACTGACTGCACATAGGGGTTATACTGGCATTGATGCGCTATATCTTTAATTTTCTCCGCAAGTACTGGGTTTCAAGACCTGTCCTTTTGCCAGCTTGTTGGCCTGATCACAAGCTTCCGAACAAGGTATAGTTTGTGCAGAACTTCCAAGGTTAAGGTACCGTTAGACCGCGATATACGAAGTTCGTGTCGCGGGCGCTTGCAGGCATGGCTGTTAGACTGACTGCACATAGGGGTACTACTGGCATTGATGCGCTATATCTTAAATTTTCTCCGCAAGTACTCGGTTTCAAGACCTGTCCTTTTGCCAGCTTGTTGGCCTGATCACAAGCTTCCGAACAAGGTATAGTTTGTGCAGAACTTCCCAGGTTAAGGTACCGTTAGGCCGCGATATACGAAGTTCGTGTCGCGGGCGCTTGCAGGCATGGCTGTTAGACTGACTGCACATAGGGGTACTATACTGGCATTGATGCGCTATATCTTATATTTTCTCCGCAAGTACTGGGTTTCAAGACCTGTCCTTTTGCCAGCTTGTTGGCCTGATCACAAGCTTCCGAACAAGGTATAGTTTGTGCAGAACTTCCCAGGTTAAGGTACCGTTAGGCCGCGATATACGAAGTTCGTGTCGCGGGCGCTTGCAGGCATGGCTGTTAGACTGACTGCACATAGGGGTTCTACTGGCATTGATGCGCTATATCTTGAATTTTCTCCGCAAGTACTATGTTTCAAGACCTGTCCTTTTGCCAGCTTGTTGGCCTGATCACAAGCTTCCGAACAAGGTATAGTTTGTGCAGAACTTCCCAGGTTAAGGTACCGTTAGGCCGCGATATACGAAGTTCGTGTCGCGGGCGCTTGCAGGCATGGCTGTTAGACTGACTGCACATAGGGGTACTATACTGGCATTGATGCGCTATATCTTAAATTTTCTCCGCAAGTACTGGGTTTCAAGACCTGTTCTTTTGCCAGCTTGTTGCCCTGATCACAAGCTTCCGAACAAGGTATAGTTTGTGCAGAACTTCCCAGGTTAAGGTACCGTTAGGCCGCGATATACGAAGTTCGTGTCGCGGGCGCTTGCAGGCATGGCTGTTAGACTGACTGCACATAGGGGTACTATACTGGCATTGATGCGCTATATCTATATTTTCTCCGCAAGTACTGGGTTTCAAGACCTGTCCTTTTGCCAGCTTGTTGGCCTGATCACAAGCTTCCGAACAAGGTATAGTTTGTGCAGAACTTCCCAGGTTAAGGTACCGTTAGGCCGCGATATACGAAGTTCGTGTCGCGGGCGCTTGCAGGCATGGCTGTTAGACTGACTGCACATAGGGGTTCTACTGGCATTGATGCGCTATATCTTGAATTTTCTCCGCAAGTACTGGGTTTCAAGACCTGTCCTTTTGCCAGCTTGTTGGCCTGATCACAAGCTTCCGAACAAGGTATAGTTTGTGCAGAACTTCCCAGGTTAAGGTACCGTTAGACCGCGATATACGAAGTTCGTGTCGCGGGCGCTTGCAGGCATGGCTGTTAGACTGACTGCACATAGGGGTTCTACTGGCATTGATGCGCTATATCTTAAATTTTCTCCGCAAGTACTGGTTTCAAGACCTGTCCTTTTGCCAGCTTGTTGGCCTGATCACAAGCTTCCGAACAAGGTATAGTTTGTGCAGAACTTCCCAGGTTAAGGTACCGTTAGACCGCGATATACGAAGTTCGTGTCGCGGGCGCTTGCAGGCATGGCTGTTAGACTGACTGCACATAGGGGTACTATACTGGCATTGATGCGCTATATCTTGAATTTTCTCCGCAAGTACTCGGTTTCAAGACTTGTCCTTTTGCCAGCTTGTTGGCCTGATCACAAGCTTCCGAACAAGGTATAGTTTGTGCAGAACTTCCCAGGTTAAGGTACCGTTAGACCGCGATATACGAAGTTCGTGTCGCGGGCGCTTGCAGGCATGGCTGTTAGACTGACTGCACATAGGGGTACTACTGGCATTGATGCGCTATATCTTAAATTTTCTCCGCAAGTACTCGGTTTCAAGACTTGTCCTTTTGCCAGCTTGTTGGCCTGATCACAAGCTTCCGAACAAGGTATAGTTTGTGCAGAACTTCCCAGGTTAAGGTACCGTTAGACCGCGATATACGAAGTTCGTGTCGCGGGCGCTTGCAGGCATGGCTGTTAGACTGACTGCACATAGGGGTTCTACTGGCATTGATGCGCTATATCTTGAATTTTCTCCGCAAGTACTGGGTTTCAAGACCTGTCCTTTTGCCAGCTTGTTGGCCTGATCACAAGCTTCCGAACAAGGTATAGTTTGTGCAGAACTTCCCAGGTTAAGGTACCGTTAGGCCGCGATATACGAAGTTCGTGTCGCGGGCGCTTGCAGGCATGGCTGTTAGACTGACTGCACATAGGGGTTCTACTGGCATTGATGCGCTATATCTTGAATTTTCTCCGCAAGTACTGGGTTTCAAGACCTGTCCTTTTGCAAGCTTGTTGGCCTGATCACAAGCTTCCGAACAAGGTATAGTTTGTGCAGAACTTCCCAGGTTAGGTACCGTTAGACCGCGATATACGAAGTTCGTGTCGCGGGCGCTTGCAGGCATGGCTGTTAGACTGACTGCACATAGGGGTTCTACTGGCATTGATGCGCTATATCTTAAATTTTCTCCGCAAGTACTGGGTTTCAAGACCTGTCCTTTTGCCAGCTTGTTGGCCTGATCACAAGCTTCCGAACAAGGTATAGTTTGTGCAGAACTTCCCAGGTTAAGGTACCGTTAGGACCGCGATATACGAAGTTCGTGTCGCGGGCGCTTGCAGGCATGGCTGTTAGACTGACTGCACATAGGGGTACTATACTGGCATTGATGCGCTATATCTTAATTTTCTCCGCAAGTACTGGGTTTCAAGACCTGTCCTTTTGCCAGCTTGTTGGCCTGATCACAAGCTTCCGAACAAGGTATAGTTTGTGCAGAACTTCCCAGGTTAAGGTACCGTTAGGCCGCGATATACGAAGTTCGTGTCGCGGGCGCTTGCAGGCATGGCTGTTAGACTGACTGCACATAGGGGTACTATACTGGCATTGATGCGCTATATCTTAAATTTTCTCCGCAAGTACTGGGTTTCAAGACCTGTCCTTTTGCCAGCTTGTTGGCCTGATCACAAGCTTCCGAACAAGGTATAGTTTGTGCAGAACTTCCCAGGTTAAGGTACCGTTAGGCCGCGATATACGAAGTTCGTGTCGCGGGCGCTTGCAGGCATGGCTGTTAGACTGACTGCACATAGGGGTACTATACTGGCATTGATGCGCTATATCTTAGATTTTCTCCGCAAGTACTGGGTTTCAAGACCTGTCCTTTTGCCAGCTTGTTGGCCTGATCACAAGCTTCCGAACAAGGTATAGTTTGTGCAGAACTTCCCAGGTTAAGGTACCGTTAGGCCGCGATATACGAAGTTCGTGTCGCGGGCGCTTGCAGGCATGGCTGTTAGACTGACTGCACATAGGGGTACTATACTGGCATTGATGCGCTATATCTAAATTTTCTCCGCAAGTACTGGGTTTCAAGACCTGTCCTTTTGCCAGCTTGTTGGCCTGATCACAAGCTTCCGAACAAGGTATAGTTTGTGCAGAACTTCTCAGGTTAAGGTACCGTTAGGCCGCGATATACGAAGTTCGTGTCGCGGGCGCTTGCAGGCATGGCTGTTAGACTGACTGCACATAGGGGTACTATACTGGCATTGATGCGCTATATCTAAATTTTCTCCGCAAGTACTGGGTTTCAAGACCTGTCCTTTTGCCAGCTTGTTGGCCTGATCACAAGCTTCCGAACAAGGTATAGTTTGTGCAGAACTTCCCAGGTTAAGGTACCGTTAGACCGCGATATACGAAGTTCGTGTCGCGGGCGCTTGCAGGCATGGCTGTTAGACTGACTGCACATAGGGGTACTATACTGGCATTGATGCGCTATATCTTGAATTTTCTCCGCAAGTACTGGGTTTCAAGACCTGTCCTTTTGCCAGCTTGTTGGCCTGATCACAAGCTTCCGAACAAGGTATAGTTTGTGCAGAACTTCCCAGGTTAAGGTACCGTTAGACCGCGATATACGAAGTTCGTGTCGCGGGCGCTTGCAGGCATGGCTGTTAGACTGACTGCACATAGGGGTACTACTGGCATTGATGCGCTATATCTTAAATTTTCTCCGCAAGTACTGGGTTTCAAGACCTGTCCTTTTGCCAGCTTGTTGGCCTGATCACAAGCTTCCGAACAAGGTATAGTTTGTGCAGAACTTCCCAGGTTAAGGTACCGTTAGACCGCGATATACGAAGTTCGTGTCGCGGGCGCTTGCAGGCATGGCTGTTAGACTGACTGCACATAGGGGTTCTACTGGCATTGATGCGCTATATCTTGAATTTTCTCCGCAAGTACTGGGTTTCAAGACCTGTCCTTTTGCCAGCTTGTTGGCCTGATCACAAGCTTCCGAACAAGGTATAGTTTGTGCAGAACTTCCCAGGTTAAGGTACCGTTAGGCCGCGATATACGAAGTTCGTGTCGCGGGCGCTTGCAGGCATGGCTGTTAGACTGACTGCACATAGGGGTTCTACTGGCATTGATGCGCTATATCTTGAATTTTCTCCGCAAGTACTGGGTTTCAAGACCTGTCCTTTTGCCAGCTTGTTGGCCTGATCACAAGCTTCCGAACAAGGTATAGTTTGTGCAGAACTTCCCAGGTTAAGGTACCGTTAGACCGCGATATACGAAGTTCGTGTCGCGGGCGCTTGCAGGCATGGCTGTTAGACTGACTGCACATAGGGGTTCTACTGGCATTGATGCGCTATATCTTAATTTTCTCCGCAAGTACTGGGTTTCAAGACCTGTCCTTTTGCCAGCTTGTTGGCCTGATCACAAGCTTCCGAACAAGGTATAGTTTGTGCAGAACTTCCCAGGTTAAGGTACCGTTAGGACGCGATATACGAAGTTCGTGTCGCGGGCGCTTGCAGGCATGGCTGTTAGACTGACTGCACATAGGGGTACTATACTGGCATTGATGCGCTATATCTTAAATTTTCTCCGCAAGTACTGGGTTTCAAGACCTGTCCTTTTGCCAGCTTGTTGGCCTGATCACAAGCTTCCGAACAAGGTATAGTTTGTGCAGAACTTCCCAGGTTAAGGTACCGTTAGGCCGCGATATACGAAGTTCGTGTCGCGGGCGCTTGCAGGCATGGCTGTTAGACTGACTGCACATAGGGGTACTATACTGGCATTGATGCGCTATATCTTAAATTTTCTCCGCAAGTACTGGGTTTCAAGACCTGTCCTTTTGCCAGCTTGTTGGCCTGATCACAAGCTTCCGAACAAGGTATAGTTTGTGCAGAACTTCCCAGGTTAAGGTACCGTTAGGCCGCGATATACGAAGTTCGTGTCGCGGGCGCTTGCAGGCATGGCTGTTAGACTGACTGCACATAGGGGTACTATACTGGCATTGATGCGCTATATCTTAGATTTTCTCCGCAAGTACTGGGTTTCAAGACCTGTCCTTTTGCCAGCTTGTTGGCCTGATCACAAGCTTCCGAACAAGGTATAGTTTGTGCAGAACTTCCCAGGTTAAGGTACCGTTAGGCCGCGATATACGAAGTTCGTGTCGCGGGCGCTTGCAGGCATGGCTGTTAGACTGACTGCACATAGGGGTACTATACTGGCATTGATGCGCTATATCTAAATTTTCTCCGCAAGTACTGGGTTTCAAGACCTGTCCTTTTGCCAGCTTGTTGGCCTGATCACAAGCTTCCGAACAAGGTATAGTTTGTGCAGAACTTCCCAGGTTAAGGTACCGTTAGGCCGCGATATACGAAGTTCGTGTCGCGGGCGCTTGCAGGCATGGCTGTTAGACTGACTGCACATAGGGGTTCTACTGGCATTGATGCGCTATATCTTGAATTTTCTCCGCAAGTACTGGGTTTCAAGACCTGTCCTTTTGCCAGCTTGTTGGCCTGATCACAAGCTTCCGAACAAGGTATAGTTTGTGCAGAACTTCCCAGGTTAAGGTACCGTTAGGCCGCGATATACGAAGTTCGTGTCGCGGGCGCTTGCAGGCATGGCTGTTAGACTGACTGCACATAGGGGTACTATACTGGCATTGATGCGCTATATCTTAAATTTTCTCCGCAAGTACTGGGTTTCAAGACCTGTCCTTTTGCCAGCTTGTTGGCCTGATCACAAGCTTCCGAACAAGGTATAGTTTGTGCAGAACTTCCCAGGTTAAGGTACCGTTAGGCCGCGATATACGAAGTTCGTGTCGCGGGCGCTTGCAGGCATGGCTGTTAGACTGACTGCACATAGGGGTTATACTGGCATTGATGCGCTATATCTTTAATTTTCTCCGCAAGTACTGGGTTTCAAGACCTGTCCTTTTGCCAGCTTGTTGGCCTGATCACAAGCTTCCGAACAAGGTATAGTTTGTGCAGAACTTCCCAGGTTAAGGTACCGTTAGGCCGCGATATACGAAGTTCGTGTCGCGGGCGCTTGCAGGCATGGCTGTTAGACTGACTGCACATAGGGGTACTACTGGCATTGATGCGCTATATCTTAAATTTTCTCCGCAAGTACTGGGTTTCAAGACCTGTCCTTTTGCCAGCTTGTTGGCCTGATCACAAGCTTCCGAACAAGGTATAGTTTGTGCAGAACTTCCCAGGTTAAGGTACCGTTAGGCCGCGATATACGAAGTTCGTGTCGCGGGCGCTTGCAGGCATGGCTGTTAGACTGACTGCACATAGGGGTACTATACTGGCATTGATGCGCTATATCTTAAATTTTCTCCGCAAGTACTGGGTTTCAAGACCTGTCCTTTTGCCAGCTTGTTGGCCTGATCACAAGCTTCCGAACAAGGTATAGTTTGTGCAGAACTTCCCAGGTTAAGGTACCGTTAGGCCGCGATATACGAAGTTCGTGTCGCGGGCGCTTGCAGGCATGGCTGTTAGACTGACTGCACATAGGGGTTCTACTGGCATTGATGCGCTATATCTTGAATTTTCTCCGCAAGTACTGGGTTTCAAGACCTGTCCTTTTGCCAGCTTGTTGGCCTGATCACAAGCTTCCGAACAAGGTATAGTTTGTGCAGAACTTCCCAGGTTAAGGTACCGTTAGGCCGCGATATACGAAGTTCGTGTCGCGGGCGCTTGCAGGCATGGCTGTTAGACTGACTGCACATAGGGGTACTATACTGGCATTGATGCGCTATATCTTAAATTTTCTCCGCAAGTACTGGGTTTCAAGACCTGTCCTTTTGCCAGCTTGTTGCCCTGATCACAAGCTTCCGAACAAGGTATAGTTTGTGCAGAACTTCCCAGGTTAAGGTACCGTTAGGCCGCGATATACGAAGTTCGTGTCGCGGGCGCTTGCAGGCATGGCTGTTAGACTGACTGCACATAGGGGTACTATACTGGCATTGATGCGCTATATCTTAAATTTTCTCCGCAAGTACTGTGTTTCAAGACCTGTCCTTTTGCCAGCTTGTTGGCCTGATCACAAGCTTCCGAACAAGGTATAGTTTGTGCAGAACTTCCCAGGTTAAGGTACCGTTAGGCCGCGATATACGAAGTTCGTGTCGCGGGCGCTTGCAGGCATGGCTGTTAGACTGACTGCACATAGGGGTTCTACTGGCATTGATGCGCTATATCTTGAATTTTCTCCGCAAGTACTGGGTTTCAAGACCTGTCCTTTTGCCAGCTTGTTGGCCTGATCACAAGCTTCCGAACAAGGTATAGTTTGTGCAGAACTTCCCAGGTTAAGGTACCGTTAGGCCGCGATATACGAAGTTCGTGTCGCGGGCGCTTGCAGGCATGGCTGTTAGACTGACTGCACATAGGGGTACTACTGGCATTGATGCGCTATATCTTGAATTTTCTCCGCAAGTACTGGTTTCAAGACCTGTCCTTTTGCCAGCTTGTTGGCCTGATCACAAGCTTCCGAACAAGGTATAGTTTGTGCAGAACTTCCCAGGTTAAGGTACCGTTAGGCCGCGATATACGAAGTTCGTGTCGCGGGCGCTTGCAGGCATGGCTGTTAGACTGACTGCACATAGGGGTACTATACTGGCATTGATGCGCTATATCTTATATTTTCTCCGCAAGTACTGGGTTTCAAGACCTGTCCTTTTGCCAGCTTGTTGGCCTGATCACAAGCTTCCGAACAAGGTATAGTTTGTGCAGAACTTCCCAGGTTAAGGTACCGTTAGGCCGCGATATACGAAGTTCGTGTCGCGGGCGCTTGCAGGCATGGCTGTTAGACTGACTGCACATAGGGGTACTACTGGCATTGATGCGCTATATCTTTATTTTCTCCGCAAGTACTGGGTTTCAAGACCTGTCCTTTTGCCAGCTTGTTGGCCTGATCACAAGCTTCCGAACAAGGTATAGTTTGTGCAGAACTTCCCAGGTTAAGGTACCGTTAGACCGCGATATACGAAGTTCGTGTCGCGGGCGCTTGCAGGCATGGCTGTTAGACTGACTGCACATAGGGGTCTATTGGCATTGATGCGCTATATCTTGAATTTTCTCCGCAAGTACTTGGTTTCAAGACCTGTCCTTTTGCCAGCTTGTTGGCCTGATCACAAGCTTCCGAACAAGGTATAGTTTGTGCAGAACTTCCCAGGTTAAGGTACCGTTAGGCCGCGATATACGAAGTTCGTGTCGCGGGCGCTTGCAGGCATGGCTGTTAGACTGACTGCACATAGGGGTTCTACTGGCATTGATGCGCTATATCTTGAATTTTCTCCGCAAGTACTGGGTTTCAAGACCTGTCCTTTTGCCAGCTTGTTGGCCTGATCACAAGCTTCCGAACAAGGTATAGTTTGTGCAGAACTTCCCAGGTTAAGGTACCGTTAGACCGCGATATACGAAGTTCGTGTCGCGGGCGCTTGCAGGCATGGCTGTTAGACTGACTGCACATAGGGGTACTACTGGCATTGATGCGCTATATCTTAAATTTTCTCCGCAAGTACTGGGTTTCAAGACCTGTCCTTTTGCCAGCTTGTTGGCCTGATCACAAGCTTCCGAACAAGGTATAGTTTGTGCAGAACTTCCCAGGTTAAGGTACCGTTAGGCCGCGATATACGAAGTTCGTGTCGCGGGCGCTTGCAGGCATGGCTGTTAGACTGACTGCACATAGGGGTTCTACTGGCATTGATGCGCTATATCTTGAATTTTCTCCGCAAGTACTTGGTTTCAAGACCTGTCCTTTTGCCAGCTTGTTGGCCTGATCACAAGCTTCCGAACAAGGTATAGTTTGTGCAGAACTTCCCAGGTTAAGGTACCGTTAGGCCGCGATATACGAAGTTCGTGTCGCGGGCGCTTGCAGGCATGGCTGTTAGACTGACTGCACATAGGGGTACTATACTGGCATTGATGCGCTATATCTTATTTTTCTCCGCAAGTACTGGGTTTCAAGACCTGTCCTTTTGCCAGCTTGTTGGCCTGATCACAAGCTTCCGAACAAGGTATAGTTTGTGCAGAACTTCCCAGGTTAAGGTACCGTTAGGCCGCGATATACGAAGTTCGTGTCGCGGGCGCTTGCAGGCATGGCTGTTAGACTGACTGCACATAGGGGTACTATACTGGCATTGATGCGCTATATCTTAAATTTTCTCCGCAAGTACTGGTTTCAAGACCTGTTCTTTTGCCAGCTTGTTGGCCTGATCACAAGCTTCCGAACAAGGTATAGTTTGTGCAGAACTTCCCAGGTTAAGGTACCGTTAGCCGCGATATACGAAGTTCGTGTCGCGGGCGCTTGCAGGCATGGCTGTTAGACTGACTGCACATAGGGGTACTATACTGGCATTGATGCGCTATATCTTAAATTTTCTCCGCAAGTACTGGGTTTCAAGACCTGTCCTTTTGCCAGCTTGTTGGCCTGATCACAAGCTTCCGAACAAGGTATAGTTTGTGCAGAACTTCCCAGGTTAAGGTACCGTTAGGCCGCGATATACGAAGTTCGTGTCGCGGGCGCTTGCAGGCATGGCTGTTAGACTGACTGCACATAGGGGTACTACTGGCATTGATGCGCTATATCTTAAATTTTCTCCGCAAGTACTGGGTTTCAAGACCTGTCCTTTTGCCAGCTTGTTGGCCTGATCACAAGCTTCCGAACAAGGTATAGTTTGTGCAGAACTTCCCAGGTTAAGGTACCGTTAGGCCGCGATATACGAAGTTCGTGTCGCGGGCGCTTGCAGGCATGGCTGTTAGACTGACTGCACATAGGGGTACTACTGGCATTGATGCGCTATATCTTGAATTTTCTCCGCAAGTACTGGTTTCAAGACCTGTCCTTTTGCCAGCTTGTTGGCCTGATCACAAGCTTCCGAACAAGGTATAGTTTGTGCAGAACTTCCCAGGTTAAGGTACCGTTAGCCGCGATATACGAAGTTCGTGTCGCGGGCGCTTGCAGGCATGGCTGTTAGACTGACTGCACATAGGGGTACTATACTGGCATTGATGCGCTATATCTTAATTTTCTCCGCAAGTACTGGGTTTCAAGACCTGTCCTTTTGCCAGCTTGTTGGCCTGATCACAAGCTTCCGAACAAGGTATAGTTTGTGCAGAACTTCCCAGTTTAAGGTACCGTTAGGCCGCGATATACGAAGTTCGTGTCGCGGGCGCTTGCAGGCATGGCTGTTAGACTGACTGCACATAGGGGTTCTACTGGCATTGATGCGCTATATCTTAAATTTTCTCCGCAAGTACTGGGTTTCAAGACCTGTCCTTTTGCCAGCTTGTTGGCCTGATCACAAGCTTCCGAACAAGGTATAGTTTGTGCAGAACTTCCCAGGTTAAGGTACCGTTAGGCCGCGATATACGAAGTTCGTGTCGCGGGCGCTTGCAGGCATGGCTGTTAGACTGACTGCACATAGGGGTACTACTGGCATTGATGCGCTATATCTTGAATTTTCTCCGCAAGTACTGGGTTTCAAGACCTGTCCTTTTGCCAGCTTGTTGGCCTGATCACAAGCTTCCGAACAAGGTATAGTTTGTGCAGAACTTCCCAGGTTAAGGTACCGTTAGGCCGCGATATACGAAGTTCGTGTCGCGGGCGGGGCTTGCAGGCATGGCTGTTAGACTGACTGCACATAGGGGTTCTACTGGCATTGATGCGCTATATCTTGAATTTTCTCCGCAAGTACTGGTTTCAAGACCTGTCCTTTTGCCAGCTTGTTGGCCTGATCACAAGCTTCCGAACAAGGTATAGTTTGTGCAGAACTTCCCAGGTTAAGGTACCGTTAGGCCGCGATATACGAAGTTCGTGTCGCGGGCGCTTGCAGGCATGGCTGTTAGACTGACTGCACATAGGGGTACTATACTGGCATTGATGCGCTATATCTTAAATTTTCTCCGCAAGTACTGGGTTTCAAGACCTGTCCTTTTGCCTTGTTGGCCTGATCACAAGCTTCCGAACAAGGTATAGTTTGTGCAGAACTTCCCAGGTTAAGGTACCGTTAGGCCGCGATATACGAAGTTCGTGTCGCGGGCGCTTGCAGGCATGGCTGTTAGACTGACTGCACATAGGGGTACTACTGGCATTGATGCGCTATATCTTGAATTTTCTCCGCAAGTACTGGGTTTCAAGACCTGTCCTTTTGCCAGCTTGTTGGCCTGATCACAAGCTTCCGAACAAGGTATAGTTTGTGCAGAACTTCCCAGGTTAAGGTACCGTTAGCCGCGATATACGAAGTTCGTGTCGCGGGCGCTTGCAGGCATGGCTGTTAGACTGACTGCACATAGGGGTACTACTGGCATTGATGCGCTATATCTTAATTTTCTCCGCAAGTACTGGGTTTCAAGACCTGTCCTTTTGCCAGCTTGTTGGCCTGATCACAAGCTTCCGAACAAGGTATAGTTTGTGCAGAACTTCCCAGGTTAAGGTACCGTTAGGCCGCGATATACGAAGTTCGTGTCGCGGGCGCTTGCAGGCATGGCTGTTAGACTGACTGCACATAGGGGTACTATACTGGCATTGATGCGCTATATCTTAATTTTCTCCGCAAGTACTGGGTTTTCAAGACCTGTCCTTTTGCCAGCTTGTTGGCCTGATCACAAGCTTCCGAACAAGGTATAGTTTGTGCAGAACTTCCAGGTTAAGGTACCGTTAGGCCGCGATATACGAAGTTCGTGTCGCGGGCGCTTGCAGGCATGGCTGTTAGACTGACTGCACATAGGGGTACTACTGGCATTGATGCGCTATATCTTAAATTTTCTCCGCAAGTACTGGGTTTCAAGACCTGTCCTTTTGCCAGCTTGTTGGCCTGATCACAAGCTTCCGAACAAGGTATAGTTTGTGCAGAACTTCCCAGGTTAAGGTACCGTTAGCCGCGATATACGAAGTTCGTGTCGCGGGCGCTTGCAGGCATGCTGTTAGACTGACTGCACATAGGGTTCTACTGGCATTGATGCGCTATATCTTGAATTTTCTCCGCAAGTACTGGGTTTCAAGATCCCAACAAGAACCATGTCCTTTTGCAGCTTGTTGGCTGATTACAAGCTCCGAACAAGGTATAGTTTGTGCAGAACTTCCCAGGTTAAGGTACCGTTAGACCGCGATATACGAAGTTCGTGTCGCGGGCGCTTGCAGGCATGGCTGTTAGACTGACTGCACATAGGGGTACTACTGGCATTGATGCGCTATATCTTGAATTTTCTCCGCAAGTACTGGGTTTCAAGACCTGTCCTTTTGCCAGCTTGTTGGCCTGATCACAAGCTTCCGAACAAGGTATAGTTTGTGCAGAACTTCCCAGGTTAAGGTACCGTTAGGCCGCGATTATACGAAAGTTCGTGTCGCGGG
>NW_024037051.1:631794-669439 GCF_015706575.1 Patiria miniata
TACGTTAAGGTACCTTTACACCGCGATATACGAAGTTCGTGTTGCAGGCGCTTGCAGGCATTGCTGTTAGACTTACTGCACATAGGGTACTAGTGGCATTGATGCGCTATATCTTAAATTTCACCGCAACCACTGGGTTTCAAGACCTGTCCTTTTGCCAGCTTGTTTGCCTCATCACAAGCTTCCGAACAAGGTATAGTTTTGTGCAGAATTCCAAGGTAAGGTACCTTTAGACGGCGATATACGAAGTTCGTTTCGCGGGCGCTTGCAGGCAATGCTGTTAGACTGACTGCACATATGGGTGCTACTGGCATTGATGCGCTATATCTTGAATTGTCTCCGCAACCACTTGGTTTCAAGACGTGTCCATTCGCCAGCTTGTTAACCTTATCACAAGCTTCCGAACAAGGTATAGTTTGTGCAGAACTTCTAAGGTTAAGGTACCTTTAGCCGCGATATACGAAGTTCGTGTCGAGGGCGCTTGCAGGCATTGCTGTTAGACTGACTGCACATAGGGGTACTACTGGCATTGATGCGCTATATCTTAAATTTTCAGCGCAACCACTGGGTTTCAAGACCTGTCCTTTTGCCAGCTTGTTTGCCTTATCACAACTTCCGAACAAGGTATAGTTTGTGCAGAACTTCCCAGGTTAAGGTACCTTTAGCCGCAATATACGAAGTTCGTGTCGCGGGCGCTTGCAGGCATTGCTGTTAGACTGACTGCACATATGGTACTATTGGCATTGATGCGCTATATCTTGAATTGTCTCCGCAACCACTTGGTTTCAAGACGTGTCCTTTCGCCAGCTTGTTGGCCTCATCACAAGCTTCGGAACAAGGTACAGCTTGTGCAGAACTTCCCAGGTTAAGGTACCTTTAGGCCGCGATATACGAAGTTCGTGTTGCGGGCGCTTGCAGGCATGGCTGTTAGACTGACTGCACATAGGGGTACTACTAGCATTGATGCGCTATATCTTAAATTTTCTCCGCCACCACTGGGTTTCAAGACCTGTCCTTTTGCCACCTGGTTTGCCTCATCACAAGCTTCCGAACAAGGTATAGTTTGTGCAGAACTTCCCAGGTTAAGGTACCTTTACACCGCGATATACGAAGTTCGTGTTGCAGGCGCTTGCAGGCATTGCTGTTAGACTTACTGCACATAGGGGTACTACTGGCATTGATGCGCTATATCTTAAATTTTCTTCACCACCACTGGGTTTCAAGACCTGTTCTTTTGCCAACTTGTTGGCCTCATCACAAGCTTCCGAACAAGGTATAGTTTGTGCAGAACTTCTCTGGTTGAGGTACCTTTTGATGGCGATATACGAAGTTCGTGTCGCGGGCGCTTGCAGGCATTGCTGTTAGACTGACTGCACATAGGGGTACTACTGGCATTGATGCGCTATATCTTAAATTTTCTCCGCCATCACTGGGTTTCAAGTCCTGTCCTTTTGCCAGCTTGTTGGCCTCATCACAAGCTTCTGAACAAGGTATAGTTTGTGCAGAACTTCCCAGTTTAAGGTACCTTTAGACCGCGATATACAAGTTCGTGTCGCGGGAGCTTGCAGGCATTGCTGTTAGACTGACTGCACATAGGGGTACTACTGGCATTGATGCGCTATATCTTGATTTTTCTCCGCCATCACTGGGTTTCAAGTCCTGTCCTTTTGCCAGCTTGTTGGCCTCATCACAAGCTTCTGAACAAGGTATAGTTTGTGCAGAACTTCCCAGTTTAAGGTACCTTTAGACCGCGATATACAAAGTTCGTGTCGCGGGCGCTTGCAGGCATTGCTGTTAGACTGACTGCACATATGTGTACTACTGGCATTGATGGGCTATATCTTAAATTTTCACCGCAACCACTGGGTTTCAAGACCTGTCCTTTTGCCAGCTTGTTTGCCTCATCACAAGCTTCCGAACAAGGTATAGTTTGTGCAGAACTTCCAAGGTAAAGGTACCTTTAGACGGCGATATACGAAGTTCGTGTCGCGGGCGCTTGCAGGCAATGCTGTTAGACTGACTGCACATATGGGTGCTACTGGCATTGATGCGCTATATCTTGAATTGTCTCCGCAACCACTTGGTTTCAAGACGTGTCCATTCGCCAGCTTGTTAACCTTATCACAAGCTTCCGAACAAGGTATAGTTTGTGCAGAACTTCTAAGGTTAAGGTACCTTTAGGCCGCGATATACGAAGTTCGTGTCGAGGGCGCTTGCAGGCATTGCTGTTAGACTGACTGCACATAGGGGTACTACTGGCATTGATGCGCTATATCTTAAAATTTCAGCGCAACCACTGGGTTTCAAGACCTGTCCTTTTGCCAGCTTGTTTGCCTTATCACAAACTTCCGAACAAGGTATAGTTTGTGCAGAACTTCCCAGGTTAAGGTACCTTTAGGCCGCAATATACGAAGTTCGTGTCGCGGGCGCTTGCAGGCATTGCTGTTAGACAGACTGCACATAGGGGTACTACTAGCATTGATGCGCTATATCTTAAATTTTCTTCGCCACCACTGGGTTTCAAGACCTGTCCTTTTGCCACCTGGTTTGCCTCATCACAAGCTTCCGAACAAGGTATAGTTTGTGCAGAACTTCTCAGGTTAAGGTACCTTTACACCGCGATATACGAAGTTCGTGTTGCAGGCGCTTGCAGGCATTGCTGTTAGACTTACTGCACATAGGGGTACTACTGGCATTGATGCGCTATATCTTAAATTTTCTTCGCCACCACTGGGTTTCAAGACCTGTTCTTTTGCCAACTTGTTGGCCTCATCACAACCTTCCGAACAAGGTATAGTTTGTGCAGAACTTCTCTGGTTGAGGTACCTTTTGACGGCGATATACGAAGTTCGTGTCGCGGGCGCTTGCAGGCATTGCTGTTAGACTGACTGCACATATGGTTACTATTGGCATTGATGCGCTATATCTTGAATTGTCTCCGCAACCACTTGGTTTCAAGACGTGTCCTTTCGCCAGCTTGTTGGCCTTATCACAAGCTTCGGAACAAGGTACAGCTTGTGCAGAACTTCCCAGGTTAAGGTACCTTTAGGCCGCGATATACGAAGTTCGTGTTGCGGGCGCTTGCAGGCATTGCTGTTAGACTGACTGCACATAGGGGTACTACTAGCATTGATGCGCTATATCTTAAATTTTCTCCGCCACCACTGGGTTTCAAACCTGTCCTTTTGCCACTGGTTTGCCTCATCACAAGCTTCCGAACAAGGTATAGTTTGTGCAGAACTTCGCAGGTTAAGGTACCTTTACACCGCGATATACGAAGTTCGTGTTGCAGGCGCTTGCAGGCATTGCTGTTAGACTTACTGCACATAGGGGTACTACTGGCATTGATGCGCTATATCTTAAATTTTCTTCACCACCACTGGGTTTCAAGACCTGTTCTTTTGCCAACTTGTTGGCCTCATCACAACCTTCCGAACAAGGTATAGTTTGTGCAGAACTTCTCTGGTTGAGGTACCTTTTGATGGCGATATACGAAGTTCGTGTCGCGGGCGCTTGCAGGCATTGCTGTTAGACTGACTGCACATAGGGGTACTACTGGCATTGATGCGCTATATCTTAAATTTCTCCGCCATCGCTGGGTTTCAAGTCCTGTCCTTTTGCCAGCTTGTTGGCCTCATCACAAGCTTCTGAACAAGGTATAGTTTGTGCAGAACTTCCCAGTTTAAGGTACCTTTAGACCGCGATATACAAAGTTCGTGTCGCGGGCGCTTGCAGGCATTGCTGTTAGACTGACTGCACATATGTGTACTACTGGCATTGATGGGCTATATCTTAAATTTTCTCCGCAACCAATGGGTTTCAAGACCTGTCCTTTCACAAGCTTCGGAACAAGGTATAGTTTGTGCAGAACTTCTCTGGTTGAGGTACCTTCAGACGGCGATATACGAAGTTCGTGTCGCGGGCGCTTGTAGGCATTGCTGTTAGACTGACTGCACATAGGGGTACTACTGGCATTGATGCGCTATATCTTGAATTTTCTCCTCAACCACTTGGTTTCAAGATCTGTCCATTTGCCAGCTTGTTGGCCTTATCACAACCTTCCGAACAAGGTATAGTTTGTGCAGAACTTCCTAGGTTAAAGTACCTTTAGACCGCGAAATACGAAGTTCATGTTGCGGGCGCTTGCAGGCATTGCTGGTAGACTGACTGCACATAGGGGTACTACTGGCATTGATGCGCTATATCTTAAATTTTCAGCGCAACCACTGGGTTGAAGACCTGTCCTTTCGCCAGCTTGTTGGCCTTATCACAAGCTTCCGAACAAGGTATAGTTTGTGATAAAATTGCAAGGTTAAGGTCCCTTTAGTCCGCGATATACGAAGTTCGTGTCGCGGGCGCTTGCAGGCATTGCTGTTAGACTGACTTCACATAGGGGTACTACTGGCATTGATGCGCTATATCTTAAATTTTCAGCGCAACCACTGGGTTTGAAGACCTGTCCTTTCGCCAGCTTGTTGGCCTTATCACAAGCTTCCGAACAAGGTATAGTTTGTGATAAAATTGCAAGGTTAAGGTCCCTTTAGTCCGCCATATACGAAGTTCGTGTCGCGGGCGCTTGCAGGCATTGCTGTTAGACTGACTGCCCAAATGGGTACTACTGGCATTGATGCGCTATATCTTACATTTTCTCCTCAACCGCTTGGTTTCAAGATCTGTCCTTTTGCCAGCTTGTTTGCCTCATCATACGCTTCTGAACAATGTATAGTTTGTGCAGATCTTCCCAGGTTAAGGTACCTTTAGTCCGCCATATACGAAGTTCGTGTCGCGGGCGCTTGCAGGCATTGCTGGTAGACTGTCTGCACATAGGGGTACTACTGGCATTGATGCGCTATATCTTAAATTTTCTCCGCCACCACTTGGTTTCAAGACGTGTCCTTTCGCCAGCTTGTTGGCCTTATCACAAGCTTCTGAACAAGGTATAGTTTGTGCAGAACTTCCCAGGTTAAGGTACCTTTAGACCGCGATAAACGAAGTTCGTGTCGCTGGC
This sequence comes from Patiria miniata, assembly GCF_015706575.1. NCBI lineage: Eukaryota > Metazoa > Echinodermata > Asteroidea > Valvatida > Asterinidae > Patiria > Patiria miniata. Next base: position 636,803 of record NW_024037051.1, read on the forward strand.
GCTTGCAGGCATTGCTGTTAGACTGACTGCACATAGGGGTACTACTGGCATTGATGCGCTATATCTTGAATTTTCTCCTCAACCACTTGGTTAAAGACCTGCCCATTTGCCAGCTTGTTGGCCTCATCATTAGCTTTCGAACAAGGTATAGTTTGTGCAGAACTTCTCTGGTTGAGGTACCTTTAGACGGCGATATGCGAAGTTCGTGTCGCGGGCTCTTGCAGGCATTGCTGTTAGACTGACTGCACATAGGGGTACTACTCGCATTGATGCGCTATTTCTTAATTTTTCTCCGCAACCACTGGGTTTCAAGACCTGTCCTTTTGCCAGCTTGTTGGCCTTATCACAAGCTTCCGAACAAGGTATAGTTTGTGCAGAACTTCCAAGGGGACCTTTAGACCGCCATATACGAATTTCGTGTCTCGGGCGCTTGCAGGCATTGCTGTTAGACTGACTGCACATAGGGGTACTACTGGCATTGATGCGCTATATCTTAAATTTTCACCGCAACCACTGGGTTTAAAGACCTGTCCTTTTGCCACCTTGTTTGCCTCATCACAAGCTTTCGAACAAGGTATAGTTTGTGCAGAACTTCCAGGTTAAGGTACCTTTAGACCGCGATATACGAAGTTTGTGTCCCGGGCGCATGCAGGCATTGCTGTTAGACTGATTGCATATAAGGGTACTACTGGCATTGATGCGCTATATCTTAAATTTTCTCCGCAACCACTGGGTTTCAAGACCTGTCCTTTTGCCAGCTTGTTGGCCTCATCACAAGCTTCCAAACAAGGTATAGTTTGTGCAGAACTTTCCAGGTTAAGGTACCTTTAGACCGCCATATACGAAGTTCGTGTCGCGGGCGCTTGCAGGCATTGCTGTTAGACTGACTGCACATAGGGGTACTACTGGCATTGATGCGCTATATCTTAAATTTTCACCGCAACCACTTGGTTTCAAAACCTGTCCTTTTGCCAGCCTGTTAACCTCATCACAAGCTTCCGAACAAGGTATAGTTTGTGCAGAACTTAACAGGTTAAGGTACCTTTAGACCGCCATATACGAAGTTCGTGTCGCGGGCGCTTGCAGGCATTGCTGTTAGACTGACTGCACATAGGGGTACTACTGGCATTGATGCGCTATATCTTAAATTTTCTCCGCCACCACTTGGTTTCAAGACGTGTCCTTTCGCCAGCTTGTTGGCCTTATCACAAGCTTCTGAACAAGGTATAGTTTGTGCAGAACTTCCCAGGTTAAGGTACCTTTAGACCGCGATAAACGAAGTTCGTGTCGCTGGCGCTTGCAGGCATTGCTGTTAGACTGACTGCACATAGGGGTACTACTGTCATTGATGCGCTATATCTTGAATTTTCTCCTCAACCACTTGGTTTAAAGACTTGCCCATTTGCCAGCTTGTTGGCCTCATCATTAGCTTCCGAACAAGGTATAGTTCGTGCAGAACTTCCCAGGTTAAGGTACCTTTAGACCGCGATATACGAAGTTCGTGTCGCGGGAGCTTGCAGGCATTGCTGTTAGACTGACTGCACATAGGGGTACTACTGGCATTGATGCGCTATATCTTGAGTTTTCTCCGCCACCACTGTGTTTCAATTCCTGTCCTTTTGCCAGCTTGTTGGCCTCATCACAAGCTTTCGAACAAGGTATAGTTTGTGCAGAACTTCTCTGGTTGAGGTACCTTTAGACGGCGATATGCGAAGTTCGTGTCGCGGGCTCTTGCAGGCATTGCTGTTAGACTGACTGCACATAGGGGTACTACTCGCATTGATGCGCTATATCTTAATTTTTCACCGCAACCACTGGGTTTCAAGACCTGTCCTTTTGCCAGCTTGTTGGCCTTATCACAAGCTTCCGAAGAAGGTATAGTTTGTGCAGAACTTCCAAGGGGACCTTTAGACCGCCATATACGAATTCGTGTCTCGGGCGCTTGCAGGCATTGCTGTTAGACTGACTGCACATAGGGGTACTACTGGCATTGATGCGCTATATCTTAAATTTTCACCGCAACCACTGGGTTTAAAGACCTGTCCTTTTGCCACCTTGTTTGCCTCATCACAAGCTTTCGAACAAGGTATAGTTTGTGCAGAACTTCCAGGTTAAGGTACCTTTAGACCGCGATATACGAAGTTTGTGTCCCGGGCGCATGCAGGCATTGCTGTTAGACTGATTGCATATAAGGGTACTACTGGCATTGATGCGCTATATCTTAAATTTTCTCCGCAACCACTGGGTTTCAAGACCTGTCCTTTTGCCAGCTTGTTGGCCTCATCACAAGCTTCCAAACAAGGTATAGTTTTGCAGAACTTCTCTGGTTGAGGTACCTTTAGACGGCGATATGCGAAGTTCGTGTCGCGGGCTCTTGCAGGCATTGCTGTTAGACTGACTGCACATAGGGGTACTACTCGCATTGATGCGCTATTTCTTAATTTTTCTCCGCAACCACTGGTTTCAAGACCTGTCCTTTTGCCAGCTTGTTGGCCTTATCACAAGCTTCCGAACAAGGTATAGTTTGTGCAGAACTTCCAAGGGACTTTTAGACCGCCATATACGAATTTCGTGTCTCGGGCGCTTGCAGGCATTGCTGTTAGACTGACTGCACATAGGGGTACTACTGGCATTGATGCGCTATATCTTAAATTTTCACCGCAACCACTGGGTTTAAAGACCTGTCCTTTTGCCACCTTGTTTGCCTCATCACAAGCTTTCGAACAAGGTATAGTTTGTGCAGAACTTCCAGGTTAAGGTACCTTTAGACCGCGATATACGAAGTTTGTGTCCCGGGCGCATGCAGGCATTGCTGTTAGACTGATTGCATATAAGGGTACTACTGGCATTGATGCGCTATATCTTAAATTTTCTCCGCAACCACTGGGTTTCAAGACCTGTCCTTTTGCCAGCTTGTTGGCCTCATCACAAGCTTCCAAACAAGGTATAGTTTGTGCAGAACTTTCCAGGTTAAGGTACCTTTAGACCGCCATATACGAAGTTCGTGTCGCGGGCGCTTGCAGGCATTGCTGTTAGACTGACTGCACATAGGGGTACTACTGGCATTGATGCGCTATATCTTAAATTTTCACCGCAACCACTTGGTTTCAAAACCTGTCCTTTTGCCAGCCTGTTAACCTCATCACAAGCTTCCGAACAAGGTATAGTTTGTGCAGAACTTCCCAGGTAAAGGTACCTTTAGACCGCGATATACGAAGTTCGTGTCGCGGGCACTTGCAGGCATTGCTGTTACACTGACTGCATATAAGGGTTCTACTGGCATTGATGCGCTATATCTTAAATTTTCTCCGCAACCACTGGGTTTCAAGACCTGTCCTTTTGCCAGCTTGTTGGCCTTATCACAAGCTTCCGAACAAGGTATAGTTTGTGCAGAACTTCCAAGGGGACCTTTAGACCGCCATATACGAATTTCGTGTCTCGGGCGCTTGCAGGCATTGCTGTTAGACTGACTGCACATAGGGGTACTACTGACATTGATGCGCTATATCTTAAATTTTCACCGCAACCACTTGGTTTCAAGACCTGTCCTTTTGCCAGCTTGTTGGCCTCATCACAAGCTTCCGAACAAGGTATAGTTTGTGCAGAACTTCCAGGTTAAGGTACCTTTAGACCGCGATATTCGAAGTTTGTGTCCCGGGCGCATGCAGGCATTGCTGTTAGACTGATTGCATATAAGGGTACTACTGGCATTGATGCGCTATATCTTAAGTTTTCTCCGCAACCACTGGGTTTCAAGACCTGTCCTTTTGCCAGCTTGTTGGCCTCATCACAAGCTTCCAAACAAGGTATAGTTTGTGCAGAACTTCCTAGGTTAAGGTACCTTTAGACCGCCATATACGAAGTTCGTGTCGCGGGCGCTTGCAGGCATTGCTGTTAGACTGACTGCACATAGGGGTACTACTGACATTGATGCGCTATATCTTAAATTTTCACCGCAACCACTTGGTTTCAAGACCTGTCCTTTTGCCAGCTTGTTAACCTCATCACAAGCTTCCGAACAAGGTATAGTTTGTGCAGAACTTCCAGGTTAAGGTACCTTTAGACGGCGATATGCGAAGTTCGAGTCGCGGGCACTTGCAGGCATTGCTGTTAGACTGACTGCACATAGGGGTACTACTGGCATTGATGCGCTATATCTTGAATTGTCTCCGCAACCACTTTGTTTCAAGGTTATAGTGCCTTTTGCCAGCTTGTTGGCCTCATCACAAGCTTCTGAACAAGGTATAGTTTGTGATGAAATTGCAAGTTTAAGGTAACTTTAGACCGCGATATACGAAGTTCGTGTCGCGGTCGCTTGCAGGCATTGCTGTTAGACTGACTGCACATAGGGGTACTACTGGCATTGATGCGCTATATCTTGAATTGTCTCCGCAACAGCTTGGTTTCAAGACCTGTCCATTTGCCAGCGTGTTGGCCTCATCATAAGCTTCCGAACAAGGTATAGTTTGTGCAGAACTTCCCAGGTTAAGGTACCTTTAGACCGCGATATACGAAGTTCGTGTCGCGGGCGCTTGCAGGCATTGCTGTTAGACTGACTGCACAAATGGGTACTACTGGCATCGATGCGCTATATCTTAAATTTTCAAGGCAACCACTAGGTTTCAAGACCTGTCCTTTTGCCACCTTCTTTGCCTCAACACAAGCTTCCGAACAAGGTATAGTTTGTGCAGAACTTCCCAGGTTAAGGTACTTTTAGACCGCGATATACGAAGTTCGAGTTGCGGGCGCTTGCAGGCATTGCTGTTAGACTGACTTCACATAGGGGTACTACTGGCATTGATGCGCTATATCTTAAATTTTCAGCGCAACCACTGGGTTTCAAGACCTGTCCTTTTGCCAGCTTGTTTGCCTCATCACAAGCTTCCGAACAAGGTATAGTTTGTGCAGAACTTCCCAGGTAAAGGTACCTTTAGACCGCGATATACGAAGTTCGTGTCGCGGGCACTTGCAGGCATTGCTGTTACACTGACTGCACATAGGGGTACTACTGGCATTGATGCGCTATATCTTGAATTGTCTCCGCAACCACTTTGTTTCAAGGTTATAGTGCCTTTTGCCAGCTTGTTGGCCTCATGACAAGCTTCTGAACAAGGTATAGTTTGTGATGAAATTGCAAGTTTAAGGTACCTTTACACCGCGATATACGAAGTTCGTGTCGCGGGCGCTTGCAGGCATTGCTGTTAGACTGACTGCACATAGGGGTACTACTGGCATTTATTTATTTATTTATTTATTTATTTCTGATCTTTTACCAGGGTAGCCCGTTCACAAAATAATGTGGTCTTCCATGGGGCCCTGAGCATATAATTTAAAAATTAATAAAACAAAACTAACAATTTAAAGGATTAAAAGTGTATAAAATTATCAAAACAAATAGGAAATAAGATCATATAAAACTATAACCGTTAAATAATAATCATTAAATAAAAGAAACATGAACGGGTTTAACATAAACAATATAAATGTGTATATGAAAACGACGATAGACAAAAGTGCAGATTAAGAAGTTTAATTTAAGAATAAGATCACAAAATAAGTCCTACATGCAAATACAAACGAAAAACAAGTTTAAAAAACTATTGTAAATAATAAAAACAGTAAAAATGAGTACATGCATCCCTAACATGCTAAAATCAAAAACAAAACAAGCAAGCAAGCCAACAAACAAATAAACAAGCACCCAACCAAACAAACAAACAAACAAACACCCCAACAAACAAACACCCAAACAAACAAACAAACAAACACCCCAACACCCCCAACCCAACAAACAAACAAACAACCCAACAAACGCCCCCCCCCAAAAAAAAAAGAAGAAGAAGAAGAAAATTGTAAGTGATAAAGACAATAAAATTGAGTACACTTAACATGCTAAAAAAAGTACAATTAAAACAATAATTTGAAGCAACCTAAACGGTTAAAAAGTTAAGTTTCATTATTGACTTAAAAGAACCAATTGAGGCTGCTGAACGTGTTTCTTTATTTAAACTATTCCAGACAGTAGCCCCAGCAACAAAAGGACTATGCTTCAAGCATTCTGATTTATATTTAGGAATGAACAGGGTGTCCTCAGTTGCTTGTCTGGTGGAGTGATGGTGCATGTCAGATATTTTAATGAAATCTTCTGTCAGGTAGGTAGGGGCAAGATTGTTGGTACATTTGTACATGAGTACTGCTCGTAGGTAGTTAAATCGTTTTGGTAACGGCATCCAGCCTAGTGTATTAAATAAATCACTTGAAGGAGTATCGTACCCTTTACCTAGAATTAATCTGGCAGCACGTTTTTGGAGTTTAAACAGCTTGTCTGTGTGCATGTTGAATCTTTCTGACCAGATTTGCGAACAGTAATCAAAATGGGGTAAGATAAACGCATTATAAAGTAATTTGACAGAGTCAGCCGAAATATATGGTTTCACCCGGCGAATAATACCCAATTTTGCTTGTACAGTACTCACAACCTTGTCTTTCTGATCAGTCCATTTCATCTCATCATCAATGATCACCCCTAGACATTTGGTTTTATGAACTCTTTTCAGAACAATGTCATTTACCTCCACTCTGAAATCGACGACGTCTTTGAGTTTTGCTCTAGATCCTATGATCATCACATTGGTTTTATCATAATTTAAAACAAGACGATTTGTATTCAGCCAGCTAGAGATCTGCATCAAGGCAACAGATAATTTGTGTTCGACATCCGCAGTCGTCTTGCCATTAACTGTGAGAGTTGTGTCGTCGGCGTACATGTCAACAATACCGTTATTAACCGACGAAGGCATAGAGTTAACATAAATAGAGAACAACAGTGGGCCTAGGATAGAGCCCTGTGGAACACCATTCACAACACTCTGAGATTCGGAATAGGCTTTGTTCAAATAAACTCTTTGTGTGCGACCTGACAGGTAGCTAGCAAACCACTTCAGAGCACTCGCTGAACAGCCAAGTGAGCTTAATTTAGTCAAAAGAATTTCGTGGTTGACTGTATCGAAAGCTTTTCTGAGGTCTATGAAAGCCACTCCTGTCAGGTCGCCACGTTCAACATTCCTGCTCCATTGATTGACCAGTTTGGCAAGAATTGTGGTTGTGGAGTGCATTGGGCGAAATCCTGACTGATTAGGATGCATTAGATCATGTTCATTGATAAATTCATACAACTGATCACAAACGGCTCGCTCTAAGATCTTACCTACAATTGGCAAGATAGAAATGGGACGATAGTTACCTACATCAGAGGTATTGCCAGACTTAAAGATTGGTACCACTTTGGCACTCTTCAATCCTTCGGGAACATGTCCATGCATCAAGGACATATTTATGATTTTGGTTAAGGAACGAAGGATGGCAGGGCAAGCAACTTTTAGTAAACGACAGCTGTGTTGATCATCCCCTGTAGCTTTGTTAACATTCATAGTCAGGAGAGTTTTTTCAACAAAAGCAGGCGAGACCGGCCTGAGATTAAAAACACAATCGTTACCACCTGATACATCGGTGAACACAGTAGGTGTTGTGACAGGCAAGTCTTTTGTGACGTTTTGAGCACAAGTTACAAAATAATCATTAAATGCATTAGCAATCTGATCACTGTCACTGCAGTCTGATCCATTGACCTCAATCGAACTGGGGAGAATACGGCCTTGCTTCGGGGTTACTTCTTTAAGGCAACTCCAGATCTTTTTGCTGTTACCAGCATTATCACGGATCAGACCACAGTAATGATCAGTCTTTTGCTTCTGCATCATGTGTGTTACTTTATTACGTAAACATCTATACTCATTCCATAAATTCTGACAATTATGTTTGACGGCAGCCTTATGGATCTGATCACGTTCTTTCATCAGCTTAACAATGTCGTCTGTGATCCAAGGACAAGCATTTTGCCTAATTTTCTTTTTACAGAGTGGAGCATGCAGGTTCACAATTTCCATAAAACTATTTAACCAGGTTTGCCAGGCTAGTTCAATGTCAGTTATGTTAACAATAGCATTCCAAGGTACATTTTCCAAATCATGAATAAAATCTTGGACAATCATCTTCTTGAATGGTCTATACTCAATATAATTATGACCTTGTTGAGTGGATGATTTAAAATTAAAACAACGAACTGAATAAGTTAAAAAATGATCACTTATACTAGTACAAAATACACCATTATCAGTAAAAACATCTGGATTATTTACAAATATTAAGTCGATGAGAGTGTTGCTATGACTGGTGACCCTTGTAGGGCTGGTGATCACTTGAGCAAATCCATATAGAGAAGTATAAAATTTCAAGTTATCAGTATTGATATTAGTGACACCATCAATAAAATTACAGTTAAAATCACCCAATAAAATGCACTCCTTTTTTTCAGTTGAGGCGGTTGCTAAGACTTCATCTATTTTATCAAAGAAATCAATACCCGTGCTCGGTGGCCTATAAAATGCACCAACAAGGAAAGGCGATTTATATTTGTTATACTTCACTTCAACCCACACACTTTCAAGAGCCGCAGACTCAAGATTATGTCGCCTGGTAACCTGGACATCATTTGATACATAAATAGCTACACCGCCACCATGTCTAGTTCTGTCACTTCTTAGTATGGAGAAACCGTCAATACATAACTCCTCATCCGAGATACTAGAGTCACACAGCGTTTCGTTCAGACATATAACATCGAAAGGTCTATGCTTCAGCAAGAGACGAAGTTCGTCTATCTTACTGACAAGGCTATGAATGTTAAGATGACCAAATTTAATACCTTTTGTTTTAATGGGAGGGATACTGCCTTCAACCAGTTCATTGTAGCTATATTGCAGACCTTGTGTCGAGTAGTTCACGGACGATTGTTCACTGACGATTTCTTCACGAACAGACGATTCTTTCTCTGGTACTGGAACCACTCGGCTTCCTGAGATGGCAATGGACGACGACGAATCAGGGGACAAAGGGGCTGCACATGTTGACTCGGAGTCAGATGCCTTTTCCGTGTTTTCCAGTCCTCGTGATGGAAATCCTGATATCTATGTACAGGAACGTCACTGCTTGAGCCAGGCCTGGTACTGACAGCCTGGGCATAGGTGGGAGGTGGTTGGCCATCTCGGTGCTGAAGTGTAGACGAAGTTCTACATGATGGAACCAGTGAATTCAAACGTCCGCAATGGCGTATAGGTCTATCATTGTTGATTGCAGGCGTCTTTGTGTGATTTGTGACTGGTGGTAGACCCCGTAGATGTCTGATGAGGTTGCGAGCGAACACAGTGATACCAGCACGACCAAGATGGACCCCGTCGGATGCCAGTAGTCGTTGATGGATGTTGTCATTGTCGATGAATTTCCAGATATGTGTACAGCAGATCTGTCGGATGAGTTTATTGGTAGAGACTATTTTGTCATATTCTCTCTTGTTCTCCTGGCTTCTGTGTATTATCGATGATATGGTGATGTTGTTGATGGCACATTTCTGTTGTGCCATTTCACACAACGATTCCAATTTCTTAGATATCGTTTCTGCATCATCGCGAGTGTTGTTCGTACCCACATGAACAACCAGCTCAGTTGTTTGGAGTTGGATAGATCCGTCCATAATCATGGTTGAAAGGTGCTCAATTCTGGCTCCTGGACGTGAGATGACAGTTACTGATTTAGACTGGCTCAGTTTATGTCCTTGGATTCGTTTGACCATGGAGTCACCTAGCAAGATTACGCTCTTTGTAGGTATGTCTTTAAACTTCATCGTCTGCTTGGCTCGATAGTCATCCATCTGCTGTCGGAACGATGCTCCGGTCGCATTCGAAGTTGGGACTGTAGATGCAGAATTCTTTGGAGGGTTGGCTTTCTTTGGCTGGTCAATCAGCTCATTGTAATACTGATCAATTACTTCCTCTGGTGTGGGCTCTTCGGAGTCGACTCCAGCTTGATCTGTCAGTGCAGTGAAGCGATTTGTCAAAGGAACAATAGGTGTTGCTGTCACTTCGGAAATACTTGGATGTACCATCTGTGTTTGGCTTTTGTGATTTGTGGGAGTCCGTAGTTGAGGTTGCTGACGTTTTGTTGATATGTCTTTGTCGATGGTTGAAGAAGACGATGCGGTTGCTATGGAACAGTTTTGCTGTGGCGATTTTTTGCTTGTTAGCAAATCAATGGCGGTTTGCAAGCTTTTACGTTCACTCTCCAGTGCCTGAATCTGTGATTTTAGATCGAGGTTTTCATTAAGTTCAACTCTCATTGATCTCACTTCATTTCTTAATTCGTCAATAGAGAATCTTAAGTCCCGTATTTCAGAGTTGAAGGGAATTTCCTGGGTAACCTTATTGGTTGCAGTTTTGGTTTGGGGGGTACACGTTTTGTCACTGTTCCCTGCATCCGTAGTAGCTTGCCTAGTTGTAGATTCCATCTTGGTTGTTTTTAGTTTAGAGGAAGACAAGCAGGCTTTGGGAAACTTGCTATGGTCATCAGTTAGGTAGAGATATAATTCCAGGATATCGTCAGAGACAGCCTCTACCGAGCGTCTTGATTTTAATATCAACTGATCGCTGGTACCCATACCTTGCGTACTGTTCTGTACGTCGCCATGTTGTATTCTTTCGGTGTGCTTGGTTATTGCAAACTGAAACAGACTCTTCCTTGCTTCATCCAGAATATCCAGGTTTATATCTTGTTGCATCTGTTGCCTCAGATCAACATGTGGCGTTACTCTGCTTTTTAGAAGAATCTGATGCAGATCTGAATCGATATTTTCGGAGAATGTGGGAGCGATATTCTCTGTAGTTGCACCAGTTGCCGCTATCTTGAATTGTCTCCGCAACCACTTTGTTTCAAGGTTAAGGTACCTTTTGCCACCTTGTTGGCCTTATCACAAGCTTCCGAACAAGGTATAGTTTGTGCCGAACTTTTCAGGTTAAGATACCTTTAGACCGCGATATACGAAGTTCGTGTCGCGGGCGCTTGCAGGCATTGCTTTTAGACTGACTGCACATAGGGGTACTACTGGCATTGATGCGCTATATCTTGAGTTTTCTCCGCCACCACTGTGTTTCAATTCCTGTCCTTTTGCCAGCTTGTTGGCCTCATCACAAGCTTTCGAACAAGGTATAGTTTGTGCAGAACTTCCAGGTTAAGGTACCTTTAGACCGCGATATACGAAGTTTGTGTCCCGGGCGCATGCAGGCATTGCTGTTAGTCTGATTGCATATAAGGGTACTACTGGCATTGATGCGCTATATCTTAAATTTTCTCCGCAACCACTGGGTTTCAAGACCTGTCCTTTTGCCAGCTTGTTGACCTTATCACAAGCTTCCGAACAAGGTATAGTTTGTGCAGAACTTCCAAGGGGACCTTTAGACCGCCATATACAAATTTCGTGTCGCGGGCGCTTGCAGGCATTGCTGTTAGACTGATTGCATATAAGGGTACTACTGGCATTGATGCGCTATATCTTGAATTTTCTCCGTAACCACTAGGTTTCAAGACCTGTCCTTTTGCCAGCTTGTTGGCCTCATCACAAGCTTCAAAACAAGGTATAGTTTGTGCAGAACTTTCCAGGTTAAGGTACCTTTAGACCGCCATATACGAAGTTCGTGTCGCGGGCGCTTGCAGGCATTGCTGTTAGACTGACTGCACATAGGGGTACTACTGGCATTGATGCGCTATATCTTAAATTTTCACCGCAACCACTTGGTTTCAAGACCTGTCCTTTCGCCAGCTTGTTGGCCTTATCACAAGCTTCCGAACAAGGTATAGTTTGTGCAGAACTTCCAGGTTAAGGTACCTTTAGACGGCGATATGCGAAGTTCGTGTCGCGGGCACTTGCAGGCATTGCTGTTAGACTGACTGCACATAGGGGTACTACTGGCATTGATGCGCTATATCTTGAATTGTCACCGCAACCACTTTGTTTCAAGGTTATAGTGCCTTTTGCCAGCTTGTTGGCCTCATCACAAGCTTCTGAACAAGGTATAGTTTGTGATGAAATTGCAAGTTTAAGGTAACTTTACACCGCGATATACGAAGTTCGTGTCGCGGGCGCTTGCAGGCATTGCTGTTGGACTGACTGCACATAGGGGTACTACTGGCATTGATGCGCTATATCTTGAATTGTCTCCGCAACCACTTTGTTTCAAGGTTAAGGTACCTTTTGCCAGCTTGTTGGCCTCATCACAAGCTTCCGAACAAGGTATAGTTTGTGCCGAACTTTTCAGGTTAAGATACCTTTAGACCGCGATATACGAAGTTCGTGTCGCGGGCGCTTGCAGGCATTGCTGTTAGACTGACTGCACATAGGGGTACTACTGGCATTGATGCGCTATATCTTGAATTGTCTCCGCAACCACTTTGTTTCAAGGTTATAGTGCCTTTTGCCAGCTTGTTGGCCTCATCACAAGCTTCTGAACAAGGTATAGTTTGTGATGAAATTGCAAGTTTAAGGTACCTTTACACCGCGATATACGAAGTTCGTGTCGCGGGCGCTTGCAGGCATTGCTGTTGGACTGACTGCACATAGGGGTACTACTGGCATTGATGCGCTATATCTTGAATTGTCTCCGCAACCACTTTGTTTCAAGGTTAAGGTACCTTTTGCCAGCTTGTTGGCCTCATCACAAGCTTCCGAACAAGGTATAGTTTGTGCCGAACTTTTCAGGTTAAGATACCTTTAGACCGCGATATACGAAGTTCGTGTCGCGGGCGCTTGCAGGCATTGCTTTTAGACTGACTTCACATAGGGGTACTACTGGCATTGATGCGCTATATCTTGAGTTTTCTCCGCCACCACTGGGTTTCAATTCCTGTCCTTTTGCCAGCTTGTTGGCCTGATCACAAGCTTTCGAACAAGGTATAGTTTGTGCAGAACTTCTAAGGGGACCTTTAGACCGCCATATACGAATTTCGTGTCGCGGGCGCTTGCAGGCATTGCTGTTAGACTGACTGCACATAGGGGTAATACTGGCATTGACGCGCTAAATCTTAAATTTTCACCGCAACCACTGGGTTTCAAGACCTGTTCTTTTGCCAGCTTGTTGGCCTCATCACAAGCTTCCGAACAAGGTATAGTTTGTGCAGAACTTCTAGGTTAAGGTACCTTTCGACCGCGATATACGAAGTTTGTGTCCCGGGCGCATGCAGGCATTGCTGTTAGACTGATTGCATATAAGGGTACTACTGTCATTGATGCGCTATATCTTACATTTCCTCCCCAACCACTGGGTTTCAAGACCTGTCCTTTTGCCAGCTTGTTGGCCTCATCACAAGCTTCCGAACAAGGTATAGTTTGTGCAGAACTTCCCAGGTTAAGGTACCTTTAGACCGCCATATACGAAGTTCGTGTCGCGGGCGCTTGCAGGCATTGCTGTTAGACTGACTGCACATAGGGGTACTACTGGCATTGATGCGCTATATCTTAAATTTTCACCGCAACCACTTGGTTTCAAGACCTGTCCTTTTGCCAGCTTGTTAACCTTATCACAAGCGTCCGAACAAGGTATAGTTTGTGCAGAACTTCCAGGTTAAGGTACCTTTAGACCGCAATATACGAAGTTTGTGTCGCGGACGCTTGCAGGCATTGCTGTTAGACTGACTGCATATAAGGGTACTACTGGCATTGATGCGCTATATCTTAAATTTTCACCGCAACCACTAGGTTTCAAGACCTGTCCTTTTTCCAGCTTGTTGGCCTTATCACAAGCTTCCGAACAAGGTATAGTTTGTGCAGAACTTCCCAGGTGAAGGTACCTTTAGACGGCGATATCCGAAATTCGTGTCGCGGGCTCTTGCAGGCATTGCTGTTAGACTGACTGCACATAGGGGTACTACTCGCATTGATGCGCTATATCTTGATTTTTCTCCGCAACCACTGGGTTTCAAGACCTGTCCTTTTGCCAGCTTGTTGGCCTCATCACAAGCTTCCGAACAAGGTATAGTTTGTGCAGAACTTCCAAGGGGACCTTAGACCGCCATATACGAATTTCGTGTCGCGGGCGCTTGCAGGCATTGCTGTTAGACTGACTGCACATAGGGGTACTACTGGCATTGATGCGCTATATCTTAAATTTTCACCGCAACCACTGGGTTTCAAGACCTGTTCCTTTGCCAGCTTGTTGGCCTCATCACAAGCTTCCGAACAAGGTATAGTTTGTGCAGAACTTCCAGGTTAAGGTACCTTTAGACCGCGATATACGAAGTTTGTGTCCCGGGCGCATGCAGGCATTGCCGTTAGACTGATTGCATATAGGGGTACTACTGGCATTGATGCGCTATATCTTGAATTGTCTCCGCAACCACTTTGTTTCAAGGTAAAGGTACCTTTTGCCAGCTTGTTGACCTTATCACAAGCTTCCGAACAAGGTATAGTTTGTGCTGAACTTCCCAGGTTAAGATACCTTTAGACCGCGATATACGAAGTTCGTGTCGCGGGCGCATGTAGGCATTGCTTTTAGACTGACTGCACATAGGGGTACTACTTGCATTGATGCGCTTTATCTTGAGTTTACTCCGCCACCACTGGGTTTCAAGACCTGTCCTTTTGCCAGCTTGTTGGCCTCATCACAAGCTTCCGAACAAGGTATAGTTTGTGCAGAACTTCTCTGATTGGGGTACCTTTATACGGCGATATGCGAAGTTCGTTTGGCGGGCTCTTGCACGCATTGCTGTTAGACTGACTGCACATAGGGGTACTACTTGCATTGATGCGCTTTATCTTGAGTTTACTCCGCAACCACTGGGTTTCAAGACCTGTCCTTTTGCCAGCTTGTTGGCCTGATCACAAGCTTTCGAACAAGGTATAGTTTGTGCAGAACTTCTAAGGGGACCTTTAGACCGCCATATACGAATTTCGTGTCGCGGGCGCTTGCAGGCATTGCTATTAGACTGACTGCACATAGGGGTAATACTGGCATTGACGCGCTAAATCTTAAATTTTCACCGCAACCACTGGGTTTCAAGACCTGTTCTTTTGCCAGCTTGTTGGCCTCATCACAAGCTTCCGAACAAGGTATAGTTTGTGCAGAACTTCTAGGTTAAGGTACCTTTCGACCGCGATATACGAAGTTTGTGTCCCGGGCGCATGCAGGCATTGCTGTTAGACTGACTGCACATAGGGGTACTACTGGAATTGATGCGCTATATCTTAAATTTTCTCCGCCACCACTTGGTTTCAAGACGTGTCCTTACTCCAGCTTGTTGGCCTTATCACAAGCTTCTGAACAAGGTATAGTTTGTGCAGAACTTCTCTGATTGGGGTACCTTTAGACCGCGATATACGAAGTTCGTGTCGCGGGCGCTTGCAGGCATTGCTGTTAGACTGACTGCACATAGGGGTACTACTGGCATTGATGCGCTATATCTTGAATTGTCACCGCAACCACTTTGTTTCAAGGTTATAGTGCCTTTTGCCAGCTTGTTGGCCTCATCACAAGCTTCTGAACAAGGTATAGTTTGTGATGAAATTGCAAGTTTAAGGTACCTTTACACCGCGATATACGAAGTTCGTGTCGCGGGCGCTTGCAGGCATTGCTGTTGGACTGACTGCACATAGGGGTACTACTGGCATTGATGCGCTATATCTTGAATTGTCTCCGCAACCACTTTGTTTCAAGGTTAAGGTACCTTTTGCCAGCTTGTTGGCCTCATCACAAGCTTCCGAACAAGGTATAGTTTGTGCCGAACTTTTCAGGTTAAGATACCTTTAGACCGCGATATACGAAGTTCGTGTCGCGGGCGCTTGCAGGCATTGCTGTTAGACTGACTGCACATAGGGGTACTACTGGCATTGATGCGCTATATCTTGAATTGTCTCCGCAACCACTTTGTTTCAAGGTTATAGTGCCTTTTGCCAGCTTGTTGGCCTCATCACAAGCTTCTGAACAAGGTATAGTTTGTGATGAAATTGCAAGTTTAAGGTACCTTTACACCGCGATATACGAAGTTCGTGTCGCGGGCGCTTGCAGGCATTGCTGTTGGACTGACTGCACATAGGGGTACTACTGGCATTGATGCGCTATATCTTGAATTGTCTCCGCAACCACTTTGTTTCAAGGTTAAGGTACCTTTTGCCAGCTTGTTGGCCTCATCACAAGCTTCCGAACAAGGTATAGTTTGTGCCGAACTTTTCAGGTTAAGATACCTTTAGACCGCGATATACGAAGTTCGTGTCGCGGGCGCTTGCAGGCATTGCTTTTAGACTGACTTCACATAGGGGTACTACTGGCATTGATGCGCTATATCTTGAGTTTTCTCCGCCACCACTGGGTTTCAATTCCTGTCCTTTTGCCAGCTTGTTGGCCTGATCACAAGCTTTCGAACAAGGTATAGTTTGTGCAGAACTTCTAAGGGGACCTTTAGACCGCCATATACGAATTTCGTGTCGCGGGCGCTTGCAGGCATTGCTGTTAGACTGACTGCACATAGGGGTAATACTGGCATTGACGCGCTAAATCTTAAATTTTCACCGCAACCACTGGGTTTCAAGACCTGTTCTTTTGCCAGCTTGTTGGCCTCATCACAAGCTTCCGAACAAGGTATAGTTTGTGCAGAACTTCTAGGTTAAGGTACCTTTCGACCGCGATATACGAAGTTTGTGTCCCGGGCGCATGCAGGCATTGCTGTTAGACTGATTGCATATAAGGGTACTACTGTCATTGATGCGCTATATCTTACATTTCCTCCCCAACCACTGGGTTTCAAGACCTGTCCTTTTGCCAGCTTGTTGGCCTCATCACAAGCTTCCGAACAAGGTATAGTTTGTGCAGAACTTCCCAGGTTAAGGTACCTTTAGACCGCCATATACGAAGTTCGTGTCGCGGGCGCTTGCAGGCATTGCTGTTAGACTGACTGCACATAGGGGTACTACTGGCATTGATGCGCTATATCTTAAATTTTCACCGCAACCACTTGGTTTCAAGACCTGTCCTTTTGCCAGCTTGTTAACCTTATCACAAGCTTCCGAACAAGGTATAGTTTGTGCAGAACTTCCAGGTTAAGGTACCTTTAGACCGCAATATACGAAGTTTGTGTCGCGGACGCTTGCAGGCATTGCTGTTAGACTGACTGCATATAAGGGTACTACTGGCATTGATGCGCTATATCTTAAATTTTCACCGCAACCACTAGGTTTCAAGACCTGTCCTTTTTCCAGCTTGTTGGCCTTATCACAAGCTTCCGAACAAGGTATAGTTTGTGCAGAACTTCCCAGGTGAAGGTACCTTTAGACGGCGATATCCGAAATTCGTGTCGCGGGCTCTTGCAGGCATTGCTGTTAGACTGACTGCACATAGGGGTACTACTCGCATTGATGCGCTATATCTTGATTTTTCTCCGCAACCACTGGGTTTCAAGACCTGTCCTTTTGCCAGCTTGTTGGCCTCATCACAAGCTTCCGAACAAGGTATAGTTTGTGCAGAACTTCCAAGGGGACCTTAGACCGCCATATACGAATTTCGTGTCGCGGGCGCTTGCAGGCATTGCTGTTAGACTGACTGCACATAGGGGTACTACTGGCATTGATGCGCTATATCTTAAATTTTCACCGCAACCACTGGGTTTCAAGACCTGTTCCTTTGCCAGCTTGTTGGCCTCATCACAAGCTTCCGAACAAGGTATAGTTTGTGCAGAACTTCCAGGTTAAGGTACCTTTAGACCGCGATATACGAAGTTTGTGTCCCGGGCGCATGCAGGCATTGCCGTTAGACTGATTGCATATAGGGGTACTACTGGCATTGATGCGCTATATCTTGAATTGTCTCCGCAACCACTTTGTTTCAAGGT
Organism: Patiria miniata; assembly: GCF_015706575.1. Classification (NCBI taxonomy): domain Eukaryota; kingdom Metazoa; phylum Echinodermata; class Asteroidea; order Valvatida; family Asterinidae; genus Patiria; species Patiria miniata. Next base: position 654,563 of record NW_024037051.1, read on the forward strand.
AAAGGTACCTTTTGCCAGCTTGTTGACCTTATCACAAGCTTCCGAACAAGGTATAGTTTGTGCTGAACTTCCCAGGTTAAGATACCTTTAGACCGCGATATACGAAGTTCGTGTCGCGGGCGCATGTAGGCATTGCTTTTAGACTGACTGCACATAGGGGTACTACTTGCATTGATGCGCTTTATCTTGAGTTTACTCCGCCACCACTGGGTTTCAAGACCTGTCCTTTTGCCAGCTTGTTGGCCTCATCACAAGCTTCCGAACAAGGTATAGTTTGTGCAGAACTTCTCTGATTGGGGTACCTTTATACGGCGATATGCGAAGTTCGTTTGGCGGGCTCTTGCACGCATTGCTGTTAGACTGACTGCACATAGGGGTACTACTTGCATTGATGCGCTTTATCTTGAGTTTACTCCGCAACCACTGGGTTTCAAGACCTGTCCTTTTGCCAGCTTGTTGGCCTGATCACAAGCTTTCGAACAAGGTATAGTTTGTGCAGAACTTCTAAGGGGACCTTTAGACCGCCATATACGAATTTCGTGTCGCGGGCGCTTGCAGGCATTGCTATTAGACTGACTGCACATAGGGGTAATACTGGCATTGACGCGCTAAATCTTAAATTTTCACCGCAACCACTGGGTTTCAAGACCTGTTCTTTTGCCAGCTTGTTGGCCTCATCACAAGCTTCCGAACAAGGTATAGTTTGTGCAGAACTTCTAGGTTAAGGTACCTTTCGACCGCGATATACGAAGTTTGTGTCCCGGGCGCATGCAGGCATTGCTGTTAGACTGATTGCATATAAGGGTACTACTGTCATTGATGCGCTATATCTTACATTTCCTCCCCAACCACTGGGTTTCAAGACCTGTCCTTTTGCCAGCTTGTTGGCCTCATCACAAGCTTCCGAACAAGGTATAGTTTGTGCAGAACTTCCCAGGTTAAAGTACCTTTAGACCGCCATATACGAAGTTCGTGTCGCGGGCGCTTGCAGGCATTGCTGTTAGACTGACTGCACATAGGGGTACTACTGGCATTGATGCGCTATATCTTAAATTTTCACCGCAACCACTGGGTTTCAAGACCTGTCCTTTTGCCAGCTTGTTAACCTTATCACAAGCTTCCGAACAAGGTATAGTTTGTGCAGAACTTCCAGGTTAAGGTACCTTTAGACCGCATATACGAAGTTTGTGTCGCGGGCGCTTGCAGGCATTGCTGTTAGACTGACTGCATATAAGGGTACTACTGGCATTGATGCGCTATATCTTAAATTTTCACCGCAACCACTAGGTTTCAAGACCTGTCCTTTTTCCAGCTTGTTGGCCTTATCACAAGCTTCCGAACAAGGTATAGTTTGTGCAGAACTTCCCAGGTGAAGGTACCTTTAGACGCGATATCCGAAATTCGTGTCGCGGGCTCTTGCAGGCATTGCTGTTAGACTGACTGCACATAGGGGTACTACTCGCATTGATGCGCTATATCTTGATTTTTCTCCGCAACCACTGGGTTTCAAGACCTGTCCTTTTGCCAGCTTGTTGGCCTCATCACAAGCTTCCGAACAAGGTATAGTTTGTGCAGAACTTCCAAGGGGACCTTTAGACCGCCATATACGAATTTCGTGTCGCGGGCGCTTGCAGGCATTGCTGTTAGACTGACTGCACATAGGGGTACTACTGGCATTGATGCGCTATATCTTAAATTTTCACCGCAACCACTGGGTTTCAAGACCTGTTCCTTTGCCAGCTTGTTGGCCTCATCACAAGCTTCCGAACAAGGTATAGTTTGTGCAGAACTTCCAGGTTAAGGTACCTTTAGACCGCGATATACGAAGTTTGTGTCCCGGGCGCATGCAGGCATTGCCGTTAGACTGATTGCATATAGGGGTACTACTGGCATTGATGCGCTATATCTTGAATTGTCTCCGCAACCACTTTGTTTCAAGGTAAAGGTACCTTTTGCCAGCTTGTTGACCTTATCACAAGCTTCCGAACAAGGTATAGTTTGTGCTGAACTTCCCAGGTTAAGATACCTTTAGACCGCGATATACGAAGTTCGTGTCGCGGGCGCATGTAGGCATTGCTTTTAGACTGACTGCACATAGGGGTACTACTTGCATTGATGCGCTTTATCTTGAGTTTACTCCGCCACCACTGAATTTCAAGACCTGTCCTTTTGCCAGCTTGTTGGCCTCATCACAAGCTTTCGAACAAGGTATAGTTTGTGCAGAACTTCTCTGATTGGGGTACCTTTATACGGCGATATGCGAAGTTCGTTTGGCGGGCTCTTGCACGCATTGCTGTTAGACTGACTGCACATAGGGGTACTACTTGCATTGATGCGCTTTATCTTGAGTTTACTCCGCAACCACTGGGTTTCAAGACCTGTCCTTTTGCCAGCTTGTTGGCCTCATCACAAGCTTCCGAAAAAGGTATAGTTTGTGCAGAACTTCCAAGGGGACCTTTATACCGTGATATACGAAGTTCGTGTCGCGGGCGCTTTCAGGCATTGCTGTTAGACTGACTGCACAAAGGGGTACTACTGGCATTGATGCGCTATATCTTAAATTTGCACCGCAACCACTGGATTTCAAGACTTGTTCTTTTGCCAGCTTGTTGGTCTCATCACAAGCTTCCGAACAAGGTATAGTTTGTGCAGAACTTCCAGGTTAAGATACCTTTAGACCGCGATATACAAAGTTCGTGTCGCGGGCGCATGCAGGCATTGCTTTTAGACTGACTGCACATAGGGGTACTACTTGCATTGATGCGCTTTATCTTAAGTTTACTCCGCCACCACTGGGTTTCAAGACCTGTCCTTTTGCCAGCTTGTTGGTCTCATCACAAGCTTTCGAACAAGGTATAGTTTGTGCAGAACTTCTCTGATTGGGGTACCTTTATACGGCGATATGCGAAGTTCGTGTCCCGGGCGCATGCAGGCATTGCTGTTAGACTGATTGCATATAAGGGTACTACTGGCATTGATGCGCTATATCTTGAATTTTCTCCCAACCACTGGGTTTCAAGACCTGTCCTTTTGCCAGCTTGTTGGCCTCATCACAAGCTTCCGAAAAAGGTATAGTTTGTGCAGAACTTCCAAGGCGACCTTTAGACCGTGATATACGAAGTTCGTGTCGCGGGCGCTTTCAGGCATTGCTGTTAGACTGACTGCACAAAGGGGTACTACTGGCATTGATGCGCTATATCTTAATTTTTCTCCAGAACCACTGGGTTTCAAGACCTATCCTTTTGCCAGCTTGTTGGCCTCATCACAAGCTTCCAAACAAGGTATAGTTTGTGCAGAACTTCCCAGGTTAAGGTACCTTTAGACTTCCATATACGAAGTTCGTGTCGCGGGCGCTTGCAGGCATTGCTGTTAGACTGACTGCACATAGGGGTACTACTGGAATTGATGCGCTATATCTTAAATTTTCTCCAGAACCACTGGCTTTCAAGACCTATCCTTTTGCCAGCTTGTTGGCCTCATCACAAGCTTCCAAACAAGGTATAGTTTGTGCAGAACTTCCCAGGTTAAGGTACCTTTAGACTTCCATATACGAAGTTCGTGTCGCGGGCGCTTGCAGGCATTGCTGTTAGACTGACTGCACATAGGGGTACTACTGGCATTGATGCGCTATATCTTAAATGTTCACCGCAACCACTGGGTTTTAAGACCTGTCCTTTTGCCAGCTTGTTTGCCTTATCACAGGCTTCAGAACAAGGTATAGTTTGTGCAGAACTTCCCAGGTTAAGGTACCTTTAGACCGCATATACGAAGTTCGTGTCGCGGGCGCTTGCAGGCATTGCTGTTAGACTGACTGCACATAGGGGTACTACTGGCATTGAATTGATGCGCTATATCTTAAATTTTCTCCGCCACCACTTGGTTTCAAGACGTGTCCTTTTGCCAGCTTGTTGGCCTTATCACAAGCTTCTGAACAAGGTATAGTTTGTGCAGAACTTCCAGGTTAAAGTACCTTTAGACCGCAATATACGAAGTTTGTGTCGCGGGCGCTTGCAGGCATTGCTGTTAGACTGACTGCACATAGGGGTACTACTGGCATTGATGCGCTATATCTTAAATTTTCACCGCAACCACTGGTTTCAAGACCTGTTCCTTTGCCAGCTTGTTGGCCTCATCACAAGCTTCCGAAAAAGGTATAGTTTGTGCAGAACTTCAAGGTTAAGGTACCTTTAGACCGCGATATACGAAGTTTGTGTCCCGGGCGCATGCAGGCATTGCCGTTAGACTGATTGCATATAGGGGTACTACTGGCATTGATGCGCTATATCTTGAATTGTCTCCGCAACCACTTTGTTTCAAGGTAAAGGTACCTTTTGCCAGCTTGTTGACCTTATCACAAGCTTCCGAACAAGGTATAGCTTGTGCTGAACTTCCCAGGTTAAGATACCTTTAGACCGCGATATACAAAGTTCGTGTCGCGGGCGCATGCAGGCATTGCTTTTAGACTGACTGCACATAGGGTACTACTTGCATTGATGCCATTTATCTTGAGTTTACTCCGCCACCACTGGGTTTCAAGTCCTGTCCTTTTGCCAGCTTGTTGGCCTCATCACAAGCTTTCGAACAAGGTATAGTTTGTGCAGAACTTCTCAGATTGGGGTACCTTTATACGGCGATATGCGAAGTTCGTTTGGCGGGCTCTTGCAGGCATTGCTGTTAGACTGACTGCACATAGGGGTACTACTCGCATTGATGCGCTATATCTTAATTTTTCTCCGCAACCACTAGGTTTCAAGACCTGTCCTTTTGCCAGCTTGTTGGCCTCATCACAAGCTTCCGAAAAAGGTATAGTTTGTGCAGAACTTCCAAGGGGACCTTTAGACCGTGATATACGAAGTTCGTGTCGCGGGCGCTTTCAGGCATTGCTGTTAGACTGACTGCACAAAGGGTACTACACTGGCATTGATGCGCTATATCTTAAATTTGCACCGCAACCACTGGATTTCAAGACTTGTTCTTTTGCCAGCTTGTTGGTCTCATCACAAGCTTCCGAACAAGGTATAGTTTGTGCAGAACTTCCAGGTTAAGGTACATTTAGACCGCGATATACGAAGTTCGTGTCGCGGGCGCTTGCAGGCATTGCTGTTAGACTGACTGCACATAGGGGTACTACTGGCATTGATGCGCTATATCTTAATTTTTCTCCAGAACCACTGGGTTTCAAGACCTATCCTTTTGCCAGCTTGTTGGCCTCATCACAAGCTTCCAAACAAGGTATAGTTTGTGCAGAACTTCCCAGGTTAAGGTACCTTTAGACTTCCATATACGAAGTTCGTGTCGCGGGCGCTTTCAGACATTGCTGTTAGACTGACTGCACATAGGGGTACTACTGGAATTGATGCGCTATATCTTAAATTTTCTCCGCCACCACTTGGTTTCAAGACGTGTCCTTACGCCAGCTTGTTGGCCTTATCACAAGCTTCTGAACAAGGTATAGTTTGTGCAGAACTTCCCAGGTTAAGGTACCTTTAGACCGCATATACGAAGTTCGTGTCGCGGGCGCTTGCAGGCATTGCTGTTAGACTGACTGCACATAGGGGTACTACTGGCATTGAATTGATGCGCTATATCTTAAATTTTCTCCGCCATCACTTGGTTTCAAGACGTGTCCTTTTGCCAGCTTGTTGGCCTTATCACAAGCTTCTGAACAAGGTATAGTTTGTGCAGAACTTCCAGGTTAAAGTACCTTTAGACCGCAATATACGAAGTTGTGTCGCGGGCGCTTGCAGGCATTGCTGTTAGACTGACTGCATATAAGGGTACTACTGGCATTGATGCGCTATATCTTAAATTTTTCCCGCAACCACTAGGTTTCAAGACCTGTCCTTTTTTCAGCTTGTTGGCCTCATCACAAGCTTTCGAACAAGGTATAGTTTGTGCAGAACTTCCTAGGTTAAGGTACCTTTAGACCGCGATATACGAAGTTCGTGTCGCCTGCGCTTGCAGGCATTGCTGTTAGACTGACTGCACATAGGGGTACTACTGTCATTGATGCGCTATATCTTGAATTTTCTCCGCCACCACTGGTTTCAAGTCTTGTCCTTTTGCCAGCTTGTTGGCCTCATCACAAGCTTCGAACAAGGTATAGTTTGTGCAGAACTTCTCTGGTTGAGGTACCTTTAGACGGCGATATACGAAGTTCGTGTCGCGGGCGCTTGCAGGCATTGATGTTAGACTGACTGCACATAATTTTACTACTCGCATTGCTGCGCTATATCTAAATTTTCTCCTCAACCACTGGGTTTCAAGACCTGTCCTTTCGCCAGCTTGTTGGCCTTATCACAAGCTTCCGAAAAAGGTATATTTTGTGCAGAGCTCCCTGGATTAAGGTACCTTTAGACCGCGATATACGAATTTCGTGTCGCGGGCACTTGCAGGCATTGCAGTTAGACTGACAGCACATAGGGGTACTACTGGCATTGATGCGCTATATCTTGACTTTTCTCCGCAACCACTGGGTTTCAAGATCTGTCCTTTTTCCAGCTTGTTGGCCTCATCACAAGCTTCCGAACAAGTTATAGTTTGTGCAGAACTTCTCGGATTAAGGTACCTTTAGACCGCGATATACGAAGTTCGTGTCGCGGGCGCTTGCAGGCATTGCAGTTAGACTGACTGCACATAGGGGTACTACTGGCATTGATGCTCTATATCTTGAATTTTCTCCTCAACCACTTGGTTTCAAGACCTGTCCTTTGCCAGCTTGTTGGCCTGATCACAAGCTTCCGAACAAGGTATAGTTTGTGCAGAACTTCCCAGGTTAAGGTACCTTTAGACGGCGATATACGAAGCTCGTGTCGCGGGCGCTTGCAGGCATTGCAGTTAGACTGACTGCACATAGGGTACTACTGGCATTGATGCGCTATATCTTAAATTTTCTCCTGAACCACTTGGTTTCAAGACCTGTCCTTTTGCCAGCTTGTTGGCCTTATCATTAGCTTCCGAACAAGGTATAGTTTGTGCAGAACTTCCAGGTTAAAGTACCTTTAGACCGCAATATACGAAGTTTGTGTCGCGGGCGCTTGCAGGCATTGCTGTTAGACTGACTGCATATAAGGGTACTACTGGCATTGATGCGCTATATCTTAAATTTTCCCCGCAACCACTAGGTTTCAAGACCTGTCCTTTTTCCAGCTTGTTGGCCTCATCACAAGCTTCCGAACAAGGTATAGTTTGTGCAGAACTTCCTAGGTTAAGGTACCTTTAGACCGCGATATACGAAGTTCGTGTCGCCTGCGCTTGCAGGCATTGCTGTTAGACTGACTGCACATAGGGGTACTACTGTCATTGATGCGCTATATCTTGAATTTTCTCCGCCATCACTGGGTTTCAAGTCCTGTCCTTTTGCCAGCTTGTTGGCCTCATCACAAGCTTCTGAACAAGGTATAGTTTGTGCAAAACTTCTCTGGTTGAGGTACCTTTAGACGGCGATATACGAAGTTCGTGTCGCGGGCGCTTGCAGGCATTGCTGTTAGACTGACTGCACATAATTTTACTACTCGCATTGCTGCGCTATATCTTAATTTTTCTCCGGAACCACTGGGTTTCAAGAGCTGTCCTTTCGCCAGCTTGTTGGCCTTATCACAAGCTTCCGAAAAAGGTATATTTTGTGCAGAGTTCCTGGGATTAAGGTACCTTTAGACCGCAATATACGAATTTCGTGTCGCGGGCACTTGCAGGCATTGCAGTTAGACTGACAGCACATAGGGGTACTACTCGCATTGATGCGCTATATCTTGACTTTTCTCCGCAACCACTGGGTGTCAAGACCTGTCCTTTTTCCAGCTTGTTGGCCTCAACACAAGCTTCCGAACAAGGTATAGTTTGTGCAGAACTTCTAGGATTAAGGTACCTTTAGACCGCGATATACGAAGTTCGTGTCGCGGGCGCTTGCAGGCATTGCAGTTAGACTGACTGCACATAGGGGTAATACTGGCATTGATGCTCTATATCTTGAATTTTCTCCTCAACCACTTGGTTTCAAGACCTGTCCATTTGCCAGCTTGTTGGCCTCATCACAAGCTTCCGAACAAGGTATAGTTTGTGCAGAACTTCCCAGGTTAAGGTACCTTTAGACGGCGATATACGAAGCTCGTGTCTCGGGCGCTTGTAGGCATTGCAGTTAGACTGACTGCACATAGGGGTACTACTGGCATTGATGCGCTATATCTTAAATTTTCTCCTGAACCACTTGGTTTCAAGACCTGTCCTTTTGCCAGCTTGTTGGCCTCATCATAAGCTTCCGAACAAGGTATAGTTTGTGCAGAACTTCCCAGGTTAAGATACCTTTAGACCACCATATACGAAGTTCGTGTCGCGGGCGCTTGCAGGCATTGCTGTTAGACTGACTGCACATAAGGGTACTACTGGCATTGATGCGCTATATCTTAAATTTTCCCCGCAACCACTAGGTTTCAAGACCTATCCTTTTTCCAGCTTGTTGGCCTCATCACAAGCTTCCGAACAAGGTATAGTTTGTGCAGAACTTCTCTGGTTGAGGTACCTTTAGACGCGATATACGAAGTTCGTGTCGCGGGCGCTTGCAGGCATTGCTGTTAGACTGACTGCACATAGGGGTACTACTCGCATTGATGCGCTATATCTTAATTTTCTCCGGAACCACTGGGTTTCAAGAGCTGTCCTTTTGCCAGCTTGTTGGCCTTATCACAAGCTTCCGAACAAGGTATTTTTGTGCAGAGTTCCCTGGTTAAGGTACCTTTAGACCGCGATATACGATTTCGTGTTGCGGGCGCTTGCAGGCATTGCAGTTAGACTGACTGCACATAGGGGTACTACTGGCATTGATGCGCTATATCTTAAATTTTTCTCCGCAACCACTGGGTTTCAAGACCTGTCCTTTTTCCAGCTTGTTGGCCTCATCACAAGCTTCCGAACAAGGTATAGTTTGTGCAGAACTTCTCGGATTAAGGTACCTTTAGACCGCGATATACGAAGTTCGTGTCGCGGGCGCTTGCAGGCATTGCAGTTAGACTGACTGCACATAGGGGTACTACTGGCATTGATGCGCTATATCTTAAATTTTCTCCTGAACCACTTGGTTTCAAGACCTGTCCTTTTGCCAGCTTGTTGGCCTCATCATAAGCTTCCGAACAAGGTATAGTTTGTGCAGAACTTCCCAGGTTAAGGTACCTTTAGACCGCCATATACGAAGTTCGTGTCGCGGGCGCTTGCAGGCATTGCTGTTAGACTGACTGCACATATGGGTACTACTGGCATTGATGCTCTATATCTTAAATTTTCTTCGCCACCACTAGGTTTCAAGACCTGTCCTTTTGCCAGCTTGTTGGCCTTATCACAAGCTTCCGAACAAGGTATAGTTTGTGCAGAACTTCACAGGTTAAGGTACCTTTAGACGGCGATATACGAAGTTCGTGTCGCGGGTCTTGCAGGCATTGCAGTTAGACTGACTGCACATATCGGTACTACTGGCATTGATGCGCTATATCTTGAATTTTCTCCCCAACCACTTGGTTTCAAGACGTGTCCTTTTCGCCAGCTTGTTGGCCTTATCACAAGCTTCCGAACAAGGTATAGTTTGTGCAGAACTTCCCAGGTTAAGGTACCTTTAGACGCGATATACGAAGTTCGTGTCGCGGGCGCTTGCAGGCATTGCTGTTAGACTGACTGCACATAGGGGTACTACTGGCATTGATGCGCTATATCTTAAATTTTCTCCTCAACCACTTAGTTTCAAGACCTGTCCATTTGCCAGCTTGTTGGCCTTATCACAAGCTTCCGAACAAGTATAGTTTGTGCAGAACTTCCCAGGTTAAGGTACCTTTAGACCGCGATATACGAAGTTCGTGTCGCGGGCGCTTGCAGGCATTGCTGTTAGACTGACTGCACATAGGGGTACTACTGGCATTGATGCGCTATATCTTAAATTATCGGCAACCACTTTGTTTCAAGACCTGTCCTTTTGCCAGCTTGTTGCCTTATCACAAGCTTCCGAACAAGGTATAGTTTGTGCAGAACTTCCCAGGTTAAGGTACCTTTAGACCGCGATATACGAAGTTCGTGTCGCGGGCGCTTGCAGGCATTGCTGTTAGACTGACTGCACATAGGGGTACTACTGGATTGATGCGCTATATCTTAAATTTTCTCCGCCACCACTTGGTTTCAAGACGTGTCCTTTCGCCAGCTTGTTGGCCTCATCACAAGCTTCCGAACAAGGTATAGTTTGTGCAGAACTTCCCAGGTTAAGGTACCTTTAGACCGCGATATACGAAGTTCGTGTCGCGGGCGCTTGCAGGCATTGCTGTTAGACTGACTGCACATAGGGGTACTACTGGCATTGATGCGCTATATCTTGAATTTTCTCCTCAACCACTTGGTTTCAAGACCTGTCCATTTGCCAGCTTGTTGGCCTCATCACAAGCTTCCGAACAAGGTATAGTTTGTGCAGAACTTCCAGGTTAAGGTACCTTTAGACCGCGATATACGAATTCGTGTCGCGGGCGCTTGCAGGCATTGCAGTTAGACTGACTGCACATAGGGGTTTACTGGCATTGATGCGCTATATCTTGAATTGTCTCCGCAACCACTTGGTTTCAAGACCTGTCCTTTTGCCAGCTTGTTGGCCTTATCACAAGCTTCCGAACAAGGTATAGTTTGTGCAGAACTTCCCAGGTTAAGGTACCTTTAGACCGCGATATACGAAGTTCGTGTCGCGGGCGCTTGCAGGCATTGCTGTTAGACTGACTGCACATAGGGGTACTACTGGCAACCACTTTTGTTTCAAGACCTGTCCTTTTGCCAGCTTGTTTGCCTCATCACAAGCTTCCGAACAAGGTATAGTTTGTGCAGAACTTCCCAGGTTAAGGTACCTTTAGACCGCGATATACGAAGTTCGTGTCGCGGGCGCTTGCAGGCATTGCTGTTAGACTGACTGCACATATGGGTACTACTACTGGCATTGATGCTCTATATCTTAAATTTTCTCGCCACCACTGGGTTTCAAGACCTGTCCTTTTGCCAGCTTGTTGGCCTTATCACAAGCTTCCGAACAAGGTATAGTTTGTGCAGAACTTCACTGGTTAAGGTACCTTTAGACGGCGATATACGAAGTTCGTGTCGCGGGTCTTGCAGGCATTGCTGTTAGACTGACTGCACATATCGGGTACTACTGGCATTGATGCGCTATATCTTGAATTTTCTCCGCAACCACTGGGTTTCAAGACGTGTCCTTTCGCCAGCTTGTTGGCCTTATCACAAGCTTCCGAACAAGGTATAGTTTGTGCAGAACTTCCAGGTTAAGGTACCTTTAGACCGCCATATACGAAGTTCGTGTCGCGGGCGCTTGCAGGCATTGCTGTTAGACTGACTGCACATAGGGGTACTACTGGCATTGATGCGCTATATCTTAAATTTTCTCCGCAACCACTTGTTTCAAGACCTGTCCTTTTGCCAGCTTGTTGGCCTCATCACAAGCTTCCGAACAAGGTATAGTTTGTGCAGAACTTCCCAGGTTAGGTACCTTTAGACCGCGATATACGAAGTTCGTGTCGCGGGCGCTTGCAGGCATTGCTGTTAGACTGACTGCACATAGGGGTACTACTGGCATTGATGCGCTATATCTTGAATTTTCTCCGCAACCACTTGGTTTCAAGACCTGTCCTTTGCCAGCTTGTTGGCCTTATCATAAGCTTCCGAACAAGGTATAGTTTGTGCAGAACTTCCCAGGTAAAGTACCTTTAGACCGCGATATACGAAGTTCGTGTCGCCGGGCGCTTGCAGGCATTGCTGTTAGACTGACTGCACATAGGGGTACTACTGGCATTGATGCGCTATATCTTGAATTTTCTCCGCACCACTGGGTTTCAAGACCTGTCCTTTTGCCAGCTTGTTGGCCTCATCACAAGCTTCTGAACAAGGTATAGTTTGTGAGAACTTCCCAGGTTAAGGTACCTTTAGACCGCGATATACGAAGTTTCGTGTCGCGGGCGCTTGCAGGCATTGCTGTTAGACTGACTGCACATATGGGTACTACTGGCATTGATGGGCTATATCTTAAATTTCGGCAACCACTTTGTTTCAAACCTGTCCTTTTGCCAGCTTGTTTGCCTTATCACAAGCTTCCGAACAAGGTATAGTTTGTGCAGAACTTCCCAGGTTAAGGTACCTTTAGACCGCTATACGAAGTTCGTGTCGCGGGCGCTTGCAGGCATTGCTGTTAGACTGACTGCACATAGGGGTACTACTGGCATTGATGCGCTATATCTTGAATTTCTCCGCAACCATTGGTTTCAAGACCTGTCCTTTCGCCAGCTTGTTGGCCTCATCACAAGCTTTCGAACAAGGTATAGTTTGTGCAGAACTTCCCAGGTTAAGGTACCTTTAGACCGCGATATACGAAGTTCGTGTCGCGGGCGCTTGCAGGCATTGCTGTTAGACTGACTGCACATAGGGGTACTACTGGCAATTGATGCGCTATATCTTAAATTTTCTCCGCCACCACTGGTTTCAAGACGTGTCCTTTCGCCAGCTTGTTGGCCTTATCACAAGCTTCCGAACAAGGTATAGTTTGTGCAGAACTTCCCAGGTTAAGGTACCTTTAGACCGCGATATACGAAGTTCGTGTCGCGGGCGCTTGCAGGCATTGCTGTTAGACTGACTGCACATAGGGGTACTACTGGCATTGATGCGCTATATCTTGAATTTTCTCCTCAACCACTTGGTTTCAAGACCTGTCCTTTTGCCAGCTTGTTGGCCTTATCACAAGCTTCCGAACAAGGTATAGTTTGTGCAGAACTTCCCAGGTTAAGGTACCTTTAGACCGCGATATACGAAGTTCGTGTCGCGGGCGCTTGCAGGCATTGCTGTTAGACTGACTGCACATAGGGGTACTACTGGCATTGATGCGCTATATCTTAACTTTTCTCCGCAACCACTGGGTTTCAAGACCTGTCCTTTTCCAGCTTGTTGGCCTCATCACAAGCTTCCGAACAAGGTATAGTTTGTGCAGAACTTCTCGGATTAAGGTACCTTTAGACCGCGATATACGAAGTTCGTGTCGCGGGCGCTTGCAGGCATTGCAGTTAGACTGACTGCACATAGGGGTACTACTGGCATTGATGCGCTATATCTTAAATTTTCTCCTGAACCACTTGGTTTCAAGACCTGTCCTTTTGCCAGCTTGTTGGCCTCATCATAAGCTTCCGAACAAGGTATAGTTTGTGCAGAACTTCCCAGGTTAAGGTACCTTTAGACGCGATATACGAAGTTCGTGTCGCGGGCGCTTGCAGCCATTGCTGTTAGACTGACTGCACATATGGTACTACTGGCATTGATGCTCTATATCTTAAATTTTCTCGCCACCACTGGGTTTCAAGACCTGTCCTTTTGCCAGCTTGTTGGCCTTATCACAAGCTTCCGAACAAGGTATAGTTTGTGCAGAACTTCACTGGTTAAGGTACCTTTAGACGCGATATACGAAGTTCGTGTCTCGGGCGCTTGCAGGCATTGCTGTTAGACTGACTGCACATATCGGTACTACTACTGGCATTGATGCGCTATATCTTGAATTGTCTCCGCAACCACTTGGTTTCAAGACGTGTCCTTTTGCCAGCTTGTTGGCCTTATCACAAGCTTCCGAACAAGGTATAGTTTGTGCAGAACTTCCCAGGTTAAGGTACCTTTAGACCGCGATATACGAAGTTCGTGTCGCGGGCGCTTGCAGGCATTGCTGTTAGACTGACTGCACATAGGGGTACTACTGGCATTGATGCGCTATATCTTAAATTTTCGGCAACCACTTTGTTTCAAGACCTGTCCTTTTGCCAGCTTGTTGGCCTTATCACAAGCTTCCGAACAAGGTATAGTTTGTGCAGAACTTCCCAGGTTAAGGTACCTTTAGACCGCGATATACGAAGTTCGTGTCGCGGGCGCTTGCAGGCATTGCTGTTAGACTGACTGCACATAGGGGTACTACTGGCATTGATGCGCTATATCTTAATTTTCTCCGCCACCACTTGGTTTCAAGACGTGTCCTTACTCCCAGCTTGTTGGCCTTATCACAAGCTTCTGAACAAGGTATAGTTTGTGCAGAACTTCCCAGGTTAAGGTACCTTTAGACCGCGATATACGAAGTTCGTGTCGCGGGCGCTTGCAGGCATTGCTGTTAGACTGACTGCACATAGGGGTACTACTGGCATTGATGCGCTATATCTTAAATTTTCTCCTCAACCACTTGGTTTCAAGACCTGTCCATTTGCCAGCTTGTTGGCCTCATCATAAGCTTCCGAACAAGGTATAGTTTGTGCAGAACTTCCCGGTTAAGGTACCTTTAGACCGCGATATACGAAGTTCGTGTCGCGGGCGCTTGCAGGCATTGCTGTTAGACTGACTGCACATAGGGGTACTACTGGCATTGATGCGCTATATCTTGAATTTTCTCCGCAACCACTTAATTTCAAGACCTGTCCTTTTGCCAGCTTGTTGGCCTTATCACAAGCTTCGAACAAGGTATAGTTTGTGCAGAACTTCCTAGGTTAAGGTACCTTTAGACCGCGATATACGAAGTTCGTGTCGCCTGCGCTTGCAGGCATTGCTGTTAGACTGACTGCACATAGGGGTACTACTGGCATTGATGCGCTATATCTTGATTTTCTCCGCCATCACTGGTTTCAAGTCCTGTCCTTTTGCCAGCTTGTTGGCCTCATCACAAGCTTCTGAACAAGGTATAGTTTGTGCAGAACTTCTCTGGTTTAGGTACCTTTAGACCGCGATATACGAAGTTCGTGTCGCGGGCGCTTGCAGGCATTGCTGTTAGACTGACTGCACATATTTTACTACTGGCATTGATGCGCTATATCTTAATTTTTCTCGCAACCACTGGGTTTC
>NW_024037051.1:669939-747749 GCF_015706575.1 Patiria miniata
TGTTGGCCTACTCATTAGCTTCGAACAAGGTATAGTTTGTGCAGAACTTCCCAGGTTAAGGTACCTTTAGACCGCGATATACGAAGTTCGTGTCGCGGGGCGCTTGCAGGCATGCTGTTGGACTGACTGCACATAGGGGTACTACTGGCATTGATGCGCTATATCTTGAATTTTCTCCGCAAGTACTGGGTTTCAAAACCTGTCCTTTGCCAGCTTGTT
This sequence comes from Patiria miniata, assembly GCF_015706575.1. Classification (NCBI taxonomy): domain Eukaryota; kingdom Metazoa; phylum Echinodermata; class Asteroidea; order Valvatida; family Asterinidae; genus Patiria; species Patiria miniata. Next base: position 670,159 of record NW_024037051.1, read on the forward strand.
GGCCTACTCATTAGCTTCGAACAAGGTATAGTTTTTGCAGAACTTCCCAGGTTAAGGTACCTTTAGACCGCGATATAAGAAGTTCGTGTCGCGGGCGCTTGCAGGCATTGCTGTTAGACTGACTGCACATAGGGTACTACTGGCATTGATGCGCTATATCTTGAATTTTCTCCGCAAGTACTGGGTTTCAAACCTGTCCTTTTGCCAGCTTGTTGGCCTACTCATTAGCTTCGAACAAGGTATAGTTTGTGCAGAACTTCCCAGGTTAAGGTACCTTTAGACCGCGATATACGAAGTTCGTGTCGCGGGCGCTTGCAGGCATTGCTGTTAGACTGACTGCACATAGGGGTACTACTGCATTGATGCGCTATATCTTGAATTTTCTCCGCAAGTACTGGGTTTCAAAACCTGTCCTTTTGCCAGCTTGTTGGCCTACTCACAAGCTTTCGAACAAGGTATAGTTTGTGCAGAACTTCCCAGGTTAAGGTACCTTTAGACCGCGATATACGAAGTTCGTGTCGCGGGCGCTTGCAGGCATTGCTGTTAGACTGACTGCACATAGGGGTACTACTGGCATTGATGCGCTATATCTTGAATTTTCTCCGCAAGTACTGGGTTTCAAACCTGTCCTTTTGCCAGCTTGTTGGCCTCATCATAGCTTTCGAACAAGGTATAGTTTGTGCAGAACTTCCCAGGTTAAGGTACCTTTAGACCGCGATATACGAAGTTCGTGTCGCGGGCGCTTGCAGGCATTGCTGTTAGACTGACTGCACATAGGGGTACTACTGGCATTGATGCGCTATATCTTGAATTTTCTCCGCAAGTACTGGGTTTCAAACCTGTCCTTTTGCCAGCTTGGGCCTACTCATTAGCTTTCGAACAAGGTATAGTTTGTGCAGAACTTCCCAGGTTAAGGTACCTTTAGACCGCGATATACGAAGTTCGTGTCGCGGGCGCTTGCAGGCATTGCTGTTAGACTGACTGCACATAGGGGTACTACTGGCATTGATGCGCTATATCTTGAATTTTCTCCGCAAGTACTGGGTTTCAAAACCTGTCCTTTTGCCAGCTTGTTGGTACTCACAAGCTTCCGAACAAGGTATAGTTTGTGCAGAACTTCCCAGGTTAAGGTACCTTTAGACCGCGATATACGAAGTTCGTGTCGCGGGCGCTTGCAGGCATTGCTGTTAGACTGACTGCACATAGGGGTACTACTGGCATTGATGCGCTATATCTTGAATTTTCTCCGCAAGTACTGGGTTTCAAAACCTGTCCTTTTGCCAGCTTGTTGGCCTACTCATTAGCTTCGAACAAGGTATAGTTTGTGCAGAACTTCCCAGGTTAAGGTACCTTTAGACCGCGATATACGAAGTTCGTTGTCGCGGGCGCTTGCAGGCATTGCTGTTAGACTGACTGCACATAGGGGTACTACTGGCATTGATGCGCTATATCTTGAATTTTCTCCGCAAGTACTGGTTTCAAAACCTGTCCTTTTGCCAGCTTGTTGGCCTACTCATTAGCTTTCGAACAAGGTATAGTTTGTGCAGAACTCCCAGGTTAAGGTACTTTAGACCGCGATATACGAAGTTCGTGTCGCGGGCGCTTGCAGGCATTGCTGTTAGACTGACTGCACATAGGGGTACTACTGGCATTGATGCGCTATATCTGAATTTTCTCGCAAGTACTGGGTTTCAAAACCTGTCCTTTTGCCAGCTTGTTGGCCTATCACAAGCTTTCGAACAAGGTATAGTTTGTGCAGAACTTCCCAGGTTAAGGTACCTTTAGACCGCGATATACGAAGTTCGTGTCGCGGGCGCTTGCAGGCATTGTGTTAGACTGACTGCACATAGGGGTACTACTGGCATTGATGCGCTATATCTTGAATTTTCTCCGCAAGTACTGGGTTTCAAAACCTGTCCTTTTGCCAGCTTGTTGGCCTATCACAAGCTTTCGAACAAGGTATAGTTTGTGCAGAACTTCCCAGGTTAAGGTACCTTTAGACCGCGATATACGAAGTTCGTGTCGCGGGCGCTTGCAGGCATTGCTGTTAGACTGACTGCACATAGGGTACTACTGGCATTGATGCGCTATATCTTGAATTTTCTCCGCAAGTACTGGGTTTCAAAACCTGTCCTTTTGCCAGCTTGTTGGCCTCATCACAAGCTTTCGAACAAGGTATAGTTTGTGCAGAACTTCCCAGGTTAAGGTACCTTTAGACCGCGATATACGAAGTTCGTGTCGCGGGCGCTTGCAGGCATTGCTGTTGGACTGACTGCACATAGGGGTACTACTGGCATTGATGCGCTATATCTTGAATTTTCTCCGCAAGTACTGGGTTTCAAAACCTGTCCTTTTGCCAGCTTGTTGCCTACTCACAAGCTTTCGAACAAGGTATAGTTGTGCAGAACTTCCCAGGTTAAGGTACCTTTAGACCGCGATATACGAAGTTCGTGTCGCGGGCGCTTGCAGGCATTGCTGTTAGACTGACTGCACATAGGGGTACTACTGGCATTGATGCGCTATATCTTGAATTTCTCCGCAAGTACTGGGTTTCAAAACCTGTCCTTTTGCCAGCTTGTTGGCCTCATCACAAGCTTTCGAACAAGGTATAGTTTGTGCAGAACTTCCCAGGTTTAAGGTACCTTTAGACCGCGATATACGAAGTTCGTGTCGCGGGCGCTTGCAGGCATTGCTGTTAGACTGACTGCACATAGGGGTACTACTGGCATTGATGCGCTATATCTTGAATTTTCTCCGCAAGTACTGGGTTCAAAACCTGTCCTTTTGCCAGCTTGTTGGCCTACTCATTAGCTTTCGAACAAGGTATAGTGTGTGCAGAACTTCCAGGTTAAGGTACCTTTAGACCGCGATATACGAAGTTCGTGTCGCGGGCGCTTGCAGGCATTGCTGTTAGACTGACTGCACATAGGGGTACTACTGGCATTGATGCGCTATATCTTGAATTTTCTCCGCAAGTACTGGGTTTCAAAACCTGTCCTTTTGCCAGCTTGTTGGCCTACTCATTAGCTTTCGAACAAGGTATAGTTTGTGCAGAACTTCCCAGGTTAAGTACCTTTAGACCGCGATATACGAAGTTCGTGTCGCGGGCGCTTGCAGGCATTGCTGTTAGACTGACTGCACATAGGGGTACTACTGGCATTGATGCGCTATATCTTGAATTTTCTCCGCAAGTACTGGGTTTCAAAACCTGTCCTTTTGCCAGCTTGTGTGGCCTATCACAAGCTTCGAACAAGGTATAGTTTGTGCAGAACTTCCCAGGTTAAGGTACCTTTAGACCGCGATATACGAAGTTCGTGTCGCGGGCGCTTGCAGGCATTGCTGTTAGACTGACTGCACATAGGGGTACTACTGGCATTGATGCGCTATATCTTGAAATTTTCTCCGCAAGTACTGGGTTTCAAAACCTGTCCTTTTGCCAGCTTGTTGGCCTACTCATTAGCTTTCGAACAAGGTATAGTTTGTGCAGAACTTCCCAGGTTAAGGTACCTTTAGACCGCGATATACGAAGTTCGTGTCGCGGGCGCTTGCAGGCATGCTGTTAGACTGACTGCACATAGGGGTACTACTGGCATTGATGCGCTATATCTTGAATTTTCTCCGCAAGTACTGGGTTTCAAAACCTGTCCTTTTGCCAGCTTGTTGGCCTACACAAGCTTCGAACAAGGTATAGTTTGTGCAGAACTTCCCAGGTTAAGGTACCTTTAGACCGCGATATACGAAGTTCGTGTCGCGGGCGCTTGCAGGCATTGCTGTTAGACTGACTGCACATAGGGGTACTACTGGCATTGATGCGCTATATCTTGAATTTTCTCCGCAAGTACTGGTTTCAAAACCTGTCCTTTTGCCAGCTTGTTGGCCTACTCATTAGCTTTCGAACAAGGTATAGTTTGTGCAGAACTTCCCAGGTTAAGGTACCTTTAGACCGCGATATACGAAGTTCGTGTCGCGGGCGCTTGCAGGCATTGCTGTTAGACTGACTGCACATAGGGTACTACTGCATTGATGCGCTATATCTTGAATTTTCTCCGCAAGTACTGGTTTCAAAAACCTGTCCTTTTGCCAGCTTGTTGGCCTACTCATTAGCTTCGAACAAGGTATAGTTTGTGCAGAACTTCCCAGGTTAAGGTACCTTTAGACCGCGATATACGAAGTTCGTGTCGCGGGCGCTTGCAGGCATTGCTGTTAGACTGACTGCACATAGGGGTACTACTGGCATTGATGCGCTATATCTGAATTTCTCCGCAAGTACTGGGTTTCAAAACCTGTCCTTTTGCCAGCTTGTTGGCCTCATCACAAGCTTCCGAACAGGTATAGTTTGTGCAGAACTTCCCAGGTTAAGGTACCTTTAGACCGCGATATACGAAGTTCGTGTCGCGGGCGCTTGCAGGCATTGCTGTTAGACTGACTGCACATAGGGGTACTACTGGCATTGATGCGCTATATCTTGAATTTTCTCCGCAAGTACTGGGTTTCAAAACCTGTCCTTTTGCCAGCTTGTTGGCCTACTCATTAGCTTTCGAACAAGGTATAGTTGTGCAGAAACTTCCCAGGTTAAGGTACCTTTAGACCGCGATATACGAAGTTCGTGTCGCGGGCGCTTGCAGGCATTGCTGTTAGACTGACTGCACATAGGGTTACTACTGGCATTGATGCGCTATATCTTGAATTTTCTCCGCAAGTACTGGGTTTCAAAACCTGTCCTTTTGCCAGCTTGTTGGCCTACTCATTAGCTTTCGAACAAGGTATAGTTTGTGCAGAACTTCCCAGGTTAAGGTACCTTTAGACCGCGATATACGAAGTTCGTGTCGCGGGCGCTTGCAGGCATTGCTGTTAGACTGACTGCACATGGGGTACTACTGGCATTGATGCGCTATATCTTGAATTTTCTCCGCAAGTACTGGGTTTCAAACCTGTCCTTTTGCCAGCTTGTTGCCTACTCATTAGCTTTCGAAACAAGGTATAGTTTGTGCAGAACTTCCCAGGTTAAGGTACCTTTAGACCGCGATATACGAAGTTCGTGTCGCGGGCGCTTGCAGGCATTGCTGTTAGACTGACTGCACATAGGGGTACTACTGGCATTGATGCGCTATATCTTGAATTTTCTCCGCAAGTACTGGGTTTAAAACCTGTCCTTTTGCCAGCTTGTTGGCCTATCACAAGCTTTCCAACAAGGTATAGTTTGTGCAGAACTTCCCAGGTTAAGGTACCTTTAGACCGCGATATACGAAGTTCGTGTCGCGGCGCTTGCAGGCATTGCTGTTAGACTGACTGCACATAGGGTACTACTGGCATTGATGCGCTATTCTTGAATTTTCTCCGCAAGTACTGAGTTTCAAAACCTGTCCTTTTGCCAGTTTGTTGGCCTCATCACAAGCTTCCCAACAAGGTATAGTTTGTGCAGAACTTCCCAGGTTAAGGTACCTTTAGACCGCGATATACGAAGTTCGTGTCGCGGGCGCTTGCAGGCATTGCTGTTAGAGACTGACTGCACATAGGGTACTACTGGCATTGATGCGCTATATCTTGAATTTTCTCCGCAAGTACTGGGTTTCAAAACCTGTCCTTTTGCCAGCTTGTTGGCCTAACTCAGCTTTCGAACAAGGTATAGTTTGTGCAGAACTTCCCAGGTTAAGGTACCTTTAGACCGCGATATACGAAGTTCGTGTCGCGGGCGCTTGCAGGCATTGCTGTTAGACTGACTGCACATAGGGGTACTACTGGCATTGATGCGCTATATCTTGAATTTTCTCCGCAAGTACTGGGTTTCAAAACCTGTCCTTTTGCCAGCTTGTTGGCCTACTCATTAGCTTTCGAACAAGGTATAGTTTGTGCAGAACTTCCCAGGTTAAGGTACCTTTAGACCGCGATATACGAAGTTCGTGTCGCGGGCGCTTGCAGGCATTGCTGTTAGACTGACTGCACATAGGGGTACTACTGGCATTGATGCGCTATATCTTGAATTTTCTCCGCAAGTACTGGGTTTCAAAACCTGTCCTTTTGCCAGCTTGTTGGCCTATCATTAGCTTTCGAACAAGGTATAGTTTGTGCAGAACTTCCCAGGTTAAGGTACCTTTAGACCGCGATATACGAAGTTCGTGTCGCGGGCGCTTGCAGGCATTGCTGTTAGACTGACTGCACATAGGGGTACTACTGGCATTGATGCGCTATATCTTGAATTTTCTCCGCAAGTACTGGGTTTCAAAACCTGTCCTTTTGCCAGCTTGTTGGCCTATCACAAGCTTTCGAACAAGGTATAGTTTGTGCAGAACTTCCCAGGTTAAGGTACCTTTAGACCGCGATATACGAAGTTCGTGTCGCGGGCGCTTGCAGGTTGCTGTTAGACTGACTGCACATAGGGGTACTACTGGCATTGATGCGCTATATCTTGAATTTTCTCCGCAAGTACTGGTTTCAAAAACTGTCCTTTTGCCAGCTTGTTGGCCTATCATTAGCTTTCGAACAAGGTATAGTTTGTGCAGAACTTCCCAGGTTAAGTACCTTTAGACCGCGATATACGAAGTTCGTGTCGCGGGCGCTTGCAGGCATTGCTGTTAGACTGACTGCACATAGGGGTACTACTGGCATTGATGCGCTATATCTTGAATTTTCTCCGCAAGTACTGGTTTCAAAACCTGTCCTTTTGCCAGCTTGTTGGCCTACTCATTAGCTTCGAACAAGGTATAGTTTGTGCAGAACTTCCCAGGTTAAGGTACCTTTAGACCGCGATATACGAAGTTCGTGTCGCGGGCGCTTGCAGGCATTGCTGTTAGACTGACTGCACATAGGGGTACTACTGGCATTGATGCGCTATATCTTGAATTTTCTCCGCAAGTACTGGGTTTCAAAACCTGTCCTTTTGCAGCTTGTTGGCCTACTCATTAGCTTTCGAACAAGGTATAGTTTGTGCAGAACCCCAGGTTAAGGTACCTTTAGACCGCGATATACGAAGTTCGTGTCGCGGGCGCTTGCAGGCATTGCTGTTAGACTGACTGCACATAGGGGTACTACTGGCATTGATGCGCTATATCTTGAATTTTCTCCGCAAGTACTGGGTTTCAAAACCTGTCCTTTTGCCAGCTTGTTGGCCTATCATTAGCTTTCGAACAAGGTATAGTTTGTGCAGAACTTCCCAGGTTAAGGTACCTTTAGACCGCGATATACGAAGTTCGTGTCGCGGGCGCTTGCAGGCATTGCTGTTAGACTGACTGCACATAGGGGTACTACTGGCATTGATGCGCTATATCTTGAATTTCTCCGCAAGTACTGGGTTTCAAAACCTGTCCTTTTGCCAGCTTGTTGGCCTATCACAAGCTTCCCAACAAGGTATAGTTTGTGCAGAACTTCCCAGGTTAAGGTACCTTTAGACCGCGATATACGAAGTTCGTGTCGCGGGCGCTTGCAGGCATTGCTGTTAGACTGACTGCACATAGGGGTACTACTGGCATTGATGCGCTATATCTTGAATTTTCTCCGCAAGTACTGGGTTTCAAAACCTGTCCTTTTGCCAGCTTGTTGGCCTACTCATTAGCTTTCGAACAAGGTATAGTTTGTGCAGAACTTCCCAGGTTAAGGTACCTTTAGACCGCGATATACGAAGTTCGTGTCGCGGGCGCTTGCAGGCATTGCTGTTAGACTGACTGCACATAGGGGTACTACTGCATTGATGCGCTATATCTTGAATTTTCTCCGCAAGTACTGGGTCAAAACCTGTCCTTTTGCCAGCTTGTTGGCCTACTCATTAGCTTTCGAACAAGGTATAGTTTGTGCAGAACTCCCAGGTTAAGGTACCTTTAGACCGCGATATACGAAGTTCGTGTCGCGGGCGCTTGCAGGCATTGCTGTTAGACTGACTGCACATAGGGGTACTACTGGCATTGATGCGCTATATCTTGAATTTCTCCGCAAGTACTGGGTTTCAAAACCTGTCCTTTTGCCAGCTTGTTGGCCTACTCATTAGCTTCCGAACAAGGTATAGTTTGTGCAGAACTTCCAGGTTAAGGTACCTTTAGACCGCGATATACGAAGTTCGTGTCGCGGGCGCTTGCAGGCATTGCTGTTAGACTGACTGCACATAGGGGTACTACTGGCATTGATGCGCTATATCTTGAATTTTCTCCGCAAGTACTGGTTTCAAAACTGTCCTTTTGCCAGCTTGTTGGCCTATCATTAGCTTTCGAACAAGGTATAGTTTGTGCAGAACTTCCCAGGTTAAGGTACCTTTAGACCGCGATATACGAAGTTCGTGTCGCGGGCGCTTGCAGGCATTGCTGTTAGACTGACTGCACATAGGGGTACTACTGGCATTGATGCGCTATATCTTGAATTTTCTCCGCAAGTACTGGTTTTCAAACCTGTCCTTTTGCCAGCTTGTTGGCCTACTCATTAGCTTTCGAACAAGGTATAGTTTGTGCAGAACTTCCCAGGTTAGGTACCTTTAGACCGCGATATACGAAGTTCGTGTCGCGGGCGCTTGCAGGCATTGCTGTTAGACTGACTGCACATAGGGGTACTACTGGCATTGATGCGCTATATCTTGAATTTTCTCCGCAAGTACTGGTTTCAAAAACCTGTCCTTTTGCCAGCTTGTTGGCCTATCATTAGCTTCGAACAAGTATAGTTTGTGCAGAACTTCCCAGGTTAAGGTACCTTTAGACCGCGATATACGAAGTTCGTGTCGCGGGCGCTTGCAGGCATTGCTGTTAGACTGACTGCACATAGGGGTACTACTGGCATTGATGCGCTATATCTTGAATTTTCTCCGCAAGTACTGGGTTTCAAAACCTGTCCTTTGCCAGCTTGTTGGCCTATCACAAGCTTTCAACAAGGTATAGTTTGTGCAGAACTTCCCAGGTTAAGGTACCTTTAGACCGCGATATACGAAGTTCGTGTCGCGGGCGCTTGCAGGCATTGCTGTTAGACTGACTGCACATAGGGGTACTACTGGCATTGATGCGCTATATCTTGAATTTTCTCCGCAAGTACTGGGTTTCAAAACCTGTCCTTTTGCCAGCTTGTTGGCCCTACATAAGCTTTCGAACAAGGTATAGTTTGTGCAGAACTTCCCAGGTTAAGGTACCTTTAGACCGCGATATACGAAGTTCGTGTCGCGGGCGCTTGCAGGCATTGCTGTTAGACTGACTGCACATAGGGGTACTACTGGCATTGATGCGCTATATCTTGAATTTTCTCCGCAAGTACTGGGTTTCAAAACCTGTCCTTTTGCCAGCTTGTTGGCCTACTCATTAGCTTTCGAACAAGGTATAGTTGTGCAGAACTTCCCAGGTTAAGGTACCTTTAGACCGCGATATACGAAGTTCGTGTCGCGGCGCTTGCAGGCATTGCTGTTAGACTGACTGCACATAGGGGTACTACTGGCATTGATGCGCTATATCTGAATTTTCTCCGCAAGTACTGGGTTTCAAAACCTGTCCTTTTGCCAGCTTGTTGGCCTATCACAAGCTTTCGAACAAGGTATAGTTTGTGCAGAACTTCCCAGGTTAAGGTACCTTTAGACCGCGATATACGAAGTTCGTGTCGCGGGCGCTTGCAGGCATTGCTGTTAGACTGACTGCACATAGGGGTACTACTGGCATTGATGCGCTATATCTTGAATTTTCTCCGCAAGTACTGGGTTTCAAAACCTGTCCTTTTGCCAGCTTGTTGGCCTACTCATTAGCTTTCGAACAAGGTATAGTTTGTGCAGAACTTCCCAGGTTAAGGTACCTTTAGACCGCGATATACGAAGTTCGTGTCGCGGGCGCTTGCAGGCATTGCTGTTAGACTGACTGCACATAGGGGTACTACTGGCATTGATGCGCTATATCTTGAATTTTCTCCGCAAGTACTGGGTTTCAAAACCTGTCCTTTTGCCAGCTTGTTGGCCTACTCATTAGCTTTCGAACAAGGTATAGTTTGTGCAGAACTTCCCAGGTTAAGGTACCTTTAGACCGCGATATACGAAGTTCGTGTCGCGGGCGCTTGCAGGCATTGCTGTTAGACTGACTGCACATAGGGGTACTACTGGCATTGATGCGCTATATCTTGAATTTTCTCCGCAAGTACTGGTTTCAAAACCTGTCCTTTTGCAGCTTGTTGGCCTACTCATTAGCTTTCGAACAAGGTATAGTTTGTGCAGAACTTCCCAGGTTAAGGTACCTTTAGACCGCGATATACGAAGTTCGTGTCGCGGGCGCTTGCAGGCATTGCTGTTAGACTGACTGCACATAGGGGTACTACTGGCATTGATGCGCTATATCTTGAATTTTCTCCGCAAGTACTGGTTTCAAAACCTGTCCTTTTGCCAGCTTGTTGGCCTACTCATTAGCTTTCGAACAAGGTATAGTTTGTGCAGAACTTCCCAGGTTAAGGTACCTTTAGACCGCGATATACGAAGTTCGTGTCGCGGGCGCTTGCAGGCATTGCTGTTAGACTGACTGCACATAGGGGTACTACTGGCATTGATGCGCTATATCTTGAATTTTCTCCGCAAGTACTGGGTTTCAAAACCTGTCCTTTTGCCAGCTTGTTGGCCTATCATTAGCTTTCGAACAAGGTATAGTTTGTGCAGAACTTCCCAGGTTAAGGTACCTTTAGACCGCGATATACGAAGTTCGTGTCGCGGGCGCTTGCAGGCATTGCTGTTAGACTGACTGCACATAGGGGTACTACTGGCATTGATGCGCTATATCTTGAATTTTCTCCGCAAGTACTGGGTTTCAAAACCTGTCCTTTTGCCAGCTTGTTGGCCTACTCATTAGCTTTCGAACAAGGTATAGTTTGTGCAGAACTTCCCAGGTTAAGGTACCTTTAGACCGCGATATACGAAGTTCGTGTCGCGGGCGCTTGCAGGCATTGCTGTTAGACTGACTGCACATAGGGGTACTACTGGCATTGATGCGCTATATCTTGAATTTTCTCCGCAAGTACTGGGTTTCAAAACCTGTCCTTTTGCCAGCTTGTTGGCCTACTCATTAGCTTTCGAACAAGGTATAGTTTGTGCAGAACTTCCCAGGTTAAGGTACCTTTAGACCGCGATATACGAAGTTCGTGTCGCGGGCGCTTGCAGGCATTGCTGTTAGACTGACTGCACATAGGGGTACTACTGGCATTGATGCGCTATATCTTGAATTTTCTCCGCAAGTACTGGGTTTCAAAACCTGTCCTTTTGCCAGCTTGTTGGCCTACTCATTAGCTTTCGAACAAGGTATAGTTTGTGCAGAACTTCCCAGGTTAAGGTACCTTTAGACCGCGATATACGAAGTTCGTGTCGCGGGCGCTTGCAGGCATTGCTGTTAGACTGACTGCACATAGGGGTACTACTGGCATTGATGCGCTATATCTTGAATTTTCTCCGCAAGTACTGGGTTTCAAAACCTGTCCTTTTGCCAGCTTGTTGGCCTACTCATTAGCTTTCGAACAAGGTATAGTTTGTGCAGAACTTCCCAGGTTAAGGTACCTTTAGACCGCGATATACGAAGTTCGTGTCGCGGGCGCTTGCAGGCATTGCTGTTAGACTGACTGCACATAGGGGTACTACTGGCATTGATGCGCTATATCTTGAATTTTCTCCGCAAGTACTGGGTTTCAAAACCTGTCCTTTTGCCAGCTTGTTGGCCTACTCATTAGCTTCGAACAAGGTATAGTTTGTGCAGAACTTCCCAGGTTAAGGTACCTTTAGACCGCGATATACGAAGTTCGTGTCGCGGGCGCTTGCAGGCATTGCTGTTAGACTGACTGCACATAGGGGTACTACTGGCATTGATGCGCTATATCTTGAATTTTTCCGCAAGTACTGGGTTTCAAAACCTGTCCTTTTGCCAGCTTGTTGGCCTACTCATTAGCTTTCGAACAAGGTATAGTTTGTGCAGAACTTCCCAGGTTAAGGTACCTTTAGACCGCGATATACGAAGTTCGTGTCGCGGGCGCTTGCAGGCATTGCTGTTAGACTGACTGCACATAGGGGTACTACTGGCATTGATGCGCTATATCTTGAATTTTCTCCGCAAGTACTGGGTTTCAAAACCTGTCCTTTTGCCAGCTTGTTGGCCTACTCATTAGCTTTCGAACAAGGTATAGTTTGTGCAGAACTTCCCAGGTTAAGGTACCTTTAGACCGCGATATACGAAGTTCGTGTCGCGGGCGCTTGCAGGCATTGCTGTTGGACTGACTGCACATAGGGGTACTACTGGCATTGATGCGCTATATCTTGAATTTTCTCCGCAAGTACTGGGTTTCAAAACCTGTCCTTTTGCCAGCTTGTTGGCCTACTCATTAGCTTTCGAACAAGGTATAGTTTGTGCAGAACTTCCCAGGTTAAGGTACCTTTAGACCGCGATATACGAAGTTCGTGTCGCGGGCGCTTGCAGGCATTGCTGTTAGACTGACTGCACATAGGGGTACTACTGGCATTGATGCGCTATATCTTGAATTTTCTCCGCAAGTACTGGGTTTCAAAACCTGTCCTTTTGCCAGCTTGTTGGCCTCCTCATTAGCTTTCGAACAAGGTATAGTTTGTGCAGAACTTCCCAGGTTAAGGTACCTTTAGACCGCGATATACGAAGTTCGTGTCGCGGGCGCTTGCAGGCATTGCTGTTAGACTGACTGCACATAGGGGTACTACTGGCATTGATGCGCTATATCTTGAATTTTCTCCGCAAGTACTGGTTTCAAAACCTGTCCTTTTGCCAGCTTGTTGGCCTACTCATTAGCTTTCGAACAAGGTATAGTTTGTGCAGAACTTCCCAGGTTAAGGTACCTTTAGACCGCGATATACGAAGTTCGTGTCGCGGGCGCTTGCAGGCATTGCTGTTAGACTGACTGCACATAGGGGTACTACTGGCATTGATGCGCTATATCTTGAATTTTCTCCGCAAGTACTGGGTTTCAAAACCTGTCCTTTTGCCAGCTTGTTGGCCTACTCATTAGCTTTCGAACAAGGTATAGTTTGTGCAGAACTTCCCAGGTTAAGGTACCTTTAGACCGCGATATACGAAGTTCGTGTCGCGGGCGCTTGCAGGCATTGCTGTTAGACTGACTGCACATAGGGGTACTACTGGCATTGATGCGCTATATCTTGAATTTTCTCCGCAAGTACTGGGTTTCAAAACCTGTCCTTTTGCCAGCTTGTTGGCCTACTCATTAGCTTTCGAACAAGGTATAGTTTGTGCAGAACTTCCCAGGTTAAGGTACCTTTAGACCGCGATATACGAAGTTCGTGTCGCGGGCGCTTGCAGGCATTGCTGTTAGACTGACTGCACATAGGGGTACTACTGGCATTGATGCGCTATATCTTGAATTTTCTCCGCAAGTACTGGGTTTCAAAACCTGTCCTTTTGCCAGCTTGTTGGCCTACTCATTAGCTTTCGAACAAGGTATAGTTTGTGCAGAACTTCCCAGGTTAAGGTACCTTTAGACCGCGATATACGAAGTTCGTGTCGCGGGCGCTTGCAGGCATTGCTGTTAGACTGACTGCACATAGGGGTACTACTGGCATTGATGCGCTATATCTTGAATTTTCTCCGCAAGTACTGGGTTTCAAAACCTGTCCTTTTGCCAGCTTGTTGGCCTACTCATTAGCTTTCGAACAAGGTATAGTTTGTGCAGAACTTCCCAGGTTAAGGTACCTTTAGACCGCGATATACGAAGTTCGTGTCGCGGGCGCTTGCAGGCATTGCTGTTAGACTGACTGCACATAGGGGTACTACTGGCATTGATGCGCTATATCTTGAATTTTCTCCGCAAGTACTGGGTTTCAAAACCTGTCCTTTTGCCAGCTTGTTGGCCTACTCATTAGCTTTCGAACAAGGTATAGTTTGTGCAGAACTTCCCAGGTTAAGGTACCTTTAGACCGCGATATACGAAGTTCGTGTCGCGGGCGCTTGCAGGCATTGCTGTTAGACTGACTGCACATAGGGGTACTACTGGCATTGATGCGCTATATCTTGAATTTTCTCCGCAAGTACTGGGTTTCAAAACCTGTCCTTTTGCCAGCTTGTTGGCCTACTCATTAGCTTTCGAACAAGGTATAGTTTGTGCAGAACTTCCCAGGTTAAGGTACCTTTAGACCGCGATATACGAAGTTCGTGTCGCGGGCGCTTGCAGGCATTGCTGTTAGACTGACTGCACATAGGGGTACTACTGGCATTGATGCGCTATATCTTGAATTTTCTCCGCAAGTACTGGGTTTCAAAACCTGTCCTTTTGCCAGCTTGTTGGCCTACTCATTAGCTTTCGAACAAGGTATAGTTTGTGCAGAACTTCCCAGGTTAAGGTACCTTTAGACCGCGATATACGAAGTTCGTGTCGCGGGCGCTTGCAGGCATTGCTGTTAGACTGACTGCACATAGGGGTACTACTGGCATTGATGCGCTATATCTTGAATTTTCTCCGCAAGTACTGGGTTCAAAACCTGTCCTTTTGCCAGCTTGTTGGCCTACTCATTAGCTTTCGAACAAGGTATAGTTTGTGCAGAACTTCCCAGGTTAAGGTACCTTTAGACCGCGATATACGAAGTTCGTGTCGCGGGCGCTTGCAGGCATTGCTGTTAGACTGACTGCACATAGGGGTACTACTGGCATTGATGCGCTATATCTTGAATTTTCTCCGCAAGTACTGGGTTTCAAACCTGTCCTTTTGCCAGCTTGTTGGCCTACTCATTAGCTTTCGAACAAGGTATAGTTTGTGCAGAACTTCCCAGGTTAAGGTACCTTTAGACCGCGATATACGAAGTTCGTGTCGCGGGCGCTTGCAGGCATTGCTGTTAGACTGACTGCACATAGGGGTACTACTGGCATTGATGCGCTATATCTTGAATTTTCTCCGCAAGTACTGGGTTTCAAAACCTGTCCTTTTGCCAGCTTGTTGGCCTACTCATTAGCTTTCGAACAAGGTATAGTTTGTGCAGAACTTCCCAGGTTAAGGTACCTTTAGACCGCGATATACGAAGTTCGTGTCGCGGGCGCTTGCAGGCATTGCTGTTAGACTGACTGCACATAGGGGTACTACTGGCATTGATGCGCTATATCTTGAATTTTCTCCGCAAGTACTGGGTTTCAAAACCTGTCCTTTTGCCAGCTTGTTGGCCTACTCATTAGCTTTCGAACAAGGTATAGTTTGTGCAGAACTTCCCAGGTTAAGGTACCTTTAGACCGCGATATACGAAGTTCGTGTCGCGGGCGCTTGCAGGCATTGCTGTTAGACTGACTGCACATAGGGGTACTACTGGCATTGATGCGCTATATCTTGAATTTTCTCCGCAAGTACTGGTTTCAAAACCTGTCCTTTTGCCAGCTTGTTGGCCTACTCATTAGCTTTCGAACAAGGTATAGTTTGTGCAGAACTTCCCAGGTTAAGGTACCTTTAGACCGCGATATACGAAGTTCGTGTCGCGGGCGCTTGCAGGCATTGCTGTTAGACTGACTGCACATAGGGGTACTACTGGCATTGATGCGCTATATCTTGAATTTTCTCCGCAAGTACTGGGTTTCAAAACCTGTCCTTTTGCCAGCTTGTTGGCCTACTCATTAGCTTTCGAACAAGGTATAGTTTGTGCAGAACTTCCCAGGTTAAGGTACCTTTAGACCGCGATATACGAAGTTCGTGTCGCGGGCGCTTGCAGGCATTGCTGTTAGACTGACTGCACATAGGGGTACTACTGGCATTGATGCGCTATATCTTGAATTTTCTCCGCAAGTACTGGGTTTCAAAACCTGTCCTTTTGCCAGCTTGTTGGCCTACTCATTAGCTTCGAACAAGGTATAGTTTGTGCAGAACTTCCCAGGTTAAGGTACCTTTAGACCGCGATATACGAAGTTCGTGTCGCGGGCGCTTGCAGGCATTGCTGTTAGACTGACTGCACATAGGGGTACTACTGGCATTGATGCGCTATATCTTGAATTTTCTCCGCAAGTACTGGGTTTCAAAACCTGTCCTTTTGCCAGCTTGTTGGCCTACTCATTAGCTTTCGAACAAGGTATAGTTTGTGCAGAACTTCCCAGGTTAAGGTACCTTTAGACCGCGATATACGAAGTTCGTGTCGCGGGCGCTTGCAGGCATTGCTGTTAGACTGACTGCACATAGGGGTACTACTGGCATTGATGCGCTATATCTTGAATTTTCTCCGCAAGTACTGGGTTTCAAAACCTGTCCTTTTGCCAGCTTGTTGGCCTACTCATTAGCTTTCGAACAAGGTATAGTTTGTGCAGAACTTCCCAGGTTAAGGTACCTTTAGACCGCGATATACGAAGTTCGTGTCGCGGGCGCTTGCAGGCATTGCTGTTAGACTGACTGCACATAGGGGTACTACTGGCATTGATGCGCTATATCTTGAATTTTCTCCGCAAGTACTGGGTTTCAAAACCTGTCCTTTTGCCAGCTTGTTGGCCTACTCATTAGCTTTCGAACAAGGTATAGTTTGTGCAGAACTTCCCAGGTTAAGGTACCTTTAGACCGCGATATACGAAGTTCGTGTCGCGGGCGCTTGCAGGCATTGCTGTTAGACTGACTGCACATAGGGGTACTACTGGCATTGATGCGCTATATCTTGAATTTTCTCCGCAAGTACTGGGTTTCAAAACCTGTCCTTTTGCCAGCTTGTTGGCCTACTCATTAGCTTTCGAACAAGGTATAGTTTGTGCAGAACTTCCCAGGTTAAGGTACCTTTAGACCGCGATATACGAAGTTCGTGTCGCGGGCGCTTGCAGGCATTGCTGTTAGACTGACTGCACATAGGGGTACTACTGGCATTGATGCGCTATATCTTGAATTTTCTCCGCAAGTACTGGGTTTCAAAACCTGTCCTTTTGCCAGCTTGTTGGCCTACTCATTAGCTTTCGAACAAGGTATAGTTTGTGCAGAACTTCCCAGGTTAAGGTACCTTTAGACCGCGATATACGAAGTTCGTGTCGCGGGCGCTTGCAGGCATTGCTGTTAGACTGACTGCACATAGGGGTACTACTGGCATTGATGCGCTATATCTTGAATTTTCTCCGCAAGTACTGGGTTTCAAAACCTGTCCTTTTGCCAGCTTGTTGGCCTACTCATTAGCTTTCGAACAAGGTATAGTTTGTGCAGAACTTCCCAGGTTAAGGTACCTTTAGACCGCGATATACGAAGTTCGTGTCGCGGGCGCTTGCAGGCATTGCTGTTAGACTGACTGCACATAGGGGTACTACTGGCATTGATGCGCTATATCTTGAATTTTCTCCGCAAGTACTGGGTTTCAAAACCTGTCCTTTTGCCAGCTTGTTGGCCTACTCATTAGCTTTCGAACAAGGTATAGTTTGTGCAGAACTTCCCAGGTTAAGGTACCTTTAGACCGCGATATACGAAGTTCGTGTCGCGGGCGCTTGCAGGCATTGCTGTTAGACTGACTGCACATAGGGGTACTACTGGCATTGATGCGCTATATCTTGAATTTTCTCCGCAAGTACTGGGTTTCAAAACCTGTCCTTTTGCCAGCTTGTTGGCCTACTCATTAGCTTTCGAACAAGGTATAGTTTGTGCAGAACTTCCCAGGTTAAGGTACCTTTAGACCGCGATATACGAAGTTCGTGTCGCGGGCGCTTGCAGGCATTGCTGTTAGACTGACTGCACATAGGGGTACTACTGGCATTGATGCGCTATATCTTGAATTTTCTCCGCAAGTACTGGGTTTCAAAACCTGTCCTTTTGCCAGCTTGTTGGCCTACTCATTAGCTTTCGAACAAGGTATAGTTTGTGCAGAACTTCCCAGGTTAAGGTACCTTTAGACCGCGATATACGAAGTTCGTGTCGCGGGCGCTTGCAGGCATTGCTGTTAGACTGACTGCACATAGGGGTACTACTGGCATTGATGCGCTATATCTTGAATTTTCTCCGCAAGTACTGGGTTTCAAAACCTGTCCTTTTGCCAGCTTGTTGGCCTACTCATTAGCTTTCGAACAAGGTATAGTTTGTGCAGAACTTCCCAGGTTAAGGTACCTTTAGACCGCGATATACGAAGTTCGTGTCGCGGGCGCTTGCAGGCATTGCTGTTAGACTGACTGCACATAGGGGTACTACTGGCATTGATGCGCTATATCTTGAATTTTCTCCGCAAGTACTGGGTTTCAAAACCTGTCCTTTTGCCAGCTTGTTGGCCTACTCATTAGCTTTCGAACAAGGTATAGTTTGTGCAGAACTTCCCAGGTTAAGGTACCTTTAGACCGCGATATACGAAGTTCGTGTCGCGGGCGCTTGCAGGCATTGCTGTTAGACTGACTGCACATAGGGGTACTACTGGCATTGATGCGCTATATCTTGAATTTTCTCCGCAAGTACTGGGTTTCAAAACCTGTCCTTTTGCCAGCTTGTTGGCCTACTCATTAGCTTTCGAACAAGGTATAGTTTGTGCAGAACTTCCCAGGTTAAGGTACCTTTAGACCGCGATATACGAAGTTCGTGTCGCGGGCGCTTGCAGGCATTGCTGTTAGACTGACTGCACATAGGGGTACTACTGGCATTGATGCGCTATATCTTGAATTTTCTCCGCAAGTACTGGGTTTCAAAACCTGTCCTTTTGCCAGCTTGTTGGCCTACTCATTAGCTTTCGAACAAGGTATAGTTTGTGCAGAACTTCCCAGGTTAAGGTACCTTTAGACCGCGATATACGAAGTTCGTGTCGCGGGCGCTTGCAGGCATTGCTGTTAGACTGACTGCACATAGGGGTACTACTGGCATTGATGCGCTATATCTTGAATTTTCTCCGCAAGTACTGGTTTCAAAACCTGTCCTTTTGCCAGCTTGTTGGCCTACTCATTAGCTTTCGAACAAGGTATAGTTTGTGCAGAACTTCCCAGGTTAAGGTACCTTTAGACCGCGATATACGAAGTTCGTGTCGCGGGCGCTTGCAGGCATTGCTGTTAGACTGACTGCACATAGGGGTACTACTGGCATTGATGCGCTATATCTTGAATTTTCTCCGCAAGTACTGGTTTCAAAACCTGTCCTTTTGCCAGCTTGTTGGCCTACTCATTAGCTTTCGAACAAGGTATAGTTTGTGCAGAACTTCCCAGGTTAAGGTACCTTTAGACCGCGATATACGAAGTTCGTGTCGCGGGCGCTTGCAGGCATTGCTGTTAGACTGACTGCACATAGGGGTACTACTGGCATTGATGCGCTATATCTTGAATTTTCTCCGCAAGTACTGGGTTTCAAAACCTGTCCTTTTGCCAGCTTGTTGGCCTACTCATTAGCTTTCGAACAAGGTATAGTTTGTGCAGAACTTCCCAGGTTAAGGTACCTTTAGACCGCGATATACGAAGTTCGTGTCGCGGGCGCTTGCAGGCATTGCTGTTAGACTGACTGCACATAGGGGTACTACTGGCATTGATGCGCTATATCTTGAATTTTCTCCGCAAGTACTGGGTTTCAAAACCTGTCCTTTTGCCAGCTTGTTGGCCTACTCATTAGCTTTCGAACAAGGTATAGTTTGTGCAGAACTTCCCAGGTTAAGGTACCTTTAGACCGCGATATACGAAGTTCGTGTCGCGGGCGCTTGCAGGCATTGCTGTTAGACTGACTGCACATAGGGGTACTACTGGCATTGATGCGCTATATCTTGAATTTTCTCCGCAAGTACTGGGTTTCAAAACCTGTCCTTTTGCCAGCTTGTTGGCCTACTCATTAGCTTTCGAACAAGGTATAGTTTGTGCAGAACTTCCCAGGTTAAGGTACCTTTAGACCGCGATATACGAAGTTCGTGTCGCGGGCGCTTGCAGGCATTGCTGTTAGACTGACTGCACATAGGGGTACTACTGGCATTGATGCGCTATATCTTGAATTTTCTCCGCAAGTACTGGGTTTCAAAACCTGTCCTTTTGCCAGCTTGTTGGCCTACTCATTAGCTTTCGAACAAGGTATAGTTTGTGCAGAACTTCCCAGGTTAAGGTACCTTTAGACCGCGATATACGAAGTTCGTGTCGCGGGCGCTTGCAGGCATTGCTGTTAGACTGACTGCACATAGGGGTACTACTGGCATTGATGCGCTATATCTTGAATTTTCTCCGCAAGTACTGGGTTTCAAAACCTGTCCTTTTGCCAGCTTGTTGGCCTACTCATTAGCTTTCGAACAAGGTATAGTTTGTGCAGAACTTCCCAGGTTAAGGTACCTTTAGACCGCGATATACGAAGTTCGTGTCGCGGGCGCTTGCAGGCATTGCTGTTAGACTGACTGCACATAGGGGTACTACTGGCATTGATGCGCTATATCTTGAATTTTCTCCGCAAGTACTGGGTTTCAAAACCTGTCCTTTTGCCAGCTTGTTGGCCTACTCATTAGCTTTCGAACAAGGTATAGTTTGTGCAGAACTTCCCAGGTTAAGGTACCTTTAGACCGCGATATACGAAGTTCGTGTCGCGGGCGCTTGCAGGCATTGCTGTTAGACTGACTGCACATAGGGGTACTACTGGCATTGATGCGCTATATCTTGAATTTTCTCCGCAAGTACTGGGTTTCAAAACCTGTCCTTTTGCCAGCTTGTTGGCCTACTCATTAGCTTTCGAACAAGGTATAGTTTGTGCAGAACTTCCCAGGTTAAGGTACCTTTAGACCGCGATATACGAAGTTCGTGTCGCGGGCGCTTGCAGGCATTGCTGTTAGACTGACTGCACATAGGGGTACTACTGGCATTGATGCGCTATATCTTGAATTTTCTCCGCAAGTACTGGGTTTCAAAACCTGTCCTTTTGCCAGCTTGTTGGCCTACTCATTAGCTTTCGAACAAGGTATAGTTTGTGCAGAACTTCCCAGGTTAAGGTACCTTTAGACCGCGATATACGAAGTTCGTGTCGCGGGCGCTTGCAGGCATTGCTGTTAGACTGACTGCACATAGGGGTACTACTGGCATTGATGCGCTATATCTTGAATTTTCTCCGCAAGTACTGGGTTTCAAAACCTGTCCTTTTGCCAGCTTGTTGGCCTACTCATTAGCTTTCGAACAAGGTATAGTTTGTGCAGAACTTCCCAGGTTAAGGTACCTTTAGACCGCGATATACGAAGTTCGTGTCGCGGGCGCTTGCAGGCATTGCTGTTAGACTGACTGCACATAGGGGTACTACTGGCATTGATGCGCTATATCTTGAATTTTCTCCGCAAGTACTGGGTTTCAAAACCTGTCCTTTTGCCAGCTTGTTGGCCTACTCATTAGCTTTCGAACAAGGTATAGTTTGTGCAGAACTTCCCAGGTTAAGGTACCTTTAGACCGCGATATACGAAGTTCGTGTCGCGGGCGCTTGCAGGCATTGCTGTTAGACTGACTGCACATAGGGGTACTACTGGCATTGATGCGCTATATCTTGAATTTTCTCCGCAAGTACTGGGTTTCAAAACCTGTCCTTTTGCCAGCTTGTTGGCCTACTCATTAGCTTTCGAACAAGGTATAGTTTGTGCAGAACTTCCCAGGTTAAGGTACCTTTAGACCGCGATATACGAAGTTCGTGTCGCGGGCGCTTGCAGGCATTGCTGTTAGACTGACTGCACATAGGGGTACTACTGGCATTGATGCGCTATATCTTGAATTTTCTCCGCAAGTACTGGGTTTCAAAACCTGTCCTTTTGCCAGCTTGTTGGCCTACTCATTAGCTTTCGAACAAGGTATAGTTTGTGCAGAACTTCCCAGGTTAAGGTACCTTTAGACCGCGATATACGAAGTTCGTGTCGCGGGCGCTTGCAGGCATTGCTGTTAGACTGACTGCACATAGGGGTACTACTGGCATTGATGCGCTATATCTTGAATTTTCTCCGCAAGTACTGGGTTTCAAAACCTGTCCTTTTGCCAGCTTGTTGGCCTACTCATTAGCTTTCGAACAAGGTATAGTTTGTGCAGAACTTCCCAGGTTAAGGTACCTTTAGACCGCGATATACGAAGTTCGTGTCGCGGGCGCTTGCAGGCATTGCTGTTAGACTGACTGCACATAGGGGTACTACTGGCATTGATGCGCTATATCTTGAATTTTCTCCGCAAGTACTGGGTTTCAAAACCTGTCCTTTTGCCAGCTTGTTGGCCTACTCATTAGCTTTCGAACAAGGTATAGTTTGTGCAGAACTTCCCAGGTTAAGGTACCTTTAGACCGCGATATACGAAGTTCGTGTCGCGGGCGCTTGCAGGCATTGCTGTTAGACTGACTGCACATAGGGGTACTACTGGCATTGATGCGCTATATCTTGAATTTTCTCCGCAAGTACTGGGTTTCAAAACCTGTCCTTTTGCCAGCTTGTTGGCCTACTCATTAGCTTTCGAACAAGGTATAGTTTGTGCAGAACTTCCCAGGTTAAGGTACCTTTAGACCGCGATATACGAAGTTCGTGTCGCGGGCGCTTGCAGGCATTGCTGTTAGACTGACTGCACATAGGGGTACTACTGGCATTGATGCGCTATATCTTGAATTTTCTCCGCAAGTACTGGGTTTCAAAACCTGTCCTTTTGCCAGCTTGTTGGCCTACTCATTAGCTTTCGAACAAGGTATAGTTTGTGCAGAACTTCCCAGGTTAAGGTACCTTTAGACCGCGATATACGAAGTTCGTGTCGCGGGCGCTTGCAGGCATTGCTGTTAGACTGACTGCACATAGGGGTACTACTGGCATTGATGCGCTATATCTTGAATTTTCTCCGCAAGTACTGGGTTTCAAAACCTGTCCTTTTGCCAGCTTGTTGGCCTACTCATTAGCTTTCGAACAAGGTATAGTTTGTGCAGAACTTCCCAGGTTAAGGTACCTTTAGACCGCGATATACGAAGTTCGTGTCGCGGGCGCTTGCAGGCATTGCTGTTAGACTGACTGCACATAGGGGTACTACTGGCATTGATGCGCTATATCTTGAATTTTCTCCGCAAGTACTGGGTTTCAAAACCTGTCCTTTTGCCAGCTTGTTGGCCTACTCATTAGCTTTCGAACAAGGTATAGTTTGTGCAGAACTTCCCAGGTTAAGGTACCTTTAGACCGCGATATACGAAGTTCGTGTCGCGGGCGCTTGCAGGCATTGCTGTTAGACTGACTGCACATAGGGGTACTACTGGCATTGATGCGCTATATCTTGAATTTTCTCCGCAAGTACTGGGTTTCAAAACCTGTCCTTTTGCCAGCTTGTTGGCCTACTCATTAGCTTTCGAACAAGGTATAGTTTGTGCAGAACTTCCCAGGTTAAGGTACCTTTAGACCGCGATATACGAAGTTCGTGTCGCGGGCGCTTGCAGGCATTGCTGTTAGACTGACTGCACATAGGGGTACTACTGGCATTGATGCGCTATATCTTGAATTTTCTCCGCAAGTACTGGGTTTCAAAACCTGTCCTTTTGCCAGCTTGTTGGCCTACTCATTAGCTTTCGAACAAGGTATAGTTTGTGCAGAACTTCCCAGGTTAAGGTACCTTTAGACCGCGATATACGAAGTTCGTGTCGCGGGCGCTTGCAGGCATTGCTGTTAGACTGACTGCACATAGGGGTACTACTGGCATTGATGCGCTATATCTTGAATTTTCTCCGCAAGTACTGGGTTTCAAAACCTGTCCTTTTGCCAGCTTGTTGGCCTACTCATTAGCTTTCGAACAAGGTATAGTTTGTGCAGAACTTCCCAGGTTAAGGTACCTTTAGACCGCGATATACGAAGTTCGTGTCGCGGGCGCTTGCAGGCATTGCTGTTAGACTGACTGCACATAGGGGTACTACTGGCATTGATGCGCTATATCTTGAATTTTCTCCGCAAGTACTGGGTTTCAAAACCTGTCCTTTTGCCAGCTTGTTGGCCTACTCATTAGCTTTCGAACAAGGTATAGTTTGTGCAGAACTTCCCAGGTTAAGGTACCTTTAGACCGCGATATACGAAGTTCGTGTCGCGGGCGCTTGCAGGCATTGCTGTTAGACTGACTGCACATAGGGGTACTACTGGCATTGATGCGCTATATCTTGAATTTTCTCCGCAAGTACTGGGTTTCAAAACCTGTCCTTTTGCCAGCTTGTTGGCCTACTCATTAGCTTTCGAACAAGGTATAGTTTGTGCAGAACTTCCCAGGTTAAGGTACCTTTAGACCGCGATATACGAAGTTCGTGTCGCGGGCGCTTGCAGGCATTGCTGTTGGACTGACTGCACATAGGGGTACTACTGGCATTGATGCGCTATATCTTGAATTTTCTCCGCAAGTACTGGGTTTCAAAACCTGTCCTTTTGCCAGCTTGTTGGCCTACTCATTAGCTTTCGAACAAGGTATAGTTTGTGCAGAACTTCCCAGGTTAAGGTACCTTTAGACCGCGATATACGAAGTTCGTGTCGCGGGCGCTTGCAGGCATTGCTGTTAGACTGACTGCACATAGGGGTACTACTGGCATTGATGCGCTATATCTTGAATTTTCTCCGCAAGTACTGGGTTTCAAAACCTGTCCTTTTGCCAGCTTGTTGGCCTACTCATTAGCTTTCGAACAAGGTATAGTTTGTGCAGAACTTCCCAGGTTAAGGTACCTTTAGACCGCGATATACGAAGTTCGTGTCGCGGGCGCTTGCAGGCATTGCTGTTAGACTGACTGCACATAGGGGTACTACTGGCATTGATGCGCTATATCT
Organism: Patiria miniata; assembly: GCF_015706575.1. Taxonomy (NCBI): domain Eukaryota; kingdom Metazoa; phylum Echinodermata; class Asteroidea; order Valvatida; family Asterinidae; genus Patiria; species Patiria miniata. Next base: position 694,748 of record NW_024037051.1, read on the forward strand.
TGAATTTTCTCCGCAAGTACTGGGTTTCAAAACCTGTCCTTTTGCCAGCTTGTTGGCCTACTCATTAGCTTTCGAACAAGGTATAGTTTGTGCAGAACTTCCCAGGTTAAGGTACCTTTAGACCGCGATATACGAAGTTCGTGTCGCGGGCGCTTGCAGGCATTGCTGTTGGACTGACTGCACATAGGGGTACTACTGGCATTGATGCGCTATATCTTGAATTTTCTCCGCAAGTACTGGGTTTCAAAACCTGTCCTTTTGCCAGCTTGTTGGCCTACTCATTAGCTTTCGAACAAGGTATAGTTTGTGCAGAACTTCCCAGGTTAAGGTACCTTTAGACCGCGATATACGAAGTTCGTGTCGCGGGCGCTTGCAGGCATTGCTGTTGGACTGACTGCACATAGGGGTACTACTGGCATTGATGCGCTATATCTTGAATTTTCTCCGCAAGTACTGGGTTTCAAAACCTGTCCTTTTGCCAGCTTGTTGGCCTACTCATTAGCTTTCGAACAAGGTATAGTTTGTGCAGAACTTCCCAGGTTAAGGTACCTTTAGACCGCGATATACGAAGTTCGTGTCGCGGGCGCTTGCAGGCATTGCTGTTGGACTGACTGCACATAGGGGTACTACTGGCATTGATGCGCTATATCTTGAATTTTCTCCGCAAGTACTGGGTTTCAAAACCTGTCCTTTTGCCAGCTTGTTGGCCTACTCATTAGCTTTCGAACAAGGTATAGTTTGTGCAGAACTTCCCAGGTTAAGGTACCTTTAGACCGCGATATACGAAGTTCGTGTCGCGGGCGCTTGCAGGCATTGCTGTTGGACTGACTGCACATAGGGGTACTACTGGCATTGATGCGCTATATCTTGAATTTTCTCCGCAAGTACTGGGTTTCAAAACCTGTCCTTTTGCCAGCTTGTTGGCCTACTCATTAGCTTTCGAACAAGGTATAGTTTGTGCAGAACTTCCCAGGTTAAGGTACCTTTAGACCGCGATATACGAAGTTCGTGTCGCGGGCGCTTGCAGGCATTGCTGTTGGACTGACTGCACATAGGGGTACTACTGGCATTGATGCGCTATATCTTGAATTTTCTCCGCAAGTACTGGGTTTCAAAACCTGTCCTTTTGCCAGCTTGTTGGCCTACTCATTAGCTTTCGAACAAGGTATAGTTTGTGCAGAACTTCCCAGGTTAAGGTACCTTTAGACCGCGATATACGAAGTTCGTGTCGCGGGCGCTTGCAGGCATTGCTGTTGGACTGACTGCACATAGGGGTACTACTGGCATTGATGCGCTATATCTTGAATTTTCTCCGCAAGTACTGGGTTTCAAAACCTGTCCTTTTGCCAGCTTGTTGGCCTACTCATTAGCTTTCGAACAAGGTATAGTTTGTGCAGAACTTCCCAGGTTAAGGTACCTTTAGACCGCGATATACGAAGTTCGTGTCGCGGGCGCTTGCAGGCATTGCTGTTGGACTGACTGCACATAGGGGTACTACTGGCATTGATGCGCTATATCTTGAATTTTCTCCGCAAGTACTGGGTTTCAAAACCTGTCCTTTTGCCAGCTTGTTGGCCTACTCATTAGCTTTCGAACAAGGTATAGTTTGTGCAGAACTTCCCAGGTTAAGGTACCTTTAGACCGCGATATACGAAGTTCGTGTCGCGGGCGCTTGCAGGCATTGCTGTTGGACTGACTGCACATAGGGGTACTACTGGCATTGATGCGCTATATCTTGAATTTTCTCCGCAAGTACTGGGTTTCAAAACCTGTCCTTTTGCCAGCTTGTTGGCCTACTCATTAGCTTTCGAACAAGGTATAGTTTGTGCAGAACTTCCCAGGTTAAGGTACCTTTAGACCGCGATATACGAAGTTCGTGTCGCGGGCGCTTGCAGGCATTGCTGTTGGACTGACTGCACATAGGGGTACTACTGGCATTGATGCGCTATATCTTGAATTTTCTCCGCAAGTACTGGGTTTCAAAACCTGTCCTTTTGCCAGCTTGTTGGCCTACTCATTAGCTTTCGAACAAGGTATAGTTTGTGCAGAACTTCCCAGGTTAAGGTACCTTTAGACCGCGATATACGAAGTTCGTGTCGCGGGCGCTTGCAGGCATTGCTGTTGGACTGACTGCACATAGGGGTACTACTGGCATTGATGCGCTATATCTTGAATTTTCTCCGCAAGTACTGGGTTTCAAAACCTGTCCTTTTGCCAGCTTGTTGGCCTACTCATTAGCTTTCGAACAAGGTATAGTTTGTGCAGAACTTCCCAGGTTAAGGTACCTTTAGACCGCGATATACGAAGTTCGTGTCGCGGGCGCTTGCAGGCATTGCTGTTGGACTGACTGCACATAGGGGTACTACTGGCATTGATGCGCTATATCTTGAATTTTCTCCGCAAGTACTGGGTTTCAAAACCTGTCCTTTTGCCAGCTTGTTGGCCTACTCATTAGCTTTCGAACAAGGTATAGTTTGTGCAGAACTTCCCAGGTTAAGGTACCTTTAGACCGCGATATACGAAGTTCGTGTCGCGGGCGCTTGCAGGCATTGCTGTTGGACTGACTGCACATAGGGGTACTACTGGCATTGATGCGCTATATCTTGAATTTTCTCCGCAAGTACTGGGTTTCAAAACCTGTCCTTTTGCCAGCTTGTTGGCCTACTCATTAGCTTTCGAACAAGGTATAGTTTGTGCAGAACTTCCCAGGTTAAGGTACCTTTAGACCGCGATATACGAAGTTCGTGTCGCGGGCGCTTGCAGGCATTGCTGTTGGACTGACTGCACATAGGGGTACTACTGGCATTGATGCGCTATATCTTGAATTTTCTCCGCAAGTACTGGGTTTCAAAACCTGTCCTTTTGCCAGCTTGTTGGCCTACTCATTAGCTTTCGAACAAGGTATAGTTTGTGCAGAACTTCCCAGGTTAAGGTACCTTTAGACCGCGATATACGAAGTTCGTGTCGCGGGCGCTTGCAGGCATTGCTGTTGGACTGACTGCACATAGGGGTACTACTGGCATTGATGCGCTATATCTTGAATTTTCTCCGCAAGTACTGGGTTTCAAAACCTGTCCTTTTGCCAGCTTGTTGGCCTACTCATTAGCTTTCGAACAAGGTATAGTTTGTGCAGAACTTCCCAGGTTAAGGTACCTTTAGACCGCGATATACGAAGTTCGTGTCGCGGGCGCTTGCAGGCATTGCTGTTGGACTGACTGCACATAGGGGTACTACTGGCATTGATGCGCTATATCTTGAATTTTCTCCGCAAGTACTGGGTTTCAAAACCTGTCCTTTTGCCAGCTTGTTGGCCTACTCATTAGCTTTCGAACAAGGTATAGTTTGTGCAGAACTTCCCAGGTTAAGGTACCTTTAGACCGCGATATACGAAGTTCGTGTCGCGGGCGCTTGCAGGCATTGCTGTTGGACTGACTGCACATAGGGGTACTACTGGCATTGATGCGCTATATCTTGAATTTTCTCCGCAAGTACTGGGTTTCAAAACCTGTCCTTTTGCCAGCTTGTTGGCCTACTCATTAGCTTTCGAACAAGGTATAGTTTGTGCAGAACTTCCCAGGTTAAGGTACCTTTAGACCGCGATATACGAAGTTCGTGTCGCGGGCGCTTGCAGGCATTGCTGTTGGACTGACTGCACATAGGGGTACTACTGGCATTGATGCGCTATATCTTGAATTTTCTCCGCAAGTACTGGGTTTCAAAACCTGTCCTTTTGCCAGCTTGTTGGCCTACTCATTAGCTTTCGAACAAGGTATAGTTTGTGCAGAACTTCCCAGGTTAAGGTACCTTTAGACCGCGATATACGAAGTTCGTGTCGCGGGCGCTTGCAGGCATTGCTGTTGGACTGACTGCACATAGGGGTACTACTGGCATTGATGCGCTATATCTTGAATTTTCTCCGCAAGTACTGGGTTTCAAAACCTGTCCTTTTGCCAGCTTGTTGGCCTACTCATTAGCTTTCGAACAAGGTATAGTTTGTGCAGAACTTCCCAGGTTAAGGTACCTTTAGACCGCGATATACGAAGTTCGTGTCGCGGGCGCTTGCAGGCATTGCTGTTGGACTGACTGCACATAGGGGTACTACTGGCATTGATGCGCTATATCTTGAATTTTCTCCGCAAGTACTGGGTTTCAAAACCTGTCCTTTTGCCAGCTTGTTGGCCTACTCATTAGCTTTCGAACAAGGTATAGTTTGTGCAGAACTTCCCAGGTTAAGGTACCTTTAGACCGCGATATACGAAGTTCGTGTCGCGGGCGCTTGCAGGCATTGCTGTTGGACTGACTGCACATAGGGGTACTACTGGCATTGATGCGCTATATCTTGAATTTTCTCCGCAAGTACTGGGTTTCAAAACCTGTCCTTTTGCCAGCTTGTTGGCCTACTCATTAGCTTTCGAACAAGGTATAGTTTGTGCAGAACTTCCCAGGTTAAGGTACCTTTAGACCGCGATATACGAAGTTCGTGTCGCGGGCGCTTGCAGGCATTGCTGTTGGACTGACTGCACATAGGGGTACTACTGGCATTGATGCGCTATATCTTGAATTTTCTCCGCAAGTACTGGGTTTCAAAACCTGTCCTTTTGCCAGCTTGTTGGCCTACTCATTAGCTTTCGAACAAGGTATAGTTTGTGCAGAACTTCCCAGGTTAAGGTACCTTTAGACCGCGATATACGAAGTTCGTGTCGCGGGCGCTTGCAGGCATTGCTGTTGGACTGACTGCACATAGGGGTACTACTGGCATTGATGCGCTATATCTTGAATTTTCTCCGCAAGTACTGGGTTTCAAAACCTGTCCTTTTGCCAGCTTGTTGGCCTACTCATTAGCTTTCGAACAAGGTATAGTTTGTGCAGAACTTCCCAGGTTAAGGTACCTTTAGACCGCGATATACGAAGTTCGTGTCGCGGGCGCTTGCAGGCATTGCTGTTGGACTGACTGCACATAGGGGTACTACTGGCATTGATGCGCTATATCTTGAATTTTCTCCGCAAGTACTGGGTTTCAAAACCTGTCCTTTTGCCAGCTTGTTGGCCTACTCATTAGCTTTCGAACAAGGTATAGTTTGTGCAGAACTTCCCAGGTTAAGGTACCTTTAGACCGCGATATACGAAGTTCGTGTCGCGGGCGCTTGCAGGCATTGCTGTTGGACTGACTGCACATAGGGGTACTACTGGCATTGATGCGCTATATCTTGAATTTTCTCCGCAAGTACTGGGTTTCAAAACCTGTCCTTTTGCCAGCTTGTTGGCCTACTCATTAGCTTTCGAACAAGGTATAGTTTGTGCAGAACTTCCCAGGTTAAGGTACCTTTAGACCGCGATATACGAAGTTCGTGTCGCGGGCGCTTGCAGGCATTGCTGTTGGACTGACTGCACATAGGGGTACTACTGGCATTGATGCGCTATATCTTGAATTTTCTCCGCAAGTACTGGGTTTCAAAACCTGTCCTTTTGCCAGCTTGTTGGCCTACTCATTAGCTTTCGAACAAGGTATAGTTTGTGCAGAACTTCCCAGGTTAAGGTACCTTTAGACCGCGATATACGAAGTTCGTGTCGCGGGCGCTTGCAGGCATTGCTGTTGGACTGACTGCACATAGGGGTACTACTGGCATTGATGCGCTATATCTTGAATTTTCTCCGCAAGTACTGGGTTTCAAAACCTGTCCTTTTGCCAGCTTGTTGGCCTACTCATTAGCTTTCGAACAAGGTATAGTTTGTGCAGAACTTCCCAGGTTAAGGTACCTTTAGACCGCGATATACGAAGTTCGTGTCGCGGGCGCTTGCAGGCATTGCTGTTGGACTGACTGCACATAGGGGTACTACTGGCATTGATGCGCTATATCTTGAATTTTCTCCGCAAGTACTGGGTTTCAAAACCTGTCCTTTTGCCAGCTTGTTGGCCTACTCATTAGCTTTCGAACAAGGTATAGTTTGTGCAGAACTTCCCAGGTTAAGGTACCTTTAGACCGCGATATACGAAGTTCGTGTCGCGGGCGCTTGCAGGCATTGCTGTTGGACTGACTGCACATAGGGGTACTACTGGCATTGATGCGCTATATCTTGAATTTTCTCCGCAAGTACTGGGTTTCAAAACCTGTCCTTTTGCCAGCTTGTTGGCCTACTCATTAGCTTTCGAACAAGGTATAGTTTGTGCAGAACTTCCCAGGTTAAGGTACCTTTAGACCGCGATATACGAAGTTCGTGTCGCGGGCGCTTGCAGGCATTGCTGTTGGACTGACTGCACATAGGGGTACTACTGGCATTGATGCGCTATATCTTGAATTTTCTCCGCAAGTACTGGGTTTCAAAACCTGTCCTTTTGCCAGCTTGTTGGCCTACTCATTAGCTTTCGAACAAGGTATAGTTTGTGCAGAACTTCCCAGGTTAAGGTACCTTTAGACCGCGATATACGAAGTTCGTGTCGCGGGCGCTTGCAGGCATTGCTGTTGGACTGACTGCACATAGGGGTACTACTGGCATTGATGCGCTATATCTTGAATTTTCTCCGCAAGTACTGGGTTTCAAAACCTGTCCTTTTGCCAGCTTGTTGGCCTACTCATTAGCTTTCGAACAAGGTATAGTTTGTGCAGAACTTCCCAGGTTAAGGTACCTTTAGACCGCGATATACGAAGTTCGTGTCGCGGGCGCTTGCAGGCATTGCTGTTGGACTGACTGCACATAGGGGTACTACTGGCATTGATGCGCTATATCTTGAATTTTCTCCGCAAGTACTGGGTTTCAAAACCTGTCCTTTTGCCAGCTTGTTGGCCTACTCATTAGCTTTCGAACAAGGTATAGTTTGTGCAGAACTTCCCAGGTTAAGGTACCTTTAGACCGCGATATACGAAGTTCGTGTCGCGGGCGCTTGCAGGCATTGCTGTTGGACTGACTGCACATAGGGGTACTACTGGCATTGATGCGCTATATCTTGAATTTTCTCCGCAAGTACTGGGTTTCAAAACCTGTCCTTTTGCCAGCTTGTTGGCCTACTCATTAGCTTTCGAACAAGGTATAGTTTGTGCAGAACTTCCCAGGTTAAGGTACCTTTAGACCGCGATATACGAAGTTCGTGTCGCGGGCGCTTGCAGGCATTGCTGTTGGACTGACTGCACATAGGGGTACTACTGGCATTGATGCGCTATATCTTGAATTTTCTCCGCAAGTACTGGGTTTCAAAACCTGTCCTTTTGCCAGCTTGTTGGCCTACTCATTAGCTTTCGAACAAGGTATAGTTTGTGCAGAACTTCCCAGGTTAAGGTACCTTTAGACCGCGATATACGAAGTTCGTGTCGCGGGCGCTTGCAGGCATTGCTGTTGGACTGACTGCACATAGGGGTACTACTGGCATTGATGCGCTATATCTTGAATTTTCTCCGCAAGTACTGGGTTTCAAAACCTGTCCTTTTGCCAGCTTGTTGGCCTACTCATTAGCTTTCGAACAAGGTATAGTTTGTGCAGAACTTCCCAGGTTAAGGTACCTTTAGACCGCGATATACGAAGTTCGTGTCGCGGGCGCTTGCAGGCATTGCTGTTGGACTGACTGCACATAGGGGTACTACTGGCATTGATGCGCTATATCTTGAATTTTCTCCGCAAGTACTGGGTTTCAAAACCTGTCCTTTTGCCAGCTTGTTGGCCTACTCATTAGCTTTCGAACAAGGTATAGTTTGTGCAGAACTTCCCAGGTTAAGGTACCTTTAGACCGCGATATACGAAGTTCGTGTCGCGGGCGCTTGCAGGCATTGCTGTTGGACTGACTGCACATAGGGGTACTACTGGCATTGATGCGCTATATCTTGAATTTTCTCCGCAAGTACTGGGTTTCAAAACCTGTCCTTTTGCCAGCTTGTTGGCCTACTCATTAGCTTTCGAACAAGGTATAGTTTGTGCAGAACTTCCCAGGTTAAGGTACCTTTAGACCGCGATATACGAAGTTCGTGTCGCGGGCGCTTGCAGGCATTGCTGTTGGACTGACTGCACATAGGGGTACTACTGGCATTGATGCGCTATATCTTGAATTTTCTCCGCAAGTACTGGGTTTCAAAACCTGTCCTTTTGCCAGCTTGTTGGCCTACTCATTAGCTTTCGAACAAGGTATAGTTTGTGCAGAACTTCCCAGGTTAAGGTACCTTTAGACCGCGATATACGAAGTTCGTGTCGCGGGCGCTTGCAGGCATTGCTGTTGGACTGACTGCACATAGGGGTACTACTGGCATTGATGCGCTATATCTTGAATTTTCTCCGCAAGTACTGGGTTTCAAAACCTGTCCTTTTGCCAGCTTGTTGGCCTACTCATTAGCTTTCGAACAAGGTATAGTTTGTGCAGAACTTCCCAGGTTAAGGTACCTTTAGACCGCGATATACGAAGTTCGTGTCGCGGGCGCTTGCAGGCATTGCTGTTGGACTGACTGCACATAGGGGTACTACTGGCATTGATGCGCTATATCTTGAATTTTCTCCGCAAGTACTGGGTTTCAAAACCTGTCCTTTTGCCAGCTTGTTGGCCTACTCATTAGCTTTCGAACAAGGTATAGTTTGTGCAGAACTTCCCAGGTTAAGGTACCTTTAGACCGCGATATACGAAGTTCGTGTCGCGGGCGCTTGCAGGCATTGCTGTTGGACTGACTGCACATAGGGGTACTACTGGCATTGATGCGCTATATCTTGAATTTTCTCCGCAAGTACTGGGTTTCAAAACCTGTCCTTTTGCCAGCTTGTTGGCCTACTCATTAGCTTTCGAACAAGGTATAGTTTGTGCAGAACTTCCCAGGTTAAGGTACCTTTAGACCGCGATATACGAAGTTCGTGTCGCGGGCGCTTGCAGGCATTGCTGTTGGACTGACTGCACATAGGGGTACTACTGGCATTGATGCGCTATATCTTGAATTTTCTCCGCAAGTACTGGGTTTCAAAACCTGTCCTTTTGCCAGCTTGTTGGCCTACTCATTAGCTTTCGAACAAGGTATAGTTTGTGCAGAACTTCCCAGGTTAAGGTACCTTTAGACCGCGATATACGAAGTTCGTGTCGCGGGCGCTTGCAGGCATTGCTGTTGGACTGACTGCACATAGGGGTACTACTGGCATTGATGCGCTATATCTTGAATTTTCTCCGCAAGTACTGGGTTTCAAAACCTGTCCTTTTGCCAGCTTGTTGGCCTACTCATTAGCTTTCGAACAAGGTATAGTTTGTGCAGAACTTCCCAGGTTAAGGTACCTTTAGACCGCGATATACGAAGTTCGTGTCGCGGGCGCTTGCAGGCATTGCTGTTGGACTGACTGCACATAGGGGTACTACTGGCATTGATGCGCTATATCTTGAATTTTCTCCGCAAGTACTGGGTTTCAAAACCTGTCCTTTTGCCAGCTTGTTGGCCTACTCATTAGCTTTCGAACAAGGTATAGTTTGTGCAGAACTTCCCAGGTTAAGGTACCTTTAGACCGCGATATACGAAGTTCGTGTCGCGGGCGCTTGCAGGCATTGCTGTTGGACTGACTGCACATAGGGGTACTACTGGCATTGATGCGCTATATCTTGAATTTTCTCCGCAAGTACTGGGTTTCAAAACCTGTCCTTTTGCCAGCTTGTTGGCCTACTCATTAGCTTTCGAACAAGGTATAGTTTGTGCAGAACTTCCCAGGTTAAGGTACCTTTAGACCGCGATATACGAAGTTCGTGTCGCGGGCGCTTGCAGGCATTGCTGTTGGACTGACTGCACATAGGGGTACTACTGGCATTGATGCGCTATATCTTGAATTTTCTCCGCAAGTACTGGGTTTCAAAACCTGTCCTTTTGCCAGCTTGTTGGCCTACTCATTAGCTTTCGAACAAGGTATAGTTTGTGCAGAACTTCCCAGGTTAAGGTACCTTTAGACCGCGATATACGAAGTTCGTGTCGCGGGCGCTTGCAGGCATTGCTGTTGGACTGACTGCACATAGGGGTACTACTGGCATTGATGCGCTATATCTTGAATTTTCTCCGCAAGTACTGGGTTTCAAAACCTGTCCTTTTGCCAGCTTGTTGGCCTACTCATTAGCTTTCGAACAAGGTATAGTTTGTGCAGAACTTCCCAGGTTAAGGTACCTTTAGACCGCGATATACGAAGTTCGTGTCGCGGGCGCTTGCAGGCATTGCTGTTGGACTGACTGCACATAGGGGTACTACTGGCATTGATGCGCTATATCTTGAATTTTCTCCGCAAGTACTGGGTTTCAAAACCTGTCCTTTTGCCAGCTTGTTGGCCTACTCATTAGCTTTCGAACAAGGTATAGTTTGTGCAGAACTTCCCAGGTTAAGGTACCTTTAGACCGCGATATACGAAGTTCGTGTCGCGGGCGCTTGCAGGCATTGCTGTTGGACTGACTGCACATAGGGGTACTACTGGCATTGATGCGCTATATCTTGAATTTTCTCCGCAAGTACTGGGTTTCAAAACCTGTCCTTTTGCCAGCTTGTTGGCCTACTCATTAGCTTTCGAACAAGGTATAGTTTGTGCAGAACTTCCCAGGTTAAGGTACCTTTAGACCGCGATATACGAAGTTCGTGTCGCGGGCGCTTGCAGGCATTGCTGTTGGACTGACTGCACATAGGGGTACTACTGGCATTGATGCGCTATATCTTGAATTTTCTCCGCAAGTACTGGGTTTCAAAACCTGTCCTTTTGCCAGCTTGTTGGCCTACTCATTAGCTTTCGAACAAGGTATAGTTTGTGCAGAACTTCCCAGGTTAAGGTACCTTTAGACCGCGATATACGAAGTTCGTGTCGCGGGCGCTTGCAGGCATTGCTGTTGGACTGACTGCACATAGGGGTACTACTGGCATTGATGCGCTATATCTTGAATTTTCTCCGCAAGTACTGGGTTTCAAAACCTGTCCTTTTGCCAGCTTGTTGGCCTACTCATTAGCTTTCGAACAAGGTATAGTTTGTGCAGAACTTCCCAGGTTAAGGTACCTTTAGACCGCGATATACGAAGTTCGTGTCGCGGGCGCTTGCAGGCATTGCTGTTGGACTGACTGCACATAGGGGTACTACTGGCATTGATGCGCTATATCTTGAATTTTCTCCGCAAGTACTGGGTTTCAAAACCTGTCCTTTTGCCAGCTTGTTGGCCTACTCATTAGCTTTCGAACAAGGTATAGTTTGTGCAGAACTTCCCAGGTTAAGGTACCTTTAGACCGCGATATACGAAGTTCGTGTCGCGGGCGCTTGCAGGCATTGCTGTTGGACTGACTGCACATAGGGGTACTACTGGCATTGATGCGCTATATCTTGAATTTTCTCCGCAAGTACTGGGTTTCAAAACCTGTCCTTTTGCCAGCTTGTTGGCCTACTCATTAGCTTTCGAACAAGGTATAGTTTGTGCAGAACTTCCCAGGTTAAGGTACCTTTAGACCGCGATATACGAAGTTCGTGTCGCGGGCGCTTGCAGGCATTGCTGTTGGACTGACTGCACATAGGGGTACTACTGGCATTGATGCGCTATATCTTGAATTTTCTCCGCAAGTACTGGGTTTCAAAACCTGTCCTTTTGCCAGCTTGTTGGCCTACTCATTAGCTTTCGAACAAGGTATAGTTTGTGCAGAACTTCCCAGGTTAAGGTACCTTTAGACCGCGATATACGAAGTTCGTGTCGCGGGCGCTTGCAGGCATTGCTGTTGGACTGACTGCACATAGGGGTACTACTGGCATTGATGCGCTATATCTTGAATTTTCTCCGCAAGTACTGGGTTTCAAAACCTGTCCTTTTGCCAGCTTGTTGGCCTACTCATTAGCTTTCGAACAAGGTATAGTTTGTGCAGAACTTCCCAGGTTAAGGTACCTTTAGACCGCGATATACGAAGTTCGTGTCGCGGGCGCTTGCAGGCATTGCTGTTGGACTGACTGCACATAGGGGTACTACTGGCATTGATGCGCTATATCTTGAATTTTCTCCGCAAGTACTGGGTTTCAAAACCTGTCCTTTTGCCAGCTTGTTGGCCTACTCATTAGCTTTCGAACAAGGTATAGTTTGTGCAGAACTTCCCAGGTTAAGGTACCTTTAGACCGCGATATACGAAGTTCGTGTCGCGGGCGCTTGCAGGCATTGCTGTTGGACTGACTGCACATAGGGGTACTACTGGCATTGATGCGCTATATCTTGAATTTTCTCCGCAAGTACTGGGTTTCAAAACCTGTCCTTTTGCCAGCTTGTTGGCCTACTCATTAGCTTTCGAACAAGGTATAGTTTGTGCAGAACTTCCCAGGTTAAGGTACCTTTAGACCGCGATATACGAAGTTCGTGTCGCGGGCGCTTGCAGGCATTGCTGTTGGACTGACTGCACATAGGGGTACTACTGGCATTGATGCGCTATATCTTGAATTTTCTCCGCAAGTACTGGGTTTCAAAACCTGTCCTTTTGCCAGCTTGTTGGCCTACTCATTAGCTTTCGAACAAGGTATAGTTTGTGCAGAACTTCCCAGGTTAAGGTACCTTTAGACCGCGATATACGAAGTTCGTGTCGCGGGCGCTTGCAGGCATTGCTGTTGGACTGACTGCACATAGGGGTACTACTGGCATTGATGCGCTATATCTTGAATTTTCTCCGCAAGTACTGGGTTTCAAAACCTGTCCTTTTGCCAGCTTGTTGGCCTACTCATTAGCTTTCGAACAAGGTATAGTTTGTGCAGAACTTCCCAGGTTAAGGTACCTTTAGACCGCGATATACGAAGTTCGTGTCGCGGGCGCTTGCAGGCATTGCTGTTGGACTGACTGCACATAGGGGTACTACTGGCATTGATGCGCTATATCTTGAATTTTCTCCGCAAGTACTGGGTTTCAAAACCTGTCCTTTTGCCAGCTTGTTGGCCTACTCATTAGCTTTCGAACAAGGTATAGTTTGTGCAGAACTTCCCAGGTTAAGGTACCTTTAGACCGCGATATACGAAGTTCGTGTCGCGGGCGCTTGCAGGCATTGCTGTTGGACTGACTGCACATAGGGGTACTACTGGCATTGATGCGCTATATCTTGAATTTTCTCCGCAAGTACTGGGTTTCAAAACCTGTCCTTTTGCCAGCTTGTTGGCCTACTCATTAGCTTTCGAACAAGGTATAGTTTGTGCAGAACTTCCCAGGTTAAGGTACCTTTAGACCGCGATATACGAAGTTCGTGTCGCGGGCGCTTGCAGGCATTGCTGTTGGACTGACTGCACATAGGGGTACTACTGGCATTGATGCGCTATATCTTGAATTTTCTCCGCAAGTACTGGGTTTCAAAACCTGTCCTTTTGCCAGCTTGTTGGCCTACTCATTAGCTTTCGAACAAGGTATAGTTTGTGCAGAACTTCCCAGGTTAAGGTACCTTTAGACCGCGATATACGAAGTTCGTGTCGCGGGCGCTTGCAGGCATTGCTGTTGGACTGACTGCACATAGGGGTACTACTGGCATTGATGCGCTATATCTTGAATTTTCTCCGCAAGTACTGGGTTTCAAAACCTGTCCTTTTGCCAGCTTGTTGGCCTACTCATTAGCTTTCGAACAAGGTATAGTTTGTGCAGAACTTCCCAGGTTAAGGTACCTTTAGACCGCGATATACGAAGTTCGTGTCGCGGGCGCTTGCAGGCATTGCTGTTGGACTGACTGCACATAGGGGTACTACTGGCATTGATGCGCTATATCTTGAATTTTCTCCGCAAGTACTGGGTTTCAAAACCTGTCCTTTTGCCAGCTTGTTGGCCTACTCATTAGCTTTCGAACAAGGTATAGTTTGTGCAGAACTTCCCAGGTTAAGGTACCTTTAGACCGCGATATACGAAGTTCGTGTCGCGGGCGCTTGCAGGCATTGCTGTTGGACTGACTGCACATAGGGGTACTACTGGCATTGATGCGCTATATCTTGAATTTTCTCCGCAAGTACTGGGTTTCAAAACCTGTCCTTTTGCCAGCTTGTTGGCCTACTCATTAGCTTTCGAACAAGGTATAGTTTGTGCAGAACTTCCCAGGTTAAGGTACCTTTAGACCGCGATATACGAAGTTCGTGTCGCGGGCGCTTGCAGGCATTGCTGTTGGACTGACTGCACATAGGGGTACTACTGGCATTGATGCGCTATATCTTGAATTTTCTCCGCAAGTACTGGGTTTCAAAACCTGTCCTTTTGCCAGCTTGTTGGCCTACTCATTAGCTTTCGAACAAGGTATAGTTTGTGCAGAACTTCCCAGGTTAAGGTACCTTTAGACCGCGATATACGAAGTTCGTGTCGCGGGCGCTTGCAGGCATTGCTGTTGGACTGACTGCACATAGGGGTACTACTGGCATTGATGCGCTATATCTTGAATTTTCTCCGCAAGTACTGGGTTTCAAAACCTGTCCTTTTGCCAGCTTGTTGGCCTACTCATTAGCTTTCGAACAAGGTATAGTTTGTGCAGAACTTCCCAGGTTAAGGTACCTTTAGACCGCGATATACGAAGTTCGTGTCGCGGGCGCTTGCAGGCATTGCTGTTGGACTGACTGCACATAGGGGTACTACTGGCATTGATGCGCTATATCTTGAATTTTCTCCGCAAGTACTGGGTTTCAAAACCTGTCCTTTTGCCAGCTTGTTGGCCTACTCATTAGCTTTCGAACAAGGTATAGTTTGTGCAGAACTTCCCAGGTTAAGGTACCTTTAGACCGCGATATACGAAGTTCGTGTCGCGGGCGCTTGCAGGCATTGCTGTTGGACTGACTGCACATAGGGGTACTACTGGCATTGATGCGCTATATCTTGAATTTTCTCCGCAAGTACTGGGTTTCAAAACCTGTCCTTTTGCCAGCTTGTTGGCCTACTCATTAGCTTTCGAACAAGGTATAGTTTGTGCAGAACTTCCCAGGTTAAGGTACCTTTAGACCGCGATATACGAAGTTCGTGTCGCGGGCGCTTGCAGGCATTGCTGTTGGACTGACTGCACATAGGGGTACTACTGGCATTGATGCGCTATATCTTGAATTTTCTCCGCAAGTACTGGGTTTCAAAACCTGTCCTTTTGCCAGCTTGTTGGCCTACTCATTAGCTTTCGAACAAGGTATAGTTTGTGCAGAACTTCCCAGGTTAAGGTACCTTTAGACCGCGATATACGAAGTTCGTGTCGCGGGCGCTTGCAGGCATTGCTGTTGGACTGACTGCACATAGGGGTACTACTGGCATTGATGCGCTATATCTTGAATTTTCTCCGCAAGTACTGGGTTTCAAAACCTGTCCTTTTGCCAGCTTGTTGGCCTACTCATTAGCTTTCGAACAAGGTATAGTTTGTGCAGAACTTCCCAGGTTAAGGTACCTTTAGACCGCGATATACGAAGTTCGTGTCGCGGGCGCTTGCAGGCATTGCTGTTGGACTGACTGCACATAGGGGTACTACTGGCATTGATGCGCTATATCTTGAATTTTCTCCGCAAGTACTGGGTTTCAAAACCTGTCCTTTTGCCAGCTTGTTGGCCTACTCATTAGCTTTCGAACAAGGTATAGTTTGTGCAGAACTTCCCAGGTTAAGGTACCTTTAGACCGCGATATACGAAGTTCGTGTCGCGGGCGCTTGCAGGCATTGCTGTTGGACTGACTGCACATAGGGGTACTACTGGCATTGATGCGCTATATCTTGAATTTTCTCCGCAAGTACTGGGTTTCAAAACCTGTCCTTTTGCCAGCTTGTTGGCCTACTCATTAGCTTTCGAACAAGGTATAGTTTGTGCAGAACTTCCCAGGTTAAGGTACCTTTAGACCGCGATATACGAAGTTCGTGTCGCGGGCGCTTGCAGGCATTGCTGTTGGACTGACTGCACATAGGGGTACTACTGGCATTGATGCGCTATATCTTGAATTTTCTCCGCAAGTACTGGGTTTCAAAACCTGTCCTTTTGCCAGCTTGTTGGCCTACTCATTAGCTTTCGAACAAGGTATAGTTTGTGCAGAACTTCCCAGGTTAAGGTACCTTTAGACCGCGATATACGAAGTTCGTGTCGCGGGCGCTTGCAGGCATTGCTGTTGGACTGACTGCACATAGGGGTACTACTGGCATTGATGCGCTATATCTTGAATTTTCTCCGCAAGTACTGGGTTTCAAAACCTGTCCTTTTGCCAGCTTGTTGGCCTACTCATTAGCTTTCGAACAAGGTATAGTTTGTGCAGAACTTCCCAGGTTAAGGTACCTTTAGACCGCGATATACGAAGTTCGTGTCGCGGGCGCTTGCAGGCATTGCTGTTGGACTGACTGCACATAGGGGTACTACTGGCATTGATGCGCTATATCTTGAATTTTCTCCGCAAGTACTGGGTTTCAAAACCTGTCCTTTTGCCAGCTTGTTGGCCTACTCATTAGCTTTCGAACAAGGTATAGTTTGTGCAGAACTTCCCAGGTTAAGGTACCTTTAGACCGCGATATACGAAGTTCGTGTCGCGGGCGCTTGCAGGCATTGCTGTTGGACTGACTGCACATAGGGGTACTACTGGCATTGATGCGCTATATCTTGAATTTTCTCCGCAAGTACTGGGTTTCAAAACCTGTCCTTTTGCCAGCTTGTTGGCCTACTCATTAGCTTTCGAACAAGGTATAGTTTGTGCAGAACTTCCCAGGTTAAGGTACCTTTAGACCGCGATATACGAAGTTCGTGTCGCGGGCGCTTGCAGGCATTGCTGTTGGACTGACTGCACATAGGGGTACTACTGGCATTGATGCGCTATATCTTGAATTTTCTCCGCAAGTACTGGGTTTCAAAACCTGTCCTTTTGCCAGCTTGTTGGCCTACTCATTAGCTTTCGAACAAGGTATAGTTTGTGCAGAACTTCCCAGGTTAAGGTACCTTTAGACCGCGATATACGAAGTTCGTGTCGCGGGCGCTTGCAGGCATTGCTGTTGGACTGACTGCACATAGGGGTACTACTGGCATTGATGCGCTATATCTTGAATTTTCTCCGCAAGTACTGGGTTTCAAAACCTGTCCTTTTGCCAGCTTGTTGGCCTACTCATTAGCTTTCGAACAAGGTATAGTTTGTGCAGAACTTCCCAGGTTAAGGTACCTTTAGACCGCGATATACGAAGTTCGTGTCGCGGGCGCTTGCAGGCATTGCTGTTGGACTGACTGCACATAGGGGTACTACTGGCATTGATGCGCTATATCTTGAATTTTCTCCGCAAGTACTGGGTTTCAAAACCTGTCCTTTTGCCAGCTTGTTGGCCTACTCATTAGCTTTCGAACAAGGTATAGTTTGTGCAGAACTTCCCAGGTTAAGGTACCTTTAGACCGCGATATACGAAGTTCGTGTCGCGGGCGCTTGCAGGCATTGCTGTTGGACTGACTGCACATAGGGGTACTACTGGCATTGATGCGCTATATCTTGAATTTTCTCCGCAAGTACTGGGTTTCAAAACCTGTCCTTTTGCCAGCTTGTTGGCCTACTCATTAGCTTTCGAACAAGGTATAGTTTGTGCAGAACTTCCCAGGTTAAGGTACCTTTAGACCGCGATATACGAAGTTCGTGTCGCGGGCGCTTGCAGGCATTGCTGTTGGACTGACTGCACATAGGGGTACTACTGGCATTGATGCGCTATATCTTGAATTTTCTCCGCAAGTACTGGGTTTCAAAACCTGTCCTTTTGCCAGCTTGTTGGCCTACTCATTAGCTTTCGAACAAGGTATAGTTTGTGCAGAACTTCCCAGGTTAAGGTACCTTTAGACCGCGATATACGAAGTTCGTGTCGCGGGCGCTTGCAGGCATTGCTGTTGGACTGACTGCACATAGGGGTACTACTGGCATTGATGCGCTATATCTTGAATTTTCTCCGCAAGTACTGGGTTTCAAAACCTGTCCTTTTGCCAGCTTGTTGGCCTACTCATTAGCTTTCGAACAAGGTATAGTTTGTGCAGAACTTCCCAGGTTAAGGTACCTTTAGACCGCGATATACGAAGTTCGTGTCGCGGGCGCTTGCAGGCATTGCTGTTGGACTGACTGCACATAGGGGTACTACTGGCATTGATGCGCTATATCTTGAATTTTCTCCGCAAGTACTGGGTTTCAAAACCTGTCCTTTTGCCAGCTTGTTGGCCTACTCATTAGCTTTCGAACAAGGTATAGTTTGTGCAGAACTTCCCAGGTTAAGGTACCTTTAGACCGCGATATACGAAGTTCGTGTCGCGGGCGCTTGCAGGCATTGCTGTTGGACTGACTGCACATAGGGGTACTACTGGCATTGATGCGCTATATCTTGAATTTTCTCCGCAAGTACTGGGTTTCAAAACCTGTCCTTTTGCCAGCTTGTTGGCCTACTCATTAGCTTTCGAACAAGGTATAGTTTGTGCAGAACTTCCCAGGTTAAGGTACCTTTAGACCGCGATATACGAAGTTCGTGTCGCGGGCGCTTGCAGGCATTGCTGTTGGACTGACTGCACATAGGGGTACTACTGGCATTGATGCGCTATATCTTGAATTTTCTCCGCAAGTACTGGGTTTCAAAACCTGTCCTTTTGCCAGCTTGTTGGCCTACTCATTAGCTTTCGAACAAGGTATAGTTTGTGCAGAACTTCCCAGGTTAAGGTACCTTTAGACCGCGATATACGAAGTTCGTGTCGCGGGCGCTTGCAGGCATTGCTGTTGGACTGACTGCACATAGGGGTACTACTGGCATTGATGCGCTATATCTTGAATTTTCTCCGCAAGTACTGGGTTTCAAAACCTGTCCTTTTGCCAGCTTGTTGGCCTACTCATTAGCTTTCGAACAAGGTATAGTTTGTGCAGAACTTCCCAGGTTAAGGTACCTTTAGACCGCGATATACGAAGTTCGTGTCGCGGGCGCTTGCAGGCATTGCTGTTGGACTGACTGCACATAGGGGTACTACTGGCATTGATGCGCTATATCTTGAATTTTCTCCGCAAGTACTGGGTTTCAAAACCTGTCCTTTTGCCAGCTTGTTGGCCTACTCATTAGCTTTCGAACAAGGTATAGTTTGTGCAGAACTTCCCAGGTTAAGGTACCTTTAGACCGCGATATACGAAGTTCGTGTCGCGGGCGCTTGCAGGCATTGCTGTTGGACTGACTGCACATAGGGGTACTACTGGCATTGATGCGCTATATCTTGAATTTTCTCCGCAAGTACTGGGTTTCAAAACCTGTCCTTTTGCCAGCTTGTTGGCCTACTCATTAGCTTTCGAACAAGGTATAGTTTGTGCAGAACTTCCCAGGTTAAGGTACCTTTAGACCGCGATATACGAAGTTCGTGTCGCGGGCGCTTGCAGGCATTGCTGTTGGACTGACTGCACATAGGGGTACTACTGGCATTGATGCGCTATATCTTGAATTTTCTCCGCAAGTACTGGGTTTCAAAACCTGTCCTTTTGCCAGCTTGTTGGCCTACTCATTAGCTTTCGAACAAGGTATAGTTTGTGCAGAACTTCCCAGGTTAAGGTACCTTTAGACCGCGATATACGAAGTTCGTGTCGCGGGCGCTTGCAGGCATTGCTGTTGGACTGACTGCACATAGGGGTACTACTGGCATTGATGCGCTATATCTTGAATTTTCTCCGCAAGTACTGGGTTTCAAAACCTGTCCTTTTGCCAGCTTGTTGGCCTACTCATTAGCTTTCGAACAAGGTATAGTTTGTGCAGAACTTCCCAGGTTAAGGTACCTTTAGACCGCGATATACGAAGTTCGTGTCGCGGGCGCTTGCAGGCATTGCTGTTGGACTGACTGCACATAGGGGTACTACTGGCATTGATGCGCTATATCTTGAATTTTCTCCGCAAGTACTGGGTTTCAAAACCTGTCCTTTTGCCAGCTTGTTGGCCTACTCATTAGCTTTCGAACAAGGTATAGTTTGTGCAGAACTTCCCAGGTTAAGGTACCTTTAGACCGCGATATACGAAGTTCGTGTCGCGGGCGCTTGCAGGCATTGCTGTTGGACTGACTGCACATAGGGGTACTACTGGCATTGATGCGCTATATCTTGAATTTTCTCCGCAAGTACTGGGTTTCAAAACCTGTCCTTTTGCCAGCTTGTTGGCCTACTCATTAGCTTTCGAACAAGGTATAGTTTGTGCAGAACTTCCCAGGTTAAGGTACCTTTAGACCGCGATATACGAAGTTCGTGTCGCGGGCGCTTGCAGGCATTGCTGTTGGACTGACTGCACATAGGGGTACTACTGGCATTGATGCGCTATATCTTGAATTTTCTCCGCAAGTACTGGGTTTCAAAACCTGTCCTTTTGCCAGCTTGTTGGCCTACTCATTAGCTTTCGAACAAGGTATAGTTTGTGCAGAACTTCCCAGGTTAAGGTACCTTTAGACCGCGATATACGAAGTTCGTGTCGCGGGCGCTTGCAGGCATTGCTGTTGGACTGACTGCACATAGGGGTACTACTGGCATTGATGCGCTATATCTTGAATTTTCTCCGCAAGTACTGGGTTTCAAAACCTGTCCTTTTGCCAGCTTGTTGGCCTACTCATTAGCTTTCGAACAAGGTATAGTTTGTGCAGAACTTCCCAGGTTAAGGTACCTTTAGACCGCGATATACGAAGTTCGTGTCGCGGGCGCTTGCAGGCATTGCTGTTGGACTGACTGCACATAGGGGTACTACTGGCATTGATGCGCTATATCTTGAATTTTCTCCGCAAGTACTGGGTTTCAAAACCTGTCCTTTTGCCAGCTTGTTGGCCTACTCATTAGCTTTCGAACAAGGTATAGTTTGTGCAGAACTTCCCAGGTTAAGGTACCTTTAGACCGCGATATACGAAGTTCGTGTCGCGGGCGCTTGCAGGCATTGCTGTTGGACTGACTGCACATAGGGGTACTACTGGCATTGATGCGCTATATCTTGAATTTTCTCCGCAAGTACTGGGTTTCAAAACCTGTCCTTTTGCCAGCTTGTTGGCCTACTCATTAGCTTTCGAACAAGGTATAGTTTGTGCAGAACTTCCCAGGTTAAGGTACCTTTAGACCGCGATATACGAAGTTCGTGTCGCGGGCGCTTGCAGGCATTGCTGTTGGACTGACTGCACATAGGGGTACTACTGGCATTGATGCGCTATATCTTGAATTTTCTCCGCAAGTACTGGGTTTCAAAACCTGTCCTTTTGCCAGCTTGTTGGCCTACTCATTAGCTTTCGAACAAGGTATAGTTTGTGCAGAACTTCCCAGGTTAAGGTACCTTTAGACCGCGATATACGAAGTTCGTGTCGCGGGCGCTTGCAGGCATTGCTGTTGGACTGACTGCACATAGGGGTACTACTGGCATTGATGCGCTATATCTTGAATTTTCTCCGCAAGTACTGGGTTTCAAAACCTGTCCTTTTGCCAGCTTGTTGGCCTACTCATTAGCTTTCGAACAAGGTATAGTTTGTGCAGAACTTCCCAGGTTAAGGTACCTTTAGACCGCGATATACGAAGTTCGTGTCGCGGGCGCTTGCAGGCATTGCTGTTGGACTGACTGCACATAGGGGTACTACTGGCATTGATGCGCTATATCTTGAATTTTCTCCGCAAGTACTGGGTTTCAAAACCTGTCCTTTTGCCAGCTTGTTGGCCTACTCATTAGCTTTCGAACAAGGTATAGTTTGTGCAGAACTTCCCAGGTTAAGGTACCTTTAGACCGCGATATACGAAGTTCGTGTCGCGGGCGCTTGCAGGCATTGCTGTTGGACTGACTGCACATAGGGGTACTACTGGCATTGATGCGCTATATCTTGAATTTTCTCCGCAAGTACTGGGTTTCAAAACCTGTCCTTTTGCCAGCTTGTTGGCCTACTCATTAGCTTTCGAACAAGGTATAGTTTGTGCAGAACTTCCCAGGTTAAGGTACCTTTAGACCGCGATATACGAAGTTCGTGTCGCGGGCGCTTGCAGGCATTGCTGTTGGACTGACTGCACATAGGGGTACTACTGGCATTGATGCGCTATATCTTGAATTTTCTCCGCAAGTACTGGGTTTCAAAACCTGTCCTTTTGCCAGCTTGTTGGCCTACTCATTAGCTTTCGAACAAGGTATAGTTTGTGCAGAACTTCCCAGGTTAAGGTACCTTTAGACCGCGATATACGAAGTTCGTGTCGCGGGCGCTTGCAGGCATTGCTGTTGGACTGACTGCACATAGGGGTACTACTGGCATTGATGCGCTATATCTTGAATTTTCTCCGCAAGTACTGGGTTTCAAAACCTGTCCTTTTGCCAGCTTGTTGGCCTACTCATTAGCTTTCGAACAAGGTATAGTTTGTGCAGAACTTCCCAGGTTAAGGTACCTTTAGACCGCGATATACGAAGTTCGTGTCGCGGGCGCTTGCAGGCATTGCTGTTGGACTGACTGCACATAGGGGTACTACTGGCATTGATGCGCTATATCTTGAATTTTCTCCGCAAGTACTGGGTTTCAAAACCTGTCCTTTTGCCAGCTTGTTGGCCTACTCATTAGCTTTCGAACAAGGTATAGTTTGTGCAGAACTTCCCAGGTTAAGGTACCTTTAGACCGCGATATACGAAGTTCGTGTCGCGGGCGCTTGCAGGCATTGCTGTTGGACTGACTGCACATAGGGGTACTACTGGCATTGATGCGCTATATCTTGAATTTTCTCCGCAAGTACTGGGTTTCAAAACCTGTCCTTTTGCCAGCTTGTTGGCCTACTCATTAGCTTTCGAACAAGGTATAGTTTGTGCAGAACTTCCCAGGTTAAGGTACCTTTAGACCGCGATATACGAAGTTCGTGTCGCGGGCGCTTGCAGGCATTGCTGTTGGACTGACTGCACATAGGGGTACTACTGGCATTGATGCGCTATATCTTGAATTTTCTCCGCAAGTACTGGGTTTCAAAACCTGTCCTTTTGCCAGCTTGTTGGCCTACTCATTAGCTTTCGAACAAGGTATAGTTTGTGCAGAACTTCCCAGGTTAAGGTACCTTTAGACCGCGATATACGAAGTTCGTGTCGCGGGCGCTTGCAGGCATTGCTGTTGGACTGACTGCACATAGGGGTACTACTGGCATTGATGCGCTATATCTTGAATTTTCTCCGCAAGTACTGGGTTTCAAAACCTGTCCTTTTGCCAGCTTGTTGGCCTACTCATTAGCTTTCGAACAAGGTATAGTTTGTGCAGAACTTCCCAGGTTAAGGTACCTTTAGACCGCGATATACGAAGTTCGTGTCGCGGGCGCTTGCAGGCATTGCTGTTGGACTGACTGCACATAGGGGTACTACTGGCATTGATGCGCTATATCTTGAATTTTCTCCGCAAGTACTGGGTTTCAAAACCTGTCCTTTTGCCAGCTTGTTGGCCTACTCATTAGCTTTCGAACAAGGTATAGTTTGTGCAGAACTTCCCAGGTTAAGGTACCTTTAGACCGCGATATACGAAGTTCGTGTCGCGGGCGCTTGCAGGCATTGCTGTTGGACTGACTGCACATAGGGGTACTACTGGCATTGATGCGCTATATCTTGAATTTTCTCCGCAAGTACTGGGTTTCAAAACCTGTCCTTTTGCCAGCTTGTTGGCCTACTCATTAGCTTTCGAACAAGGTATAGTTTGTGCAGA
The DNA here is from genome assembly GCF_015706575.1 of Patiria miniata. Classification (NCBI taxonomy): domain Eukaryota; kingdom Metazoa; phylum Echinodermata; class Asteroidea; order Valvatida; family Asterinidae; genus Patiria; species Patiria miniata. Next base: position 718,280 of record NW_024037051.1, read on the forward strand.
ACTTCCCAGGTTAAGGTACCTTTAGACCGCGATATACGAAGTTCGTGTCGCGGGCGCTTGCAGGCATTGCTGTTGGACTGACTGCACATAGGGGTACTACTGGCATTGATGCGCTATATCTTGAATTTTCTCCGCAAGTACTGGGTTTCAAAACCTGTCCTTTTGCCAGCTTGTTGGCCTACTCATTAGCTTTCGAACAAGGTATAGTTTGTGCAGAACTTCCCAGGTTAAGGTACCTTTAGACCGCGATATACGAAGTTCGTGTCGCGGGCGCTTGCAGGCATTGCTGTTGGACTGACTGCACATAGGGGTACTACTGGCATTGATGCGCTATATCTTGAATTTTCTCCGCAAGTACTGGGTTTCAAAACCTGTCCTTTTGCCAGCTTGTTGGCCTACTCATTAGCTTTCGAACAAGGTATAGTTTGTGCAGAACTTCCCAGGTTAAGGTACCTTTAGACCGCGATATACGAAGTTCGTGTCGCGGGCGCTTGCAGGCATTGCTGTTGGACTGACTGCACATAGGGGTACTACTGGCATTGATGCGCTATATCTTGAATTTTCTCCGCAAGTACTGGGTTTCAAAACCTGTCCTTTTGCCAGCTTGTTGGCCTACTCATTAGCTTTCGAACAAGGTATAGTTTGTGCAGAACTTCCCAGGTTAAGGTACCTTTAGACCGCGATATACGAAGTTCGTGTCGCGGGCGCTTGCAGGCATTGCTGTTGGACTGACTGCACATAGGGGTACTACTGGCATTGATGCGCTATATCTTGAATTTTCTCCGCAAGTACTGGGTTTCAAAACCTGTCCTTTTGCCAGCTTGTTGGCCTACTCATTAGCTTTCGAACAAGGTATAGTTTGTGCAGAACTTCCCAGGTTAAGGTACCTTTAGACCGCGATATACGAAGTTCGTGTCGCGGGCGCTTGCAGGCATTGCTGTTGGACTGACTGCACATAGGGGTACTACTGGCATTGATGCGCTATATCTTGAATTTTCTCCGCAAGTACTGGGTTTCAAAACCTGTCCTTTTGCCAGCTTGTTGGCCTACTCATTAGCTTTCGAACAAGGTATAGTTTGTGCAGAACTTCCCAGGTTAAGGTACCTTTAGACCGCGATATACGAAGTTCGTGTCGCGGGCGCTTGCAGGCATTGCTGTTGGACTGACTGCACATAGGGGTACTACTGGCATTGATGCGCTATATCTTGAATTTTCTCCGCAAGTACTGGGTTTCAAAACCTGTCCTTTTGCCAGCTTGTTGGCCTACTCATTAGCTTTCGAACAAGGTATAGTTTGTGCAGAACTTCCCAGGTTAAGGTACCTTTAGACCGCGATATACGAAGTTCGTGTCGCGGGCGCTTGCAGGCATTGCTGTTGGACTGACTGCACATAGGGGTACTACTGGCATTGATGCGCTATATCTTGAATTTTCTCCGCAAGTACTGGGTTTCAAAACCTGTCCTTTTGCCAGCTTGTTGGCCTACTCATTAGCTTTCGAACAAGGTATAGTTTGTGCAGAACTTCCCAGGTTAAGGTACCTTTAGACCGCGATATACGAAGTTCGTGTCGCGGGCGCTTGCAGGCATTGCTGTTGGACTGACTGCACATAGGGGTACTACTGGCATTGATGCGCTATATCTTGAATTTTCTCCGCAAGTACTGGGTTTCAAAACCTGTCCTTTTGCCAGCTTGTTGGCCTACTCATTAGCTTTCGAACAAGGTATAGTTTGTGCAGAACTTCCCAGGTTAAGGTACCTTTAGACCGCGATATACGAAGTTCGTGTCGCGGGCGCTTGCAGGCATTGCTGTTGGACTGACTGCACATAGGGGTACTACTGGCATTGATGCGCTATATCTTGAATTTTCTCCGCAAGTACTGGGTTTCAAAACCTGTCCTTTTGCCAGCTTGTTGGCCTACTCATTAGCTTTCGAACAAGGTATAGTTTGTGCAGAACTTCCCAGGTTAAGGTACCTTTAGACCGCGATATACGAAGTTCGTGTCGCGGGCGCTTGCAGGCATTGCTGTTGGACTGACTGCACATAGGGGTACTACTGGCATTGATGCGCTATATCTTGAATTTTCTCCGCAAGTACTGGGTTTCAAAACCTGTCCTTTTGCCAGCTTGTTGGCCTACTCATTAGCTTTCGAACAAGGTATAGTTTGTGCAGAACTTCCCAGGTTAAGGTACCTTTAGACCGCGATATACGAAGTTCGTGTCGCGGGCGCTTGCAGGCATTGCTGTTGGACTGACTGCACATAGGGGTACTACTGGCATTGATGCGCTATATCTTGAATTTTCTCCGCAAGTACTGGGTTTCAAAACCTGTCCTTTTGCCAGCTTGTTGGCCTACTCATTAGCTTTCGAACAAGGTATAGTTTGTGCAGAACTTCCCAGGTTAAGGTACCTTTAGACCGCGATATACGAAGTTCGTGTCGCGGGCGCTTGCAGGCATTGCTGTTGGACTGACTGCACATAGGGGTACTACTGGCATTGATGCGCTATATCTTGAATTTTCTCCGCAAGTACTGGGTTTCAAAACCTGTCCTTTTGCCAGCTTGTTGGCCTACTCATTAGCTTTCGAACAAGGTATAGTTTGTGCAGAACTTCCCAGGTTAAGGTACCTTTAGACCGCGATATACGAAGTTCGTGTCGCGGGCGCTTGCAGGCATTGCTGTTGGACTGACTGCACATAGGGGTACTACTGGCATTGATGCGCTATATCTTGAATTTTCTCCGCAAGTACTGGGTTTCAAAACCTGTCCTTTTGCCAGCTTGTTGGCCTACTCATTAGCTTTCGAACAAGGTATAGTTTGTGCAGAACTTCCCAGGTTAAGGTACCTTTAGACCGCGATATACGAAGTTCGTGTCGCGGGCGCTTGCAGGCATTGCTGTTGGACTGACTGCACATAGGGGTACTACTGGCATTGATGCGCTATATCTTGAATTTTCTCCGCAAGTACTGGGTTTCAAAACCTGTCCTTTTGCCAGCTTGTTGGCCTACTCATTAGCTTTCGAACAAGGTATAGTTTGTGCAGAACTTCCCAGGTTAAGGTACCTTTAGACCGCGATATACGAAGTTCGTGTCGCGGGCGCTTGCAGGCATTGCTGTTGGACTGACTGCACATAGGGGTACTACTGGCATTGATGCGCTATATCTTGAATTTTCTCCGCAAGTACTGGGTTTCAAAACCTGTCCTTTTGCCAGCTTGTTGGCCTACTCATTAGCTTTCGAACAAGGTATAGTTTGTGCAGAACTTCCCAGGTTAAGGTACCTTTAGACCGCGATATACGAAGTTCGTGTCGCGGGCGCTTGCAGGCATTGCTGTTGGACTGACTGCACATAGGGGTACTACTGGCATTGATGCGCTATATCTTGAATTTTCTCCGCAAGTACTGGGTTTCAAAACCTGTCCTTTTGCCAGCTTGTTGGCCTACTCATTAGCTTTCGAACAAGGTATAGTTTGTGCAGAACTTCCCAGGTTAAGGTACCTTTAGACCGCGATATACGAAGTTCGTGTCGCGGGCGCTTGCAGGCATTGCTGTTGGACTGACTGCACATAGGGGTACTACTGGCATTGATGCGCTATATCTTGAATTTTCTCCGCAAGTACTGGGTTTCAAAACCTGTCCTTTTGCCAGCTTGTTGGCCTACTCATTAGCTTTCGAACAAGGTATAGTTTGTGCAGAACTTCCCAGGTTAAGGTACCTTTAGACCGCGATATACGAAGTTCGTGTCGCGGGCGCTTGCAGGCATTGCTGTTGGACTGACTGCACATAGGGGTACTACTGGCATTGATGCGCTATATCTTGAATTTTCTCCGCAAGTACTGGGTTTCAAAACCTGTCCTTTTGCCAGCTTGTTGGCCTACTCATTAGCTTTCGAACAAGGTATAGTTTGTGCAGAACTTCCCAGGTTAAGGTACCTTTAGACCGCGATATACGAAGTTCGTGTCGCGGGCGCTTGCAGGCATTGCTGTTGGACTGACTGCACATAGGGGTACTACTGGCATTGATGCGCTATATCTTGAATTTTCTCCGCAAGTACTGGGTTTCAAAACCTGTCCTTTTGCCAGCTTGTTGGCCTACTCATTAGCTTTCGAACAAGGTATAGTTTGTGCAGAACTTCCCAGGTTAAGGTACCTTTAGACCGCGATATACGAAGTTCGTGTCGCGGGCGCTTGCAGGCATTGCTGTTGGACTGACTGCACATAGGGGTACTACTGGCATTGATGCGCTATATCTTGAATTTTCTCCGCAAGTACTGGGTTTCAAAACCTGTCCTTTTGCCAGCTTGTTGGCCTACTCATTAGCTTTCGAACAAGGTATAGTTTGTGCAGAACTTCCCAGGTTAAGGTACCTTTAGACCGCGATATACGAAGTTCGTGTCGCGGGCGCTTGCAGGCATTGCTGTTGGACTGACTGCACATAGGGGTACTACTGGCATTGATGCGCTATATCTTGAATTTTCTCCGCAAGTACTGGGTTTCAAAACCTGTCCTTTTGCCAGCTTGTTGGCCTACTCATTAGCTTTCGAACAAGGTATAGTTTGTGCAGAACTTCCCAGGTTAAGGTACCTTTAGACCGCGATATACGAAGTTCGTGTCGCGGGCGCTTGCAGGCATTGCTGTTGGACTGACTGCACATAGGGGTACTACTGGCATTGATGCGCTATATCTTGAATTTTCTCCGCAAGTACTGGGTTTCAAAACCTGTCCTTTTGCCAGCTTGTTGGCCTACTCATTAGCTTTCGAACAAGGTATAGTTTGTGCAGAACTTCCCAGGTTAAGGTACCTTTAGACCGCGATATACGAAGTTCGTGTCGCGGGCGCTTGCAGGCATTGCTGTTGGACTGACTGCACATAGGGGTACTACTGGCATTGATGCGCTATATCTTGAATTTTCTCCGCAAGTACTGGGTTTCAAAACCTGTCCTTTTGCCAGCTTGTTGGCCTACTCATTAGCTTTCGAACAAGGTATAGTTTGTGCAGAACTTCCCAGGTTAAGGTACCTTTAGACCGCGATATACGAAGTTCGTGTCGCGGGCGCTTGCAGGCATTGCTGTTGGACTGACTGCACATAGGGGTACTACTGGCATTGATGCGCTATATCTTGAATTTTCTCCGCAAGTACTGGGTTTCAAAACCTGTCCTTTTGCCAGCTTGTTGGCCTACTCATTAGCTTTCGAACAAGGTATAGTTTGTGCAGAACTTCCCAGGTTAAGGTACCTTTAGACCGCGATATACGAAGTTCGTGTCGCGGGCGCTTGCAGGCATTGCTGTTGGACTGACTGCACATAGGGGTACTACTGGCATTGATGCGCTATATCTTGAATTTTCTCCGCAAGTACTGGGTTTCAAAACCTGTCCTTTTGCCAGCTTGTTGGCCTACTCATTAGCTTTCGAACAAGGTATAGTTTGTGCAGAACTTCCCAGGTTAAGGTACCTTTAGACCGCGATATACGAAGTTCGTGTCGCGGGCGCTTGCAGGCATTGCTGTTGGACTGACTGCACATAGGGGTACTACTGGCATTGATGCGCTATATCTTGAATTTTCTCCGCAAGTACTGGGTTTCAAAACCTGTCCTTTTGCCAGCTTGTTGGCCTACTCATTAGCTTTCGAACAAGGTATAGTTTGTGCAGAACTTCCCAGGTTAAGGTACCTTTAGACCGCGATATACGAAGTTCGTGTCGCGGGCGCTTGCAGGCATTGCTGTTGGACTGACTGCACATAGGGGTACTACTGGCATTGATGCGCTATATCTTGAATTTTCTCCGCAAGTACTGGGTTTCAAAACCTGTCCTTTTGCCAGCTTGTTGGCCTACTCATTAGCTTTCGAACAAGGTATAGTTTGTGCAGAACTTCCCAGGTTAAGGTACCTTTAGACCGCGATATACGAAGTTCGTGTCGCGGGCGCTTGCAGGCATTGCTGTTGGACTGACTGCACATAGGGGTACTACTGGCATTGATGCGCTATATCTTGAATTTTCTCCGCAAGTACTGGGTTTCAAAACCTGTCCTTTTGCCAGCTTGTTGGCCTACTCATTAGCTTTCGAACAAGGTATAGTTTGTGCAGAACTTCCCAGGTTAAGGTACCTTTAGACCGCGATATACGAAGTTCGTGTCGCGGGCGCTTGCAGGCATTGCTGTTGGACTGACTGCACATAGGGGTACTACTGGCATTGATGCGCTATATCTTGAATTTTCTCCGCAAGTACTGGGTTTCAAAACCTGTCCTTTTGCCAGCTTGTTGGCCTACTCATTAGCTTTCGAACAAGGTATAGTTTGTGCAGAACTTCCCAGGTTAAGGTACCTTTAGACCGCGATATACGAAGTTCGTGTCGCGGGCGCTTGCAGGCATTGCTGTTGGACTGACTGCACATAGGGGTACTACTGGCATTGATGCGCTATATCTTGAATTTTCTCCGCAAGTACTGGGTTTCAAAACCTGTCCTTTTGCCAGCTTGTTGGCCTACTCATTAGCTTTCGAACAAGGTATAGTTTGTGCAGAACTTCCCAGGTTAAGGTACCTTTAGACCGCGATATACGAAGTTCGTGTCGCGGGCGCTTGCAGGCATTGCTGTTGGACTGACTGCACATAGGGGTACTACTGGCATTGATGCGCTATATCTTGAATTTTCTCCGCAAGTACTGGGTTTCAAAACCTGTCCTTTTGCCAGCTTGTTGGCCTACTCATTAGCTTTCGAACAAGGTATAGTTTGTGCAGAACTTCCCAGGTTAAGGTACCTTTAGACCGCGATATACGAAGTTCGTGTCGCGGGCGCTTGCAGGCATTGCTGTTGGACTGACTGCACATAGGGGTACTACTGGCATTGATGCGCTATATCTTGAATTTTCTCCGCAAGTACTGGGTTTCAAAACCTGTCCTTTTGCCAGCTTGTTGGCCTACTCATTAGCTTTCGAACAAGGTATAGTTTGTGCAGAACTTCCCAGGTTAAGGTACCTTTAGACCGCGATATACGAAGTTCGTGTCGCGGGCGCTTGCAGGCATTGCTGTTGGACTGACTGCACATAGGGGTACTACTGGCATTGATGCGCTATATCTTGAATTTTCTCCGCAAGTACTGGGTTTCAAAACCTGTCCTTTTGCCAGCTTGTTGGCCTACTCATTAGCTTTCGAACAAGGTATAGTTTGTGCAGAACTTCCCAGGTTAAGGTACCTTTAGACCGCGATATACGAAGTTCGTGTCGCGGGCGCTTGCAGGCATTGCTGTTGGACTGACTGCACATAGGGGTACTACTGGCATTGATGCGCTATATCTTGAATTTTCTCCGCAAGTACTGGGTTTCAAAACCTGTCCTTTTGCCAGCTTGTTGGCCTACTCATTAGCTTTCGAACAAGGTATAGTTTGTGCAGAACTTCCCAGGTTAAGGTACCTTTAGACCGCGATATACGAAGTTCGTGTCGCGGGCGCTTGCAGGCATTGCTGTTGGACTGACTGCACATAGGGGTACTACTGGCATTGATGCGCTATATCTTGAATTTTCTCCGCAAGTACTGGGTTTCAAAACCTGTCCTTTTGCCAGCTTGTTGGCCTACTCATTAGCTTTCGAACAAGGTATAGTTTGTGCAGAACTTCCCAGGTTAAGGTACCTTTAGACCGCGATATACGAAGTTCGTGTCGCGGGCGCTTGCAGGCATTGCTGTTGGACTGACTGCACATAGGGGTACTACTGGCATTGATGCGCTATATCTTGAATTTTCTCCGCAAGTACTGGGTTTCAAAACCTGTCCTTTTGCCAGCTTGTTGGCCTACTCATTAGCTTTCGAACAAGGTATAGTTTGTGCAGAACTTCCCAGGTTAAGGTACCTTTAGACCGCGATATACGAAGTTCGTGTCGCGGGCGCTTGCAGGCATTGCTGTTGGACTGACTGCACATAGGGGTACTACTGGCATTGATGCGCTATATCTTGAATTTTCTCCGCAAGTACTGGGTTTCAAAACCTGTCCTTTTGCCAGCTTGTTGGCCTACTCATTAGCTTTCGAACAAGGTATAGTTTGTGCAGAACTTCCCAGGTTAAGGTACCTTTAGACCGCGATATACGAAGTTCGTGTCGCGGGCGCTTGCAGGCATTGCTGTTGGACTGACTGCACATAGGGGTACTACTGGCATTGATGCGCTATATCTTGAATTTTCTCCGCAAGTACTGGGTTTCAAAACCTGTCCTTTTGCCAGCTTGTTGGCCTACTCATTAGCTTTCGAACAAGGTATAGTTTGTGCAGAACTTCCCAGGTTAAGGTACCTTTAGACCGCGATATACGAAGTTCGTGTCGCGGGCGCTTGCAGGCATTGCTGTTGGACTGACTGCACATAGGGGTACTACTGGCATTGATGCGCTATATCTTGAATTTTCTCCGCAAGTACTGGGTTTCAAAACCTGTCCTTTTGCCAGCTTGTTGGCCTACTCATTAGCTTTCGAACAAGGTATAGTTTGTGCAGAACTTCCCAGGTTAAGGTACCTTTAGACCGCGATATACGAAGTTCGTGTCGCGGGCGCTTGCAGGCATTGCTGTTGGACTGACTGCACATAGGGGTACTACTGGCATTGATGCGCTATATCTTGAATTTTCTCCGCAAGTACTGGGTTTCAAAACCTGTCCTTTTGCCAGCTTGTTGGCCTACTCATTAGCTTTCGAACAAGGTATAGTTTGTGCAGAACTTCCCAGGTTAAGGTACCTTTAGACCGCGATATACGAAGTTCGTGTCGCGGGCGCTTGCAGGCATTGCTGTTGGACTGACTGCACATAGGGGTACTACTGGCATTGATGCGCTATATCTTGAATTTTCTCCGCAAGTACTGGGTTTCAAAACCTGTCCTTTTGCCAGCTTGTTGGCCTACTCATTAGCTTTCGAACAAGGTATAGTTTGTGCAGAACTTCCCAGGTTAAGGTACCTTTAGACCGCGATATACGAAGTTCGTGTCGCGGGCGCTTGCAGGCATTGCTGTTGGACTGACTGCACATAGGGGTACTACTGGCATTGATGCGCTATATCTTGAATTTTCTCCGCAAGTACTGGGTTTCAAAACCTGTCCTTTTGCCAGCTTGTTGGCCTACTCATTAGCTTTCGAACAAGGTATAGTTTGTGCAGAACTTCCCAGGTTAAGGTACCTTTAGACCGCGATATACGAAGTTCGTGTCGCGGGCGCTTGCAGGCATTGCTGTTGGACTGACTGCACATAGGGGTACTACTGGCATTGATGCGCTATATCTTGAATTTTCTCCGCAAGTACTGGGTTTCAAAACCTGTCCTTTTGCCAGCTTGTTGGCCTACTCATTAGCTTTCGAACAAGGTATAGTTTGTGCAGAACTTCCCAGGTTAAGGTACCTTTAGACCGCGATATACGAAGTTCGTGTCGCGGGCGCTTGCAGGCATTGCTGTTGGACTGACTGCACATAGGGGTACTACTGGCATTGATGCGCTATATCTTGAATTTTCTCCGCAAGTACTGGGTTTCAAAACCTGTCCTTTTGCCAGCTTGTTGGCCTACTCATTAGCTTTCGAACAAGGTATAGTTTGTGCAGAACTTCCCAGGTTAAGGTACCTTTAGACCGCGATATACGAAGTTCGTGTCGCGGGCGCTTGCAGGCATTGCTGTTGGACTGACTGCACATAGGGGTACTACTGGCATTGATGCGCTATATCTTGAATTTTCTCCGCAAGTACTGGGTTTCAAAACCTGTCCTTTTGCCAGCTTGTTGGCCTACTCATTAGCTTTCGAACAAGGTATAGTTTGTGCAGAACTTCCCAGGTTAAGGTACCTTTAGACCGCGATATACGAAGTTCGTGTCGCGGGCGCTTGCAGGCATTGCTGTTGGACTGACTGCACATAGGGGTACTACTGGCATTGATGCGCTATATCTTGAATTTTCTCCGCAAGTACTGGGTTTCAAAACCTGTCCTTTTGCCAGCTTGTTGGCCTACTCATTAGCTTTCGAACAAGGTATAGTTTGTGCAGAACTTCCCAGGTTAAGGTACCTTTAGACCGCGATATACGAAGTTCGTGTCGCGGGCGCTTGCAGGCATTGCTGTTGGACTGACTGCACATAGGGGTACTACTGGCATTGATGCGCTATATCTTGAATTTTCTCCGCAAGTACTGGGTTTCAAAACCTGTCCTTTTGCCAGCTTGTTGGCCTACTCATTAGCTTTCGAACAAGGTATAGTTTGTGCAGAACTTCCCAGGTTAAGGTACCTTTAGACCGCGATATACGAAGTTCGTGTCGCGGGCGCTTGCAGGCATTGCTGTTGGACTGACTGCACATAGGGGTACTACTGGCATTGATGCGCTATATCTTGAATTTTCTCCGCAAGTACTGGGTTTCAAAACCTGTCCTTTTGCCAGCTTGTTGGCCTACTCATTAGCTTTCGAACAAGGTATAGTTTGTGCAGAACTTCCCAGGTTAAGGTACCTTTAGACCGCGATATACGAAGTTCGTGTCGCGGGCGCTTGCAGGCATTGCTGTTGGACTGACTGCACATAGGGGTACTACTGGCATTGATGCGCTATATCTTGAATTTTCTCCGCAAGTACTGGGTTTCAAAACCTGTCCTTTTGCCAGCTTGTTGGCCTACTCATTAGCTTTCGAACAAGGTATAGTTTGTGCAGAACTTCCCAGGTTAAGGTACCTTTAGACCGCGATATACGAAGTTCGTGTCGCGGGCGCTTGCAGGCATTGCTGTTGGACTGACTGCACATAGGGGTACTACTGGCATTGATGCGCTATATCTTGAATTTTCTCCGCAAGTACTGGGTTTCAAAACCTGTCCTTTTGCCAGCTTGTTGGCCTACTCATTAGCTTTCGAACAAGGTATAGTTTGTGCAGAACTTCCCAGGTTAAGGTACCTTTAGACCGCGATATACGAAGTTCGTGTCGCGGGCGCTTGCAGGCATTGCTGTTGGACTGACTGCACATAGGGGTACTACTGGCATTGATGCGCTATATCTTGAATTTTCTCCGCAAGTACTGGGTTTCAAAACCTGTCCTTTTGCCAGCTTGTTGGCCTACTCATTAGCTTTCGAACAAGGTATAGTTTGTGCAGAACTTCCCAGGTTAAGGTACCTTTAGACCGCGATATACGAAGTTCGTGTCGCGGGCGCTTGCAGGCATTGCTGTTGGACTGACTGCACATAGGGGTACTACTGGCATTGATGCGCTATATCTTGAATTTTCTCCGCAAGTACTGGGTTTCAAAACCTGTCCTTTTGCCAGCTTGTTGGCCTACTCATTAGCTTTCGAACAAGGTATAGTTTGTGCAGAACTTCCCAGGTTAAGGTACCTTTAGACCGCGATATACGAAGTTCGTGTCGCGGGCGCTTGCAGGCATTGCTGTTGGACTGACTGCACATAGGGGTACTACTGGCATTGATGCGCTATATCTTGAATTTTCTCCGCAAGTACTGGGTTTCAAAACCTGTCCTTTTGCCAGCTTGTTGGCCTACTCATTAGCTTTCGAACAAGGTATAGTTTGTGCAGAACTTCCCAGGTTAAGGTACCTTTAGACCGCGATATACGAAGTTCGTGTCGCGGGCGCTTGCAGGCATTGCTGTTGGACTGACTGCACATAGGGGTACTACTGGCATTGATGCGCTATATCTTGAATTTTCTCCGCAAGTACTGGGTTTCAAAACCTGTCCTTTTGCCAGCTTGTTGGCCTACTCATTAGCTTTCGAACAAGGTATAGTTTGTGCAGAACTTCCCAGGTTAAGGTACCTTTAGACCGCGATATACGAAGTTCGTGTCGCGGGCGCTTGCAGGCATTGCTGTTGGACTGACTGCACATAGGGGTACTACTGGCATTGATGCGCTATATCTTGAATTTTCTCCGCAAGTACTGGGTTTCAAAACCTGTCCTTTTGCCAGCTTGTTGGCCTACTCATTAGCTTTCGAACAAGGTATAGTTTGTGCAGAACTTCCCAGGTTAAGGTACCTTTAGACCGCGATATACGAAGTTCGTGTCGCGGGCGCTTGCAGGCATTGCTGTTGGACTGACTGCACATAGGGGTACTACTGGCATTGATGCGCTATATCTTGAATTTTCTCCGCAAGTACTGGGTTTCAAAACCTGTCCTTTTGCCAGCTTGTTGGCCTACTCATTAGCTTTCGAACAAGGTATAGTTTGTGCAGAACTTCCCAGGTTAAGGTACCTTTAGACCGCGATATACGAAGTTCGTGTCGCGGGCGCTTGCAGGCATTGCTGTTGGACTGACTGCACATAGGGGTACTACTGGCATTGATGCGCTATATCTTGAATTTTCTCCGCAAGTACTGGGTTTCAAAACCTGTCCTTTTGCCAGCTTGTTGGCCTACTCATTAGCTTTCGAACAAGGTATAGTTTGTGCAGAACTTCCCAGGTTAAGGTACCTTTAGACCGCGATATACGAAGTTCGTGTCGCGGGCGCTTGCAGGCATTGCTGTTGGACTGACTGCACATAGGGGTACTACTGGCATTGATGCGCTATATCTTGAATTTTCTCCGCAAGTACTGGGTTTCAAAACCTGTCCTTTTGCCAGCTTGTTGGCCTACTCATTAGCTTTCGAACAAGGTATAGTTTGTGCAGAACTTCCCAGGTTAAGGTACCTTTAGACCGCGATATACGAAGTTCGTGTCGCGGGCGCTTGCAGGCATTGCTGTTGGACTGACTGCACATAGGGGTACTACTGGCATTGATGCGCTATATCTTGAATTTTCTCCGCAAGTACTGGGTTTCAAAACCTGTCCTTTTGCCAGCTTGTTGGCCTACTCATTAGCTTTCGAACAAGGTATAGTTTGTGCAGAACTTCCCAGGTTAAGGTACCTTTAGACCGCGATATACGAAGTTCGTGTCGCGGGCGCTTGCAGGCATTGCTGTTGGACTGACTGCACATAGGGGTACTACTGGCATTGATGCGCTATATCTTGAATTTTCTCCGCAAGTACTGGGTTTCAAAACCTGTCCTTTTGCCAGCTTGTTGGCCTACTCATTAGCTTTCGAACAAGGTATAGTTTGTGCAGAACTTCCCAGGTTAAGGTACCTTTAGACCGCGATATACGAAGTTCGTGTCGCGGGCGCTTGCAGGCATTGCTGTTGGACTGACTGCACATAGGGGTACTACTGGCATTGATGCGCTATATCTTGAATTTTCTCCGCAAGTACTGGGTTTCAAAACCTGTCCTTTTGCCAGCTTGTTGGCCTACTCATTAGCTTTCGAACAAGGTATAGTTTGTGCAGAACTTCCCAGGTTAAGGTACCTTTAGACCGCGATATACGAAGTTCGTGTCGCGGGCGCTTGCAGGCATTGCTGTTGGACTGACTGCACATAGGGGTACTACTGGCATTGATGCGCTATATCTTGAATTTTCTCCGCAAGTACTGGGTTTCAAAACCTGTCCTTTTGCCAGCTTGTTGGCCTACTCATTAGCTTTCGAACAAGGTATAGTTTGTGCAGAACTTCCCAGGTTAAGGTACCTTTAGACCGCGATATACGAAGTTCGTGTCGCGGGCGCTTGCAGGCATTGCTGTTGGACTGACTGCACATAGGGGTACTACTGGCATTGATGCGCTATATCTTGAATTTTCTCCGCAAGTACTGGGTTTCAAAACCTGTCCTTTTGCCAGCTTGTTGGCCTACTCATTAGCTTTCGAACAAGGTATAGTTTGTGCAGAACTTCCCAGGTTAAGGTACCTTTAGACCGCGATATACGAAGTTCGTGTCGCGGGCGCTTGCAGGCATTGCTGTTGGACTGACTGCACATAGGGGTACTACTGGCATTGATGCGCTATATCTTGAATTTTCTCCGCAAGTACTGGGTTTCAAAACCTGTCCTTTTGCCAGCTTGTTGGCCTACTCATTAGCTTTCGAACAAGGTATAGTTTGTGCAGAACTTCCCAGGTTAAGGTACCTTTAGACCGCGATATACGAAGTTCGTGTCGCGGGCGCTTGCAGGCATTGCTGTTGGACTGACTGCACATAGGGGTACTACTGGCATTGATGCGCTATATCTTGAATTTTCTCCGCAAGTACTGGGTTCAAAACCTGTCCTTTTGCCAGCTTGTTGGCCTACTCATTAGCTTTCGAACAAGGTATAGTTTGTGCAGAACTTCCCAGGTTAAGGTACCTTTAGACCGCGATATACGAAGTTCGTGTCGCGGGCGCTTGCAGGCATTGCTGTTGGACTGACTGCACATAGGGGTACTACTGGCATTGATGCGCTATATCTTGAATTTTCTCCGCAAGTACTGGGTTTCAAAACCTGTCCTTTTGCCAGCTTGTTGGCCTATCATTAGCTTTCGAACAAGGTATAGTTTGTGCAGAACTTCCCAGGTTAAGGTACCTTTAGACCGCGATATACGAAGTTCGTGTCGCGGGCGCTTGCAGGCATTGCTGTTGACTGACTGCACATAGGGGTACTACTGGCATTGATGCGCTATATCTTGAATTTTCTCCGCAAGTACTGGGTTTCAAAACCTGTCCTTTTGCCAGCTTGTTGGCCTACTCATTAGCTTTCGAACAAGGTATAGTTTGTGCAGAACTTCCAGGTTAAGGTACCTTTAGACCGCGATATACGAAGTTCGTGTCGCGGGCGCTTGCAGGCATTGCTGTTAGACTGACTGCACATAGGGGTACTACTGGCATTGATGCGCTATATCTTGAATTTTCTCCGCAAGTACTGGGTTTCAAAACCTGTCCTTTTGCCAGCTTGTTGGCCTACTCATTAGCTTTCGAACAAGGTATAGTTTGTGCAGAACTTCCCAGGTTAAGGTACCTTTAGACCGCGATATACGAAGTTCGTGTCGCGGGCGCTTGCAGGCATTGCTGTTGGACTGACTGCACATAGGGGTACTACTGGCATTGATGCGCTATATCTTGAATTTTCTCCGCAAGTACTGGGTTTCAAAACCTGTCCTTTTGCCAGCTTGTTGGCCTACTCATTAGCTTTCGAACAAGGTATAGTTTGTGCAGAACTTCCCAGGTTAAGGTACCTTTAGACCGCGATATACGAAGTTCGTGTCGCGGGCGCTTGCAGGCATTGCTGTTAGACTGACTGCACATAGGGGTACTACTGGCATTGATGCGCTATATCTTGAATTTTCTCCGCAAGTACTGGGTTTCAAAACCTGTCCTTTTGCCAGCTTGTTGGCCTACTCATTAGCTTTCGAACAAGGTATAGTTTGTGCAGAACTTCCCAGGTTAAGGTACCTTTAGACCGCGATATACGAAGTTCGTGTCGCGGGCGCTTGCAGGCATTGCTGTTAGACTGACTGCACATAGGGGTACTACTGGCATTGATGCGCTATATCTTGAATTTTCTCCGCAAGTACTGGGTTTCAAACCTGTCCTTTTGCCAGCTTGTTGGCCTACTCATTAGCTTTCGAACAAGGTATAGTTTGTGCAGAACTTCCCAGGTTAAGGTACCTTTAGACCGCGATATACGAAGTTCGTGTCGCGGGCGCTTGCAGGCATTGCTGTTAGACTGACTGCACATAGGGGTACTACTGGCATTGATGCGCTATATCTTGAATTTTCTCCGCAAGTACTGGGTTTCAAAACCTGTCCTTTTGCCAGCTTGTTGGCCTACTCATTAGCTTTCGAACAAGGTATAGTTTGTGCAGAACTTCCCAGGTTAAGGTACCTTTAGACCGCGATATACGAAGTTCGTGTCGCGGGCGCTTGCAGGCATTGCTGTAGGACTGACTGCACATAGGGGTACTACTGGCATTGATGCGCTATATCTTGAATTTTCTCCGCAAGTACTGGGTTTCAAAACCTGTCCTTTTGCCAGCTTGTTGGCCTACTCATTAGCTTTCGAACAAGGTATAGTTTGTGCAGAACTTCCCAGGTTAAGGTACCTTTAGACCGCGATATACGAAGTTCGTGTCGCGGGCGCTTGCAGGCATTGCTGTTAGACTGACTGCACATAGGGTACTACTGGCATTGATGCGCTATATCTTGAATTTTCTCCGCAAGTACTGGGTTTCAAAACCTGTCCTTTTGCCAGCTTGTTGGCCTACTCATTAGCTTTCGAACAAGGTATAGTTTGTGCAGAACTTCCCAGGTTAAGGTACCTTTAGACCGCGATATACGAAGTTCGTGTCGCGGGCGCTTGCAGGCATTGCTGTTAGACTGACTGCACATAGGGGTACTACTGGCATTGATGCGCTATATCTTGAATTTTCTCCGCAAGTACTGGGTTTCAAAACCTGTCCTTTTGCCAGCTTGTTGGCCTACTCATTAGCTTTCGAACAAGGTATAGTTTGTGCAGAACTTCCCAGGTTAAGGTACCTTTAGACCGCGATATACGAAGTTCGTGTCGCGGGCGCTTGCAGGCATTGCTGTTGGACTGACTGCACATAGGGGTACTACTGGCATTGATGCGCTATATCTTGAATTTTCTCCGCAAGTACTGGGTTTCAAAACCGTCCTTTTGCCAGCTTGTTGGCCTACTCATTAGCTTTCGAACAAGGTATAGTTTGTGCAGAACTTCCCAGGTTAAGGTACCTTTAGACCGCGATATACGAAGTTCGTGTCGCGGGCGCTTGCAGGCATTGCTGTTAGACTGACTGCACATAGGGGTACTACTGGCATTGATGCGCTATATCTTGAATTTTCTCCGCAAGTACTGGGTTTCAAAACCTGTCCTTTTGCCAGCTTGTTGGCCTACTCATTAGCTTTCGAACAAGGTATAGTTTGTGCAGAACTTCCCAGGTTAAGGTACCTTTAGACCGCGATATACGAAGTTCGTGTCGCGGGCGCTTGCAGGCATTGCTGTTGGACTGACTGCACATAGGGGTACTACTGGCATTGATGCGCTATATCTTGAATTTTCTCCGCAAGTACTGGGTTTCAAAACCTGTCCTTTTGCCAGCTTGTTGGCCTACTCATTAGCTTTCGAACAAGGTATAGTTTGTGCAGAACAACTACCAGGTTAAGGTACCTTTAGGACCGCGATATACGAAGTTCGTGTCGCGGGCGCTTGCAGGCATTGCTGTTAGACTGACTGCACATAGGGGTACTACTGGCATTGATGCGCTATATCTTGAATTTCTCCGCAAGTACTGGGTTTCAAAACCTGTCCTTTGCCAGCTGTTGGCCTAATCACAAGCTTTCGAACAAGGTATAGTTGTGCAGAACCTCCAGGTTAAGGTACCTTTAGACCGCGATATACGAAGTTCGTGTCGCGGGCGCTTGCAGGCATTGCTGTTAGACTGACTGCACATAGGGGTACTACTGGCATTGATGCGCTATATCTTGAATTTTCTCCGCAAGTACTGGGTTTCAAAACCTGTCCTTTTGCCAGCTTGTTGGCCTCATCACAAGCTTTCGAACAAGGTATAGTTTGTGCAGAACTTCCCAGGTTAAGGTACCTTTAGACCGCGATATACGAAGTTCGTGTTCGCGGGCGCTTGCAGGCATTGCTGTTAGACTGACTGCACATAGCGGTACTACTGGCATTGATGCGCTATTATCTTGAATTTTCTCCGCAAGTACTGGGTTTTCAAACCTGTCCTTTTGCCAGCTTGTTGGCCTCATCACAAGCTTCCGAACAAGGTATAGTTTGTGCAGAACTTCCCAGGTTAAGGTACCTTAGACCGCGATATACGAAGTTCGTGTCGCGGGCGCTTGCAGGCATTGCTGTTAGACTGACTGCACATAGGGGTACTACTGGCATTGATGCGCTATATCTTGATTTTCTCCGCAAGTACTGGGTTCAAAACCTGTCCTTTTGCCAGCTTGTTGGCTACTCATTAGCTTTCGAACAGGTATAGTTTGTGCAGAACTTCACAGGTTAAGGTACCTTTAGACCGCGATATACGAAGTTCGTGTCGCGGGCGCTTGCAGGCATTGCTGTTGGACTGACTGCACATAGGGGTACTACTGGCATTGATGCGCTATATCTTGAATTTTCTCCGCAAGTACTGGGTTTCAAAACCTGTCCTTTTGCCAGCTTGTTGGCCTACTCATTAGCTTTCGAAACAAGTATAGTTTGTGCAGAACTTCCCAGGTTAAGGTACCTTTAGACCGCGATATACGAAGTTCGTGTCGCGGGCGCTTGCAGGCATTGCTGTTGGACTGACTGCACATAGGGGTACTACTGGCATTGATGCGCTATATCTTGAATTTTCTCCGCAAGTACTGGGTTTCAAAACCTGTCCTTTTGCCAGCTTGTTGGCCTACTCATTAGCTTCGAACAAGGTATAGTTTGTGCAGAACTTCCCAGGTTAAGGTACCTTTAGACCGCGATATACGAAGTTCGTGTCGCGGGCGCTTGCAGGCATTGCTGTTGGACTGACTGCACATAGGGGTACTACTGGCATTGATGCGCTATATCTTGAATTTTCTCCGCAAGTACTGGGTTTCAAAACCTGTCCTTTTGCCAGCTTGTTGGCCTACTCATTAGCTTCGAACAAGGTATAGTTTGTGCAGAACTTCCCAGGTTAAGGTACCTTTAGACCGCGATATACGAAGTTCGTGTCGCGGGCGCTTGCAGGCATTGCTGTTGGACTGACTGCACATAGGGGTACTACTGGCATTGATGCGCTATATCTTGAATTTTCTCCGCAAGTACTGGGTTTCAAAACCTGTCCTTTTGCCAGCTTGTTGGCCTACTCATTAGCTTTCGAACAAGGTATAGTTTGTGCAGAACTCCCAGGTTAAGGTACCTTTAGACCGCGATATACGAAGTTCGTTGTCGCGGGCGCTTGCAGGCATTGCTGTTAGACTGACTGCACATAGGGGTACTACTGGCATTGATGCGCTATATCTTGAATTTTTCTCCGCAAGTACTGGGTTCAAAACCTGTCCTTTTGCCAGCTTTTTGGCCTACTCATTAGCTTTCGAACAAGGTATAGTTTGTGCAGAACTTCCCAGGTTAAGGTACCTTTAGACCGCGATATACGAGTTCGTGTCGCGGGCGCTTGCAGGCATTGCTGTTGGACTGACTGCACATAGGGGTACTACTGGCATTGATGCGCTATATCTTGAATTTTCTCCGCAAGTACTGGGTTCAAAACCTGTCCTTTTGCCAGCTTGTTGGCCTACTCATTAGCTTTCGAACAAGGTATAGTTTGTGCAGAACTTCCCAGGTAAGGTACCTTTAGACCGCGATATACGAAGTTCGGTCGCGGGCGCTTGCAGGCATTGCTGTTAGACTGACTGCACATAGGGGTACTACTGGCATTGATGCGCTATATCTTGAATTTTCTCCGCAAGTACTGGGTTTCAAAACCTGTCCTTTTGCCAGCTTGTTGGCCTACTCATAGCTTTCGAAAAGGTATAGTTTGTGCAGAACTTCCCAGGTTAAGTTGTTCTGGGCGGTTTTCCCAGGTTAAGGTACCTTTAGACCGCGATATACGAGTTCGTGTCGCGGGCGCTTGCAGGCATTGCTGTTGGACTGACTGCACATAGGGGTACTACTGGCATTGATGCGCTATATCTTGAATTTTCTCCGCAAGTACTGGGTTTCAAAACCTGTCCTTTTGCCAGCTTGTTGGCCTACTCATTAGCTTTCGAACAAGGTATAGTTTGTGCAGAACTTCCCAGGTTAAGGTACCTTTAGACCGCGATATACGAAGTTCGTGTCGCGGGCGCTTGCAGGCATTGCTGTTGACTGACTGCACATAGGGGTACTACTGGCATTGATGCGCTATATCTTGAATTTTCTCCGCAAGTACTGGGTTTCAAAACCTGTCCTTTTGCCAGCTGTTGGCCTATCACAAGCTTCCCAACAAGGTATAGTTTGTGCAGAACTTCCCAGGTTAAGGTACCTTTAGACCGCGATATACGAAGTTCGTGTCGCGGGCGCTTGCAGGCATTGCTGTTGGACTGACTGCACATAGGGGTACTACTGGCATTGATGCGCTATATCTTGAATTTTCTCCGCAAGTACTGGGTTTCAAAACCTGTCCTTTTGCCAGCTTGTTGGCCTACTCATTAGCTTTCGAACAAGGTATAGTTTGTGCAGAACTTCCCAGGTTAAGGTACCTTTAGACCGCGATATACGAAGTTCGTGTCGCGGGCGCTTGCAGGCATTGCTGTTAGACTGACTGCACATAGGGGTACTACTGGCATTGATGCGCTATATCTTGAATTTTCTCCGCAAGTACTGGGTTTCAAAACCTGTCCTTTTGCCAGCTTGTTGGCCTACTCATTAGCTTTCGAACAAGGTATAGTTTGTGCAGAACTTCCCAGGTTAAGGTACCTTTAGACCGCGATATACGAAGTTCGTGTCGCGGGCGCTTGCAGGCATTGCTGTTAGACTGACTGCACATAGGGGTACTACTGGCATTGATGCGCTATATCTTGAATTTTCTCCGCAAGTACTGGGTTTCAAAACCTGTCCTTTTGCCAGCTTGTTGGCCTATCATTAGCTTTCGAACAAGGTATAGTTTGTGCAGAACTTCCCAGGTTAAGGTACCTTTAGACCGCGATATACGAAGTTCGTGTCGCGGGCGCTTGCAGGCATTGCTGTTGGACTGACTGCACATAGGGGTACTACTGGCATTGATGCGCTATATCTTGAATTTTCTCCGCAAGTACTGGGTTTCAAAACCTGTCCTTTTGCCAGCTTGTTGGCCTACTCATTAGCTTTCGAACAAGGTATAGTTTGTGCAGAACTTCCCAGGTTAAGGTACCTTTAGACCGCGATATACGAAGTTCGTGTCGCGGGCGCTTGCAGGCATTGCTGTTAGACTGACTGCACATAGGGGTACTACTGGCATTGATGCGCTATATCTTGAATTTTCTCCGCAAGTACTGGGTTTCAAAACCTGTCCTTTTGCCATTGTTGGCCTACTCATAGCTTTCGAACAAGGTATAGTTGTGTGCAGAACTTCCCAGGTTAAGGTACCTTTAGACCGCGATATACGAAGTTCGTGTCGCGGGCGCTTGCAGGCATTGCTGTTGGACTGACTGCACATAGGGGTACTACTGGCATTGATGCGCTATATCTTGAATTTTCTCCGCAAGTACTGGGTTTCAAAACCTGTCCTTTTGCCAGCTTGTTGGCCTACTCATTAGCTTTCGAACAAGGTATAGTTTGTGCAGAACTTCCCAGGTTAAGGTACCTTTAGACCGCGATATACGAAGTTCGTGTCGCGGGCGCTTGCAGGCATTGCTGTTAGACTGACTGCACATAGGGGTACTACTGGCATTGATGCGCTATATCTTGAATTTTCTCCGCAAGTACTGGGTTCAAAACCTGTCCTTTTGCCAGCTTGTTGGCCTACTCATTAGCTTCGAACAAGGTATAGTTTGTGCAGAACTTCCCAGGTTAAGGTACCTTTAGACCGCGATATACGAAGTTCGTGTCGCGGGCGCTTGCAGGCATTGCTGTGGACTGACTGCACATAGGGGTACTACTGGCATTGATGCGCTATATCTTGAATTTTCTCCGCAAGTACTGGGTTTCAAAACCTGTCCTTTTGCCAGCTTGTTGGCCTACTCATTAGCTTTCGAACAAGGTATAGTTTGTGCAGAACTTCCCAGGTTAAGGTACCTTTAGACCGCGATATACGAAGTTCGTGTCGCGGGCGCTTGCAGGCATTGCTGTTGGACTGACTGCACATAGGGGTACTACTGGCATTGATGCGCTATATCTTGAATTTTCTCCGCAAGTACTGGGTTTCAAAACCTGTCCTTTTTGCCAGCTTGTTGGCCTACTCATTAGCTTTCGAACAAGGTATAGTTTGTGCAGAACTTCCCAGGTTAAGGTACCTTTAGACCGCGATATACGAAGTTCGTGTCGCGGGCGCTTGCAGGCATTGCTGTTGACTGACTGCACATAGGGGTACTACTGGCATTGATGCGCTATATCTTGAATTTTTCCGCAAGTACTGGGTTTCAAAACCTGTCCTTTTGCCAGCTTGTTGGCCTACTCATTAGCTTTCGAACAAGGTATAGTTTGTGCAGAACTTCCCAGGTTAAGGTACCTTTAGACCGCGATATACGAAGTTCGTGTCGCGGGCGCTTGCAGGCATTGCTGTTGGACTGACTGCACATAGGGGTACTACTGGCATTGATGCGCTATATCTTGAATTTTCTCCGCAAGTACTGGGTTTCAAAACCTGTCCTTTTGCCAGCTTGTTGGCCTACTCATTAGCTTCGAACAAGGTATAGTTTGTGCAGAACTTCCCAGGTTAAGGTACCTTTAGACCGCGATATACGAAGTTCGTGTCGCGGGCGCTTGCAGGCATTGCTGTTGGACTGACTGCACATAGGGGTACTACTGGCATTGATGCGCTATATCTTGAATTTTCTCCGCAAGTACTGGGTTTCAAACCTGTCCTTTTGCCAGCTTGTTGGCCTACTCATTAGCTTTCGAACAAGGTATAGTTTGTGCAGAACTTCCCAGGTTAAGGTACCTTTAGACCGCGATATACGAAGTTCGTGTCGCGGGCGCTTGCAGGCATTGCTGTTGGACTGACTGCACATAGGGGTACTACTGGCATTGATGCGCTATATCTTGAATTTTCTCCGCAAGTACTGGGTTTCAAAACCTGTCCTTTTGCCAGCTTGTTGGCCTACTCATTAGCTTTCGAACAAGGTATAGTTTGTGCAGAACTTCCCAGGTTAAGGTACCTTTAGACCGCGATATACGAAGTTCGTGTCGCGGGCGCTTGCAGGCATTGCTGTTGGACTGACTGCACATAGGGGTACTACTGGCATTGATGCGCTATATCTTGAATTTTCTCCGCAAGTACTGGGTTTCAAAACCTGTCCTTTTGCCAGCTTGTTGGCCTACTCATTAGCTTTCGAACAAGGTATAGTTTGTGCAGAACTTCCCAGGTTAAGGTACCTTTAGACCGCGATATACGAAGTTCGTGTCGCGGGCGCTTGCAGGCATTGCTGTTAGACTGACTGCACATAGGGGTACTACTGGCATTGATGCGCTATATCTTGAATTTTCTCCGCAAGTACTGGGTTTCAAAACCTGTCCCTTTGCCAGCTTGTTGGCCTACTCATTAGCTTCGAACAAGGTATAGTTTGTGCAGAACTTCCCAGGTTAAGGTACCTTTAGACCGCGATATACGAAGTTCGTGTCGCGGGCGCTTGCAGGCATTGCTGTTGGACTGACTGCACATAGGGGTACTACTGGCATTGATGCGCTATATCTTGAATTTTCTCCGCAAGTACTGGGTTTCAAAACCTGTCCTTTTGCCAGCTTGTTGGCCTACTCATTAGCTTTCGAACAAGGTATAGTTTGTGCAGAACTCCCAGGTTAAGGTACCTTTAGACCGCGATATACGAAGTTCGTGTCGCGGGCGCTTGCAGGCATTGCTGTTGGACTGACTGCACATAGGGGTACTACTGGCATTGATGCGCTATATCTTGAATTTTCTCCGCAAGTACTGGGTTTCAAAAACTGTCCTTTTGCCAGCTTGTTGGCCTACTCATTAGCTTCGAACAAGGTATAGTTTGTGCAGAACTTCCCAGGTTAAGGTACCTTTAGACCGCGATATACGAAGTTCGTGTCGCGGCGCTTGCAGGCATTGCTGTTGGACTGACTGCACATAGGGGTACTACTGGCATTGATGCGCTATATCTTGAATTTTCTCCGCAAGTACTGGGTTTCAAAACCTGTCCTTTTGCCAGCTTGTTGGCCTACTCATTAGCTTTCGAACAAGGTATAGTTTGTGCAGAACTTCCCAGGTTAAGGTACCTTTAGACCGCGATATACGAAGTTCGTGTCGCGGGCGCTTGCAGGCATTGCTGTTGGACTGACTGCACATAGGGGTACTACTGGCATTGATGCGCTATATCTTGAATTTTCTCCGCAAGTACTGGGTTTCAAAACCTGTCCTTTTGCCAGCTTGTTGGCCTACTCATTAGCTTTCGAACAAGGTATAGTTTGTGCAGAACTTCCCAGGTTAAGGTACCTTTAGACCGCGATATACGAAGTTCGTGTCGCGGGCGCTTGCAGGCATTGCTGTTGGACTGACTGCACATAGGGTACTACTGGCATTGATGCGCTATATCTTGAATTTTCTCCGCAAGTACTGGGTTTCAAAACCTGTCCTTTTGCCAGCTTGTTGGCCTACTCATTAGCTTTCGAACAAGGTATAGTTTGTGCAGAAACTTCCCAGGTTAAGGTACCTTTAGACCGCGATATATACGAAGTTCGTGTCGCGGGCGCTTGCAGGCATTGCTGTTGGACTGACTGCACATAGGGGTACTACTGGCATTGATGCGCTATATCTTGAATTTTCTCCGCAAGTACTGGGTTTCAAAACCTGTCCTTTTGCCAGCTTGTTGGCCTACTCATTAGCTTCGAACAAGGTATAGTTTGTGCAGAACTTCCCAGGTTAAGGTACCTTTAGACCGCGATATACGAAGTCGTGTCGCGGGCGCTTGCAGGCATTGCTGTTGGACTGACTGCACATAGGGGTACTACTGGCATTGATGCGCTATATCTTGAATTTTCTCCGCAAGTACTGGGTTCAAAACCTGTCCTTTTGCCAGCTGTTGGCCTACTCATTAGCTTTCGAACAAGGTATAGTTTGTGCAGAACTTCCCAGGTTAAGGTACCTTTAGACCGCGATATACGAAGTTCGTGTCGCGGGCGCTTGCAGGCATTGCTGTTGGACTGACTGCACATAGGGGTACTACTGGCATTGATGCGCTATATCTTGAATTTTCTCCGCAAGTACTGGGTTTCAAAACCTGTCCTTTTGCCAGCTTGTTGGCCTACTCATTAGTTTCGAACAAGGTATAGTTTGTGCAGAACTTCCCAGGTTAAGGTACCTTTAGACCGCGATATACGAAGTTCGTGTCGCGGGCGCTTGCAGGCATTGCTGTTGGACTGACTGCACATAGGGGTACTACTGGCATTGATGCGCTATCTTGAATTTTCTCCGCAAGTACTGGGTTTCAAAACCTGTCCTTTTGCCAGCTTGTTGGCCTATCATTAGCTTTCGAACAAGGTATAGTTAGTTTGTGCAGAACTTCCCAGGTTAAGGTACCTTTAGACCGCGATATACGAAGTTCGTGTCGCGGGCGCTTGCAGGCATTGCTGTTGGACTGACTGCACATAGGGGTACTACTGGCATTGATGCGCTATATCTTGAATTTCTCCGCAAGTACTGGGTTTCAAAACCTGTCCTTTTGCCAGCTTGTTGGCCTACTCATTAGCTTTCGAACAAGGTATAGTTTGTGCAGAACTTCCCAGGTTAAGGTACCTTAGACCGCGATATACGAAGTTCGTGTCGCGGGCGCTTGCAGGCATTGCTGTTGGACTGACTGCACATAGGGGTACTACTGGCATTGATGCGCTATATCTTGAATTTTCTCCGCAAGTACTGGGTTTCAAAACCTGTCCTTTTGCCAGTTGTTGGCCTACTCATTAGCTTTCGAACAAGGTATAGTTTGTGCAGAAACTTCCCAGGTTAAGGTACCTTTAGACCGCGATATACGAAGTTCGTGTCGCGGGCGCTTGCAGGCATTGCTGTTGGACTGACTGCACATAGGGGTACTACTGGCATTGATGCGCTATATCTTGAATTTTCTCCGCAAGTACTGGGTTTCAAAACCTGTCCTTTTGCCAGCTTGTTGGCCTACTCATTAGCTTTCGAACAAGGTATAGTTTGTGCAGAACTTCCCAGGTTAAGGTACCTTTAGACCGCGATATACGAAGTTCGTGTCGCGGGCGCTTGCAGGCATTGCTGTTGGAGACTCTGCACATAGGGGTACTACTGGCATTGATGCGCTATATCTTGAATTTTCTCCGCAAGTACTGGGTTCAAAACCTGTCCTTTTGCCAGCTTGTTGGCCTACTCATTAGCTTTCGAACAAGGTATAGTTTGTGCAGAACTTCCCAGGTTAAGGTACCTTTAGACCGCGATATACGAAGTTCGTGTCGCGGGCGCTTGCAGGCATTGCTGTTGGACTGACTGCACATAGGGGTACTACTGGCATTGATGCGCTATATCTTGAATTTTCTCCGCAAGTACTGGGTTCAAAACCTGTCCTTTTGCCAGCTTGTTGGCCTACTCATTAGCTTTCGAACAAGGTATAGTTTGTGCAGAACTTCCCAGGTTAAGGTACCTTTAGACCGCGATATACGAAGTTCGTGTCGCGGGCGCTTGCAGGCATTGCTGTTGGACTGACTGCACATAGGGGTACTACTGGCATTGATGCGCTATATCTTGAATTTTCTCCGCAAGTACTGGGTTTCAAAACCTGTCCTTTTGCCAGCTTGTTGGCCTACTCATTAGCTTCGAAAAAGGTATAGTTTGTGCAGAACTTCCCAGGTTAAGGTACCTTTAGACCGCGATATACGAAGTTCGTGTCGCGGGCGCTTGCAGGCATTGCTGTTGACTGACTGCACATAGGGGTACTACTGGCATTGATGCGCTATATCTTGAATTTTCTCCGCAAGTACTGGGTTTCAAAACCTGTCCTTTTGCCAGCTTGTTGGCCTACTCATTAGCTTTCGAACAAGGTATAGTTTGTGCAGAACTTCCCAGGTTAAGGTACCTTTAGACCGCGATATACGAAGTTCGTGTCGCGGGCGTGCAGGCATTGCTGTTGGACTGACTGCACATAGGGGTACTACTGGCATTGATGCGCTATATCTGAATTTTCTCCGCAAGTACTGGGTTTCAAAACCTGTCCTTTTGCCAGCTTGTTGGCCTACTCATTAGCTTCGAACAAGGTATAGTTTGTGCAGAACTTCCCAGGTTAAGGTACCTTTAGACCGCGATATACGAAGTTCGTGTCGCGGGCGCTTGCAGGCATTGCTGTTGGACTGACTGCACATAGGGGTACTACTGGCATTGATGCGCTATATCTTGAATTTTCTCCGCAAGTACTGGGTTTCAAAACCTGTCCTTTTGCCAGCTTGTTGGCCTACTCATTAGCTTTCGAACAAGGTATAGTTTGTGCAGAACTTCCCAGGTTAAGGTACCTTTAGACCGCGATATACGAAGTTCGTGTCGCGGGCGCTTGCAGGCATTGCTGTTGGACTGACTGCACATAGGGGTACTACTGGCATTGATGCGCTATATCTGAATTTTCTCCGCAAGTACTGGTTTCAAAACCTGTCCTTTTGCCAGCTTGTTGGCCTACTCATTAGCTTTCGAACAAGGTATAGTTTGTGCAGAACTTCCCAGGTTAAGGTACCTTTAGACCGCGATATACGAAGTTCGTGTCGCGGGCGCTTGCAGGCATTGCTGTTGGACTGACTGCACATAGGGGTACTACTGGCATTGATGCGCTATATCTTGAATTTTCTCCGCAAGTACTGGGTTTCAAAACCTGTCCTTTTGCCAGCTTGTTGGCCTACTCATTAGCTTTCGAACAAGGTATAGTTTGTGCAGAACTTCCCAGGTTAAGGTACCTTTAGACCGCGATATACGAAGTTCGTGTCGCGGGCGCTTGCAGGCATTGCTGTTGGACTGACTGCACATAGGGGTACTACTGGCATTGATGCGCTATATCTTGAATTTTCTCCGCAAGTACTGGGTTCAAAAACCTGTCCTTTTGCCAGCTTGTTGGCTACTCATTAGCTTTCGAACAAGGTATAGTTTGTGCAGAACTTCCCAGGTTAAGGTACCTTTAGACCGCGATATACGAAGTTCGTGTCGCGGGCGCTTGCAGGCATTGCTGTTGGACTGACTGCACATAGGGGGTACTACTGGCATTGATGCGCTATATCTTGAATTTCTCCGCAAGTACTGGGTTTCAAAACCTGTCCTTTTGCCAGCTTGTTGGCCTACTCATTAGCTTTCGAACAAGGTATAGTTTGTGCAGAACTTCCCAGGTTAAGGTACCTTTAGACCGCGATATACGAAGTTCGTGTCGCGGGCGCTTGCAGGCATTGCTGTTGGACTGACTGCACATAGGGTTATACTGGCATTGATGCGCTATATCTTGAATTTTCTCCGCAAGTACTGGTTTCAAAACCTGTCTTTTGCCAGCTTGTTGGCCTACTCATTAGCTTCGAACAAGGTATAGTTTGTGCAGAACTTCCCAGGTTAGGTACCTTTAGACCGCGATATACGAAGTTCGTGTCGCGGGCGCTTGCAGGCATTGCTGTTGGACTGACTGCACATAGGGGTACTACTGGCATGATGCGCTATATCTTGAATTTTCTCCGCAAGTACTGGGTTTCAAAACTGTCCTTTTGCCAGCTTGTTGGCCTACTCATTAGCTTTCGAACAAGGTATAGTTGTGCAGAACTTCCCAGGTTAAGGTACCTTTAGACCGCGATATACGAAGTTCGTGTCGCGGCGCTTGCAGGCATTGCTGTTGGACTGACTGCACATAGGGGTACTACTGGCATTGATGCGCTATATCTTGAATTTTCTCCGCAAGTACTGGGTTTCAAAACCTGTCCTTTTGCCAGCTTGTTGGCCTACTCATTAGCTTTCGAACAAGGTATAGTTTGTGCAGAACTTCCCAGGTTAAGTACCTTTAGACCGCGATATACGAAGTTCGTGTCGCGGGCGCTTGCAGGCATTGCTGTTGACTGACTGCACATAGGGGTACTACTGCATTGATGCGCTATATCTGAAATTTCTCCGCAAGTACTGGGTTTCAAAACCTGTCCTTTTGCCAGCTTGTTGGCCTACTCATTAGCTTTCGAACAAGGTATAGTTTGTGCAGAACTTCCCAGGTTAAGGTACCTTTAGACCGCGATACGAAGTTCGTGTCGCGGGCGCTTGCAGGCATTGCTGTTGACTGACTGCACATAGGGGTATACTGGCATTGATGCGCTATATCTTGAATTTTCTCCGCAAGTACTGGTTTCAAAACCTGTCCTTTTGCCAGCTTGTTGGCCTACTCATTAGCTTTCGAACAAGGTATAGTTTGTGCAGAACTTCCAGGTTAAGGTACCTTTAGACCGCGATATACGAAGTTCGTGTCGCGGGCGCTTGCAGGCATTGCTGTTGGACTGACTGCACATAGGGGTACTACTGGCATTGATGCGCTATATCTTGAATTTTCTCCGCAAGTACTGGGTTCAAAACCTGTCCTTTGCCAGCTGTTGGCCTACTTCATTAGCTTTCGAACAAGGTATAGTTTGTGCAGAACTTCCCAGGTTAAGGTACTTTAGACCGCGATATACGAAGTTCGTGTCGCGGGCGCTTGCAGGCATTGCTGTTGGACTGACTGCACATAGGGGTACTACTGGCATTGATGCGCTATATCTTGAATTTTCTCCGCAAGTACTGGGTTTCAAAACCTGTCCTTTTGCCAGCTTGTTGGCCTACTCATTAGCTTTCGAACAATGTATAGTTTGGCAGAACTTCCCAGGTTAAGGTACCTTTAGACCGCGATATACGAAGTTCGTGTCGCGGGCGCTTGCAGGCATTGCTGTTGGACTGACTGCACATAGGGGTACTACTGGCATTGATGCGCTATATCTTGAATTTTCTCCGCAAGTACTGGGTTTCAAAACCTGTCCTTTTGCCAGCTTGTTGGCCTATCATTAGCTTCGAACAAGGTATAGTTTGTGCAGAACTTCCC
>NW_024037051.1:748249-815747 GCF_015706575.1 Patiria miniata
GCCATGGCTGTTAGACTGACTGCACATATGGGTTCTATTGGTATTGATGCGCGATATCTTGAATTTTCTCCGCAAGTACTGGGTTTTCAAGACCTGTTCCTTCTGCCAGCTTGTTGGACTGATACACAAGCTTCCGCACAAGTATAGTTTGTGCAGAACTTCTCAGGTTACGGTACCGTTAGGCGCGATATACGAAGTTCGTCGGGTCGCGGGCGCTTGCAGGCATGGCTGTTAGACTGACTGCACATAGGGGTACTACTGGCATTGATGCGCTATATCTTAAATTTTCTCCGCAAGTACTCGGTTTCAAGACTTGTCCTCTTGCCAGCTTGTTGGCCTGATCACAAGCTTCCGAACAAGGTATAGTTTGTGCAGAACTTCTCAGGTTAAGGTACCTTAGGCCGCGATATACGAAGTTCGTGTCGCGGGCGCTTGCAGGCATGGCTGTTAGACTGACTGCACATAGGGGTTCTATACTGGCATTGATGCGCTATATCTTAAATTTCTCCGCAAGTACTGGGTTTCAAGACCTGTCCTTTTGCCAGCTTGTTGGCCTGATCACAAGCTTCCGAACAAGGTATAGTTTGTGCAGAACTTCCCAGGTTAAGGTACCGTTAGGCCGCGATATACGAAGTTCGTGTCGCGGGCGCTTGCAGCATGGCTGTTAGACTGACTGCACATATGGGTTCTTCTGGCATTGATGCGCTATATCTTAAATTTTCTCCGCAAGTACTGGGTTTCAAGACCTGTCCTTTTGCCAGCTTGTTGGCCTGATCACAAGCTCCCGAACAAGGTATAGTTTGTGCAGAACTTCCCAGGTTAAGGTACCGTTAGACCGCAATATACGAAGTTCCTGTCGCGGGCGCTTGCAGCCATGGCTGTTAGACTGACTGCACATAGGGGTTCTATTGGCATTGATGCGCTATATCTTGAATTTTCTCCGCAAGTACTGGGTTTCAAGACCTGTCCTTCTGCCAGCTTGTTGGCCTGATCACAAGCTTCCGAACAAGGTATAGTTTGTGCAGAACTTCCCAGGTTAAGGTACCGTTAGGCCTCGATATACGAAGTTCGTGTCGCGGGCGCTTGCAGGCATGGCTGTTAGACTGACTGCACATAGTGGTACTACTGGCATTGATGCGCTATATCTTAAATTTTCTCCGCAAGTACTCGGGTTTCAAGACTTGTCCTCTTGCCAGCTTGTTGGCCTGATCACAAGCTCCGAACAAGGTATAGTTTGTGCAGAACTTCTCAGGTTAAGGTACCTTAGGCCGCGATATACGAAGTTCGTGTCGCGGGCGCTTGCAGGCATGGCTGTTAGACAGACTGCACATAGGGGTACTACTGGCATTGATGCGCTATATCTTCAATTTTCTCCGCAAGTACTGGGTTTCAAGACTGTCCATTTGCCAGCTTGTTGGCCTGATCACAAGCTTCCGAACAAGGTATAGTTTGTGCAGAACTTCCCAGGTTAAGGTACCGTTAGGCCGCGATATACGAAGTTCGTGTCGCGGGCGCTTGCAGGCATGGCTGTTAGACTGACTGCACATAGGGTTCTTCTGGCATTGATGCGCTATATCTTGAATTTTCTCCGCAAGTACTGGGTTTCAAGACCTGTCCTTTTGCCAGCTTGTTGGCCTGATCACAAGCTCCCGAACAAGGTATAGTTTGTGCAGAACTTTCCAGGTTAAGGTACCGTTAGCCGCAATATACGAAGTTCGTGTCGCGGGCGCTTGCAGCCATGGCTGTTAGACTGACTGCACATAGGGGTACTACTGGTATTGATGCACTATATCTTGATTTTCTCCGCAAGTACTGGGTTTCAAGACCTGTCCTTTTGCCAGCTTGTTGGCTGATCACAAGCTCCGAACAAGGTATAGTTTGTGCAGAACTTCTCAGGTTAAGTACCGTTAGGCCGCGATATACGAAGTTCGTGTCGCGGGCGCTTGCAGGCATGGCTGTTAGACTGACTGCACATAGGGGTACTACTGGCATTGATGCGATATATCTTAAATTTTCTCCGCAAGTACTCGGTTTCAAAACTGTCCTTTTGCCAGCTTGTTGGCCTGATCACAAGCTTCCGAACAAGGTATAGTTTGTGCAGAACTTCTCAGGTTAAGGTACCGTTAGGCCGCGATATACGAAGTTCGTGTCGCGGGCGCTTGCAGGCATGGCTGTTAGACTGACTGCACATAGGGGTACTATACTGGCATTGATGCGCTATATCTTAAATTTTCTCCGCAAGTACTGGGTTTCAAGACCTGTTCTTTTGCCAGCTTGTTGGCCTGATCACAAGCTTCCGAACAAGGTATAGTTTGTGCAGAACTTCCCATGATAAGGTACCGTTAGGCCGCGATATACGAAGTTCGTGTCGCGGGCGCTTGCAGGCATGGCTGTTAGACTGACTGCACATATGGGTTCTTTGGCATTGATGCGCTATATCTTGAATTTCTCCGCAAGTACTCGGTTTCAAGACTGTCCTTTTGCCAGCTTGTTGGCCTGATCACAAGCTTCCGAACAAGGTATAGTTTGTGCAGAACTTGTCCAGGTTAAGGTTACCGTTAGGCCGCGATATACGAAGTTCGTGTCGCGGGCGCTTGCAGGCATGGCTGTTAGACTGACTGCACATAGGGGTACTATACTGGCATTGATGCGCTATATCTTAAATTTTCTCCACAAGTACTGGGTTTCAAGACATGTCCTTTTGCCAGCTTGTTGGCCTGATCACAAGCTTCCGAACAAGGTATAGTTTGTGCAGAACTTCCCGTGATAAGGTACCGTTAGGCCGCGATATACGAAGTTCGTGTCGCGGGCGCTTGCAGGCATGGCTGTTAGACTGACTGCACATAGAGGTTCTTCAGGCATGATGCGCTATATCTTAAATTTTCTCCGCAAGTACTGGGGTTCAAGACCTGTCCTTTTGCCAGCTTGTTGGCCTGATCACAAGCTCCCGAACAAGGTATAGTTTGTGCAGAATTCCCATGTTAAGGTACCGTTAGACCGCAATATACGAAGTTCGTGTCGCGGGCGCTTGCAGGCATGGCTGTTAGACTGACTGCACATAGGGGTACTACTGGCATTGATGCGCTATATTTTGATTTTCGCCGCAAGTACTGGGTTTCAAGAACTGTCCTTTTGCCAGCTTGTTGGCCTGATCACAAGCTTCCGAACAAGGTATAGTTTGTGCAGAACTTCTCAGGTTAAGGTACCGTTAGACCGCGATATACGAAGTTCGTGTCGCGGGCGCTTGCAGGCATGGCTGTTAGACTGACTGCACATAGGGGTCTATTGGCATTGATGCGCTATATCTTGAATTTTCTCCGCAAGTACTCGGTTTCAAGACTTGTCCTTTTGCCAGCTTGTTGGCCTGATCACAAGCTTCCGAACAAGTATAGTTTGTGCAGAAGTTCTCAGGTTAAGTACCGTTAGGCCGCGATATACGAAGTTCGTGTCGCGGGCGCTTGCAGGCATGGCTGTTAGACTGACTGCACATAGGGGTTACTACTGGCATTGATGCGCTATATCTTAAATTTTCTCCGCAAGTACTCGGTTTCAAGACTTGTCCTCTTCCCAGCTTGTTGGCCTGATCACAAGCTTCCGAACAAGGTATAGTTTGTGCAGAACTTCTCAGGTTAAGGTACCGTTAGGCCGCGATATACGAAGTCGTGTCGCGGGGCGCTTGCAGGCATGGCTGTTAGACAGACTGCACATAGGGGTACTATACTGGCATTGATGCGCTATATCTTAAATTTTCTCCGCAAGTACTGGGTTTCAAGACCTGTCCATTTGCCAGCTTGTGGCCTGATCACAAGCTTCCGAACAAGTATAGTTTGTGCAGAACTTCCCAGGTTAAGGTACCGTTAGGCCGCGATATACGAAGTTCGTGTCGCGGGCGCTTGCAGGCATGGCTGTTAGACTGACTGCACATAGGGGTCTTCTGGCATTGATGCGCTATATCTTAAATTTTCTCCGCAAGTACTGGGTTTCAAGACCTGTCCTTTGCCAGCTTGTTGGCCTGATCACAAGCTTCCGAACAAGGTATAGTTTGTGCAGAAACTTCCCAGGTTAAGGTACCGTTAGACCGCAATATACGAAGTTCGTGTCGCGGGCGCTTGCAGGCATGGCTGTTAGACTGACTGCACATAGGGGTTCTACTGGCATTGATGCGCTACTATATCTTAAATTTTCTCCGCAAGTACTGGTTTCAAGACCTGTCCTTTTGCCAGCTTGTTGGCCTGATCACAAGCTCCGAACAAGGTATAGTTTGTGCAGAACTTCCCAGGTTAAGGTACCGTTAGACCGCGATATACGAAGTTCGTGTCGCGGGCGCTTGCAGGCATGGCTGTTAGACTGACTGCACATAGGGGTACTACTGGCATTGATGCGCTATATCTTAAATTTTCTCCGCAAGTACTGGGTTTCAAGACCTGTCCTTTTGCCAGCTTGTTGGCCTGATCACAAGCTTCCGAACAAGGTATAGTTTGTGCAGAACTTCTCAGGTTAAGGTACCGTTAGGCCGCGATATACGAAGTTCGTGTCGCGGGCGCTTGCAGGCATGGCTGTTAGACTGACTGCACATAGGGGTACTATACTGGCATTGATGCGCTATATCTTAAATTTTCTCCGCAAGTACAGGGTTTCAAGACATGTCCTTTTGCCAGCTTGTTGGCCTGATCACAAGCTTCCGAACAAGGTATAGTTTGTGCAGAACTTCCCATGTTAAGGTACCGTTAGGCCGCGATATACGAAGTTCGTGTCGCGGGCGCTTGCAGGCATGGCTGTTAGACTGACTGCACATAGGGGTTCTACAGGCATTGATGCGCTATATCTTAAATTTTCTCCGCAAGTACTGGGTTTCAAGACCTGTCCTTTTGCCAGCTTGTTGGCCTGATCACAAGCTCCCGAACAAGGTATAGTTTGTGCAGAACTTCCCAGGTTAAGGTACCGTTAGACCGCGATATACGAAGTTCGTGTCGCGGGCGCTTGCAGGCATGGCTGTTAGACTGACTGCACATAGGGGTTACTACTGGCATTGATGCGCTATATCTTGAATTTTCTCCGCAAGTACTGGGTTTCAAGAACTGTCCTTTGCCAGCTTGTTGGCCTGATCACAAGCTTCCGAACAAGGTATAGTTTGTGCAGAACTTCCAGGTTAGGTACCGTTAGACCGCGATATACGAAGTTCGTGTCGCGGGCGCTTGCAGGCATGGCTGTTAGACTGACTGCACATATGGGTCTATTGGCATTGATGCGCTATATCTTGAATTTTCTCCGCAAGTACTGGGTTTCAAGACCTGTCCTTTTGCCAGCTTGTTGGCTGATCACAAGCTTCCGAACAAGGTATAGTTTGTGCAGAACTTCTCAGGTTAAGGTACCGTTAGGCCGCGATATACGAAGTTCGTGTCGCGGGCGCTTGCAGGCATGGCTGTTAGACTGACTGCACATAGGGGTACTATACTGGCATTGATGCGCTATATCTTAAATTTTCTCCGCAAGTACTGGGTTTCAAGACCTGTCCTTTTGCCAGCTTGTTGGCCTGATCACAAGCTTCCGAACAAGGTATAGTTTGTGCAGAACTTCCCGTGATAAGGTACCGTTAGGCCGCGATATACGAAGTTCGTGTCGCGGGCGCTTGCAGGCATGGCTGTTAGACTGACTGCACATAGGGTTCTTCAGCATTGATGCGCTATATCTTAAATTTTCTCCGCAAGTACTGGGTTTCAAGACTGTCCTTTTGCCAGCTTGTTGGCCTGATCACAAGCTCCGAACAAGGTATAGTTTGTGCAGAACTTCCCAGGTTAAGGTACCGTTAGACCGCAATATACGAAGTTCGTGTCGCGGGCGCTTGCAGGCATGGCTGTTAGACTGACTGCACATAGGGGTACTTCTGGCATTGATGCGCTATATTTTGAATTTTCGCCGCAAGTACTGGGTTTCAAGAACTGTCCTTTTGCCAGCTTGTTGGCCTGATCACAAGCTTCCGAACAAGGTATAGTTTGTGCAGAACTTCCCAGGTTAAGGTCCGTTAGACCGCGATATACGAAGTTCGTTCTGTCGCGGGCGCTTGCAGGCATGGCTGTTAGACTGACTGCACATAGGGGTTCTACTGGCATTGATGCGCTATATCTTGAATTTTCTCCGCAAGTACTCGGTTTCAAGACCTGTCCTTTTGCCAGCTTGTTGGCCTGATCACAAGCTTCCGAACAAGGTATAGTTTGTGCAGAAGTTCCCAGGTTAAGGTACCGTTAGGCCGCGATATACGAAGTTCGTGTCGCGGGCGCTTGCAGGCATGGCTGTTAGACTGACTGCACATAGGGGTACTACTGGCATTGATGCGCTATATCTTAAATTTTCTCCGCAAGTACTCGGTTTCAAGACTGTCCTTTTCCCAGCTTGTTGGCCTGATCACAAGCTTCCGAACAAGGTATAGTTTGTGCAGAACTTCCCAGGTTAAGGTACCGTTAGGCCGCGATATACGAAGTTCGTGTCGCGGGCGCTTGCAGGCATGGCTGTTAGACTGACTGCACATAGGGGTACTATACTGGCATTGATGCGCTATATCTTAAATTTTCTCCGCAAGTACTGGGTTTCAAGACCTGTCCTTTTGCCAGCTTGTTGGCCTGATCACAAGCTTCCGAACAAGGTATAGTTTGTGCAGAACTTCCCAGGATAAGGTACCGTTAGGCCGCGATATACGAAGTTCGTGTCGCGGGCGCTTGCAGGCATGGCTGTTAGACTGACTGCACATAGGGGTTCTACTGGCATTGATGCGCTATATCTTAAATTTCTCCGCAAGTACTGGGTTTCAAGACCTGTCCTTTTGCCAGCTTGTTGGCCTGATCACAAGCTTCCGAACAAGGTATAGTTTGTGCAGAACTTCCCAGGTTAAGGTACCGTTAGGACCGCGATATACGAAGTTCGTGTCGCGGGCGCTTGCAGGCATGGCTGTTAGACTGACTGCACATAGGGGTTCTACTGGCATTGATGCGCTATATCTTAAATTTTCTCCGCAAGTACTGGGTTTCAAGACCTGTCCTTTGCAAGCTGTTGGCCTGATCACAAGCTTCCGAACAAGGTATAGTTTGTGCAGAACTTCCAGGTTAAGGTACCGTTAGACCGCGATATACGAAGTTCGTGTCGCGGGCGCTTGCAGGCATGGCTGTTAGACTGACTGCACATAGGGGTACTACTGGCATTGATGCGCTATATCTTAAATTT
This sequence comes from Patiria miniata, assembly GCF_015706575.1. Taxonomy (NCBI): domain Eukaryota; kingdom Metazoa; phylum Echinodermata; class Asteroidea; order Valvatida; family Asterinidae; genus Patiria; species Patiria miniata. The sequence goes on from NW_024037051.1 coordinate 755,465, forward strand.
TCTCCGCAAGTACTCGGTTTCAAGACCTGTCCTTTTGCCAGCTTGTTGGCCTGATCACAAGCTTCCGAACAAGGTATAGTTTGTGCAGAACTTCTCAGGTTAAGGTACCGTTAGGCCGCGATATACGAAGTTCGTGTCGCGGGCGCTTGCAGGCATGGCTGTTAGACTGACTGCACATAGGGGTACTATACTGGCATTGATGCGCTATATCTTAAATTTTCTCCGCAAGTACTGGGTTTCAAGACATGTCCTTTTGCCAGCTTGTTGGCCTGATCACAAGCTTCCGAACAAGGTATAGTTTGTGCAGAACTTCCCAGGTTAAGGTACCGTTAGGCCGCGATATACGAAGTTCGTGTCGCGGGCGCTTGCAGGCATGGCTGTTAGACTGACTGCACATAGGGGGTTCTTGGCATTGATGCGCTATATCTTAAATTTTCTCCGCAAGTACTGGGTTTCAAGACCTGTCCTTTTGCCAGCTTGTTGGCCTGATCACAAGCTTCCGAACAAGGTATAGTTTGTGCAGAACTTCCCAGGTTAAGGTACCGTTAGACCGCGATATACGAAGTTCGTGTCGCGGGCGCTTGCAGGCATGGCTGTTAGACTGACTGCACATAGGGGTACTACTGGCATTGATGCGCTATATTTTGAATTTTCTCCGCAAGTACTGGGTTTCAAGACCTGTCCTTTGCCAGCTTGTTGGCCTGATCACAAGCTTCCGAACAAGGTATAGTTTGTGCAGAACTTCCCAGGTTAAGGTACCGTTAGACCGCGATATACGAAGTTCGTGTCGCGGGCGCTTGCAGGCATGGCTGTTAGACTGACTGCACATATGGGTTCTACTGGCATTGATGCGCTATATCTTGAATTTTCTCCGCAAGTACTGGGTTTCAAGACCTGTCCTTTTGCCAGCTTGTTGGCCTGATCACAAGCTTCCGAACAAGGTATAGTTTGTGCAGAACTTCCCAGGTTAAGGTACCGTTAGGCCGCGATATACGAAGTTCGTGTCGCGGGCGCTTGCAGGCATGGCTGTTAGACTGACTGCACATAGGGGTACTACTGGCATTGATGCGCTATATCTTAAATTTTCTCCGCAAGTACTCGGTTTCAAGACCTGTCCTTTTGCCAGCTTGTTGGCCTGATCACAAGCTTCCGAACAAGGTATAGTTTGTGCAGAACTTCCAGGTTAAGGTACCGTTAGGCCGCGATATACGAAGTTCGTGTCGCGGGCGCTTGCAGGCATGGCTGTTAGACTGACTGCACATAGGGGTACTATACTGGCATTGATGCGCTATATCTTAAATTTCCTCCACAAGTACTGGGTTTCAAGACTGTCCTTTTGCCAGCTTGTTGGCCTGATCACAAGCTTCCGAACAAGGTATAGTTTGTGCAGAACTTTCCGTGTTAAGGTACCGTTAGGCCGCGATATACGAAGTTCGTGTCGCGGGCGCTTGCAGGCATGGCTGTTAGACTGACTGCACATAGGGGTTCTTCTGGCATTGATGCGCTATATCTTAAATTTTCTCCGCAAGTACTGGGTTTCAAGACCTGTCCTTTTGCCAGCTTGTTGGCCTGATCACAAGCTTCCGAACAAGGTATAGTTTGTGCAGAACTTCCCAGGTTAAGGTACCGTTAGTAGACCGCGATATACGAAGTTCGTGTCGCGGGCGCTTGCAGGCATGGCTGTTAGACTGACTGCACATAGGGGTACTACTGGCATTGATGCGCTATATCTTGAATTTTCTCCGCAAGTACTGGGTTTCAAGAACTGTCCTTTTGCCAGCTTGTTGGCCTGATCACAAGCTTCCGAACAAGGTATGTTTGTGCAGAACTTCCAGGTTAAGGTACCGTTAGGCCGCGATATACGAAGTTCGTGTCGCGGGCGCTTGCAGGCATGGCTGTTAGACTGACTGCACATAGGGGTTCTATTGGCATTGATGCGCTATATCTTGAATTTTCTCCGCAAGTACTGGTTTCAAGACTGTCCTTTTGCCAGCTTGTTGGCCTGATCACAAGCTTCCGAACAAGGTATAGTTTGTGCAGAACTTCTCAGGTTAAGGTACCGTTAGGCCGCGATATACGAAGTTCGTGTCGCGGGCGCTTGCAGGCATGGCTGTTAGACTGACTGCACATAGGGGTACTACTGGCATTGATGCGCTATATCTTAAATTTTCTCCGCAAGTACTCGGTTTCAAGACCTGTCCTTTTGCCAGCTTGTTGGCCTGATCACAAGCTTCCGAACAAGGTATAGTTTGTGCAGAACTTCTCAGGTTAAGGTACCGTTAGCCGCGATATACGAAGTTCGTGTCGCGGGCGCTTGCAGGCATGGCTGTTAGACTGACTGCACATAGGGGTACTATACTGGCATTGATGCGCTATATCTTAAATTTTCTCCGCAAGTACTGGGTTTCAAGACCTGTCCTTTTGCCAGCTTGTTGGCCTGATCACAAGCTTCCGAACAAGGTATAGTTTGTGCAGAACTTCCCAGGTTAAGGTACCGTTAGGCCGCGATATACGAAGTTCGTGTCGCGGGCGCTTGCAGGCATGGCTGTTAGACTGACTGCACATAGGGGTTCTTCTGGCATTGATGCGCTATATCTTAAATTTTCTCCGCAAGTACTGGGTTTCAAGACTGTCCTTTTGCCAGCTTGTTGGCCTGATCACAAGCTTCCGAACAAGGTATAGTTTGTGCAGAACTTCCCAGGTTAAGGTACCGTTAGACCGCGATATACGAAGTTCGTGTCGCGGGCGCTTGCAGGCATGGCTGTTAGACTGACTGCACATAGGGGTTCTACTGGCATTGATGCGCTATATCTTAAATTTTCTCCGCAAGTACTGGGTTTCAAGACCTGTCCTTTTGCCAGCTTGTTGGCCTGATCACAAGCTTCCGAACAAGGTATAGTTTGAGCAACTTCCCAGGTTAAGGTACCGTTAGACCGCGATATACGAAGTTCGTGTCGCGGGCGCTTGCAGGCATGGCTGTTAGACTGACTGCACATAGGGGTACTACTGGCATTGATGCGCTATATCTTAAATTTCTCCGCAAGTACTCGGTTTCAAGACTTGTCCTTTTGCCAGCTTGTTGGCCTGATCACAAGCTTCCGAACAAGGTATAGTTTGTGCAGAACTTCTCAGGTTAAGGTACCGTTAGGCCGCGATATACGAAGTTCGTGTCGCGGGCGCTTGCAGGCATGGCTGTTAGACTGACTGCACATAGGGGTACTATACTGGCATTGATGCGCTATATCTTAAATTTTCTCCGCAAGTACAGGTTTCAAGACTGTCCTTTTGCCAGCTTGTTGGCCTGATCACAAGCTTCCGAACAAGGTATAGTTTGTGCAGAACTTCCATGAAAGGTACCGTTAGGCCGCGATATACGAAGTTCGTGTCGCGGGCGCTTGCAGGCATGGCTGTTAGACTGACTGCACATATGGGTTCTTCTGGCATTGATGCGCTAATCTTAAATTTTCTCCGCAAGTACTGGGTTTCAAGACCTGTCCTTTTGCCAGCTTGTTGGCCTGATCACAAGCTCCCGAACAAGGTATAGTTTGTGCAGAACTTCCCAGGTTAAGGTACCGTTAGACCGCAATATACGAAGTTCGTGTCGCGGGCGCTTGCAGGCATGGCTGTTAGACTGACTGCACATAGGGGTTCTATTGGCATTGATGCGCTATATCTTGAATTTTCTCCGCAAGTACTGGGTTTCAAGACCTGTCCTTTTGCCAGCTTGTTGGCCTGATCACAAGCTTCCGAACAAGGTATAGTTTGTGCAGAACTTCTCAGGTTAAGGTACCGTTAGGCCGCGATATACGAAGTTCGTGTCGCGGGCGCTTGCAGGCATGGCTGTTAGACTGACTGCACATAGGGGTACTACTGGCATTGATGCGCTATATCTTAAATTTTCTCCGCAAGTACTCGGTTTCAAGACTTGTCCTCTTGCCAGCTTGTTGGCCTGATCACAAGCTTCCGAACAAGGTATAGTTTGTGCAGAACTTCTCAGGTTAAGGTACCGTTAGGCCGCGATATACGAAGTTCGTGTCGCGGGCGCTTGCAGGCATGGCTGTTAGACATGACTGCACATAGGGGTACTATACTGGCATTGATGCGCTATATAAAATTTCTCCGCAAGTACTGGGTTTCAAGACCTGTCCATTTGCCAGCTTGTTGGCCTGATCACAAGCTTCCGAACAAGGTATAGTTTGTGCAGAACTTCCCATGATAAGGTACCGTTAGGCCGCGATATACGAAGTTCGTGTCGCGGGCGCTTGCAGGCATGGCTGTTAGACTGACTGCACATAGGGTTCTTCTGGCATTGATGCGCTATATCTTGAATTTTCTCCGCAAGTACTGGGTTTCAAGACCTGTCCTTTTGCCAGCTTGTTGGCCTGATCACAAGCTTCCGAACAAGGTATAGTTTGTGCAGAACTTCCCAGGTTAAGGTACCGTTAGACCGCGATATACGAAGTTCGTGTCGCGGGCGCTTGCAGGCATGGCTGTTAGACTGACTGCACATAGGGGTTCTACTGGCATTGATGCGCTATATCTTGAATTTTCTCCGCAAGTACTGGGTTTCAAGACCTGTCCTTTTGCCAGCTTGTTGGCCTGATCACAAGCTTCCGAACAAGGTATAGTTTGTGCAGAACTTCCAGGTTAAGGTACCGTTAGGCCGCGATATACGAAGTTCGGTGTCGCGGGCGCTTGCAGGCATGGCTGTTAGACTGACTGCACATAGGGGTACTACTGGCATTGATGCGCTATATCTTAAATTTTCTCCGCAAGTACTCGGTTTCAAGACTTGTCCTTTGCCAGCTTGTTGGCCTGATCACAAGCTTCCGAACAAGGTATAGTTTGTGCAGAACTTCTCAGGTTAAGGTACCCTTAGGCCGCGATATACGAAGTTCGTGTCGCGGGCGCTTGCAGGCATGGCTGTTAGACTGACTGCACATAGGGGTACTATACTGGCATTGATGCGCTATATCTTAAATTTCTCCGCAAGTACTGGGTTTCAAGACCTGTCCATTTGCCAGCTTGTTGGCCTGATCACAAGCTTCCGAACAAGGTATAGTTTGTGCAGAACTTCCCATGATAAGGTACCGTTAGGCTGCGATATACGAAGTTCGTGTCGCGGGCGCTTGCAGGCATGGCTGTTAGACTGACTGCACATAGGGTTCTACTGGCATTGATGCGCTATATCTTGAATTTTCTCCGCAAGTACTCGGTTTCAAGACTTGTCCTTTTGCCAGCTTGTTGGCCTGATCACAAGCTTCCGAACAAGGTATAGTTTGTGCAGAACTTGTCAGGTTAAGGTACCGTTAGGCCGCGATATACGAAGTTCGTGTCGCGGGCGCTTGCAGGCATGGCTGTTAGACTGACTGCACATAGGGGTACTACTGGCATTGATGCGCTATATCTTAAATTTTCTCCACAAGTACTGGGTTTCAAGACATGTCCTTTTGCCAGCTTGTTGGCCTGATCACAAGCTTCCGAACAAGGTATAGTTTGTGCAGAACTTCCCGGATAAGGTACCGTTAGGCCGCGATATACGAAGTTCGTGTCGCGGGCGCTTGCAGGCATGGCTGTTAGACTGACTGCACATAGGGTTCTTAGGCATTGATGCGCTATATCTTAAATTTTCTCCGCAAGTACTGGGTTTCAAGACCTGTCCTTTTGCCAGCTTGTTGGCCTGATCACAAGCTTCCGAACAAGGTATAGTTTGTGCAGAACTTCCCAGGTTAAGGTACCGTTAGACCGCGATATACGAAGTTCGTGTCGCGGGCGCTTGCAGGCATGGCTGTTAGACTGACTGCACATAGGGGTACTACTGGCATTGATGCGCTATATCTTGAATTTTCTCCGCAAGTACTGGGTTTCAAGAACTGTCCTTTTGCCAGCTTGTTGGCCTGATCACAAGCTTCCGAACAAGGTATAGTTTGTGCAGAACTTCTCAGGTTAAGGTACCGTTAGACCGCGATATACGAAGTTCGTGTCGCGGGCGCTTGCAGCATGGCTGTTAGACTGACTGCACATAGGGGTTCTACTGGCATTGATGCGCTATATCTTGAATTTTCTCCGCAAGTACTCGGTTTCAAGACCTGTCCTTTTGCCAGCTTGTTGGCCTGATCACAAGCTTCCGAACAAGGTATAGTTTGTGCAGAACTTCTCAGGTTAAGGTACCGTTAGGCCGCGATATACGAAGTTCGTGTCGCGGGCGCTTGCAGGCATGGCTGTTAGACTGACTGCACATAGGGGTACTACTGGCATTGATGCGCTATATCTTAAATTTTCTCCGCAAGTACTCGGTTTCAAGACTGTCCTTTTGCCAGCTTGTTGGCCTGATCACAAGCTTCCGAACAAGGTATAGTTTGTGCAGAACTTCTCAGGTTAAGGTACCCTTAGGCCGCGATATACGAAGTTCGTGTCGCGGGCGCTTGCAGGCATGGCTGTTAGACTGACTGCACATAGGGGTACTATACTGGCATTGATGCGCTATATCTTCAATTTTCTCCGCAAGTACTGGGTTTCAAGACCTGTCCTTTTGCCAGCTTGTTGGCCTGATCACAAGCTTCCGAACAAGGTATAGTTTGTGCAGAACTTCTCAGGTAAGGTACCGTTAGGCGGCGATATACGAAGTTCGTGTCGCGGGCGCTTGCAGGCATGGCTGTTAGACTGACTGCACATATGGGTTCTACTGGCATTGATGCGCTATATCTTGAATTTCTCCGCAAGTACTGGGTTTCAAGACCTGTCCTTTTGCCAGCTTGTTGGCCTGATCACAAGCTTCCGAACAAGGTATAGTTTGTGCAGAACTTCCCAGGTTAAGGTACCGTTAGACCGCAATATACGAAGTTCGTGTCGCGGGCGCTTGCAGGCATGGCTGTTAGACTGACTGCACATAGGGGTACTATTGGCATTGATGCGCTATATCTTGAATTTTCTCCGCAAGTACTGGGTTTCAAGACCTGTCCTTTTGCCAGCTTGTTGGCCTGATCACAAGCTTCCGAACAAGGTATAGTTTGTGCAGAACTTCAGGTTAAGGTACCGTTAGGCCGCGATATACGAAGTTCGTGTCGCGGGCGCTTGCAGGCATGGCTGTTAGACTGACTGCACATAGGGGTACTACTGGCATTGATGCGCTATATCTTAAATTTTCTCCGCAAGTACTCGGTTTCAAGACTGTCCTTTTGCCAGCTTGTTGGCCTGATCACAAGCTTCCGAACAAGGTATAGTTTGTGCAGAACTTCCCAGGTTAAGGTACCGTTAGGCCGCGATATACGAAGTTCGTGTCGCGGGCGCTTGCAGGCATGGCTGTTAGACTGACTGCACATAGGGGTACTATACTGGCATTGATGCGCTATATCTTAAATTTTCTCCGCAAGTACTGGGTTTCAAGACCTGTCCTTTTGCCAGCTTGTTGGCCTGATCACAAGCTTCCGAACAAGGTATAGTTTGTGCAGAACTTCCCATGATAAGGTACCGTTAGGCCGCGATATACGAAGTTCGTGTCGCGGGCGCTTGCAGGCATGGCTTAGACTGACTGCACATAGGGGTCTACTGGCATTGATGCGCTATATCTTGAATTTTCTCCGCAAGTACTCGGTTTCAAGACTTGTCCTTTTGCCAGCTTGTTGGCCTGATCACAAGCTTCCGAACAAGGTATAGTTTGTGCAGAACTGTCAGGTTAAGGTACCGTTAGCCGCGATATACGAAGTTCGTGTCGCGGGCGCTTGCAGGCATGGCTGTTAGACTGACTGCACATAGGGGTACTATACTGGCATTGATGCGCTATATCTTAAATTTTCTCCACAAGTACTGGGTTTCAAGACCTGTCCTTTTGCCAGCTTGTTGGCCTGATCACAAGCTTCCGAACAAGGTATAGTTTGTGCAGAACTTCCCGGTTAAGGTACCGTTAGCCGCGATATACGAAGTTCGTGTCGCGGGCGCTTGCAGGCATGGCTGTTAGACTGACTGCACATATGGGTTCTACTGGCATTGATGCGCTATATCTTAATTTTCTCCGCAAGTACTGGGTTTCAAGACCTGTCCTTTTGCCAGCTTGTTGGCCTGATCACAAGCTCCCGAACAAGGTATAGTTTGTGCAGAACTTCCCAGGTTAAGGTACCGTTAGACCGCGATATACGAAGTTCGTGTCGCGGGCGCTTGCAGGCATGGCTGTTAGACTGACTGCACATAGGGGTACTACTGGCATTGATGCGCTATATTTGAATTTTCTCCGCAAGTACTGGGTTTCAAGAACTGTCCTTTTGCCAGCTTGTTGGCCTGATCACAAGCTTCCGAACAAGGTATAGTTTGTGCAGAACTTCCCAGGTTAAGTTCCGTTAGACCGCGATATACGAAGTTCGTGTCGCGGGCGCTTGCAGGCATGGCTGTTAGACTGACTGCACATAGGGGTTCTATTGGCATTGATGCGCTATATCTTGAATTTTCTCCGCAAGTACTCGGTTTCAAGACTTGTCCTTTTGCCAGCTTGTTGGCCTGATCACAAGCTTCCGAACAAGGTATAGTTTGTGCAGAACTTCCAGGTTAAGGTACCGTTAGGCCGCGATATACGAAGTTCGTGTCGCGGGCGCTTGCAGGCATGGCTGTTAGACTGACTGCACATAGGGGTACTACTGGCATTGATGCGCTATATCTTAAATTTTCTCCGCAAGTACTGGTTTCAAGACCTGTCCTTTTGCCAGCTTGTTGGCCTGATCACAAGCTTCCGAACAAGGTATAGTTTGTGCAGAACTTCTCAGGTTAAGGTACCCTTAGGCCGCGATATACGAAGTTCGTGTCGCGGGCGCTTGCAGGCATGGCTGTTAGACTGACTGCACATAGGGGTACTATACTGGCATTGATGCGCTATATCTTAAATTTCTCCGCAAGTACTGGGTTTCAAGACTGTCCTTTTGCCAGCTTGTTGGCCTGATCACAAGCTTCCGAACAAGGTATAGTTTGTGCAGAACTTCCAGGTTAAGGTACCGTTAGGCCGCGATATACGAAGTTCGTGTCGCGGGCGCTTGCAGGCATGGCTGTTAGACTGACTGCACATAGGGTTCTTCTGGCATTGATGCGCTAATCTTGAATTTTCTCCGCAAGTACTGGGTTTCAAGACCTGTCCTTTTGCCAGCTTGTTGGCCTGATCACAAGCTCCCGAACAAGGTATAGTTTGTGCAGAACTTCCCAGGTTAAGGTACCGTTAGACCGCGATATACGAAGTTCGTGTCGCGGGCGCTTGCAGGCATGGCTGTTAGACTGACTGCACATAGGGGTACTACTGGCATTGATGCGCTATATCTTGAATTTTCTCCGCAAGTACTGGGTTTCAAGAACTGTCCTTTTGCCAGCTTGTTGGCCTGATCACAAGCTTCCGAACAAGGTATAGTTTGTGCAGAACTTCTCAGGTTAAGGTACCGTTAGGCCGCGATATACGAAGTTCGTGTCGCGGGCGCTTGCAGGCATGGCTGTTAGACTGACTGCACATAGGGGTACTACTGGCATTGATGCGCTATATCTTAAATTTTCTCCGCAAGTACTCGGTTTCAAGACTTGTCCTTTGCCAGCTTGTTGGCCTGATCACAAGCTTCCGAACAAGGTATAGTTTGTGCAGAACTTCTCAGGTTAAGGTACCGTTAGGCCGCGATATACGAAGTTCGTGTCGCGGGCGCTTGCAGGCATGGCTGTTAGACTGACTGCACATAGGGGTACTATACTGGCATTGATGCGCTATATCTTAAATTTTCTCCGCAAGTACTGGGTTTCAAGACCTGTCCATTTGCCAGCTTGTTGGCCTGATCACAAGCTTCCGAACAAGGTATAGTTTGTGCAGAACTTCCCATGATAAGGTACCGTTAGACCGCGATATACGAAGTTCGTGTCGCGGGCGCTTGCAGGCATGGCTGTTAGACTGACTGCACATAGGGGTACTACTGGCATTGATGCGCTATATTTTGAATTTTCTCCGCAAGTACTGGGTTTCAAGAACTGTCCTTTTGCCAGCTTGTTGGCCTGATCACAAGCTTCCGAACAAGGTATGGTTTGTGCAGAACTTCTCAGGTTAAGGTACCGTTAGGCCGCGATATACGAAGTTCGTGTCGCGGGCGCTTGCAGGCATGGCTGTTAGACTGACTGCACATAGGGGTACTACTGGCATTGATGCGCTATATCTTAAATTTTCTCCGCAAGTACTGGGTTTCAAGACCTGTCCTTTTGCCAGCTTGTTGGCCTGATCACAAGCTTCCGAACAAGGTATAGTTTGTGCAGAACTTCTCAGGTTAAGGTACCTTAGGCCGCGATATACGAAGTTCGTGTCGCGGGCGCTTGCAGGCATGGCTGTTAGACTGACTGCACATAGGGGTTCATCTGGCATTGATGCGCTATATCTTAAATTTTCTCCGCAAGTACTCGGTTTCAAGACTTGTCTCTTGCCAGCTTGTTGGCCTGATCACAAGCTTCGAACAAGGTATAGTTTGTGCAGAACTTCCCAGGTTAAGGTACCGTTAGGCCGCGATATACGAAGTTCGTGTGTCGCGGGCGCTTGCAGGCATGGCTGTTAGACAGACTGCACATAGGGGTTCACTGGCATTGATGCGCTATATCTTAAATTTTCTCCGGAAGTACTGGGTTTCAAGACCTGTCCTTTTGCCAGCTTGTTGGCCTGATCACAAGCTTCCGAACAAGGTATAGTTTGTGCAGAACTTCCAGGTTAAGGTACCGTTAGACCGCGATATACGAAGTTCGTGTCGCGGGCGCTTGCAGGCATGGCTGTTAGACTGACTGCACATAGGGGTACTACTGGCATTGATGCGCTATATCTTAAATTTTCTCCGCAACCACTGGGTTTCAAGACCTGTCCTTTTGCCAGCTTGTTGCCTCATCACAAGCTTCAGAACAAGGTATAGTTTGTGCAGAACTTCCCAGGTTAAGGTACCGTTAGACCGCGATATACGAAGTTCGTGTCGCGGGCGCTTGCAGGCATGGCTGTTAGACTGACTGCACATAGGGGTACTACTGGCATTGAATTGATGCGCTTATCTTAAATTGTCTCCGCAACCACTTGGTTTCAAGACGTGTCCTTCGCCAGCTTGTTGGCCTTATCACAAGCTTCCGAACAAGGTATAGTTTGTGCAGAACTTCCCAGGTTAAGGTACCTTTAGACCGCGATATACGAAGTTCGTGTCGCGGGCGCTTGCAGGCATTGGTGTTAGACTGACTGCACATAGGGGTACTACTGGCATTGATGCGCTATATCTTAAATTTTCACCGCAACCACTGGGTTTCAAGACCTGTCCTTTTGCCAGCTTGTTGCCTCATCACAAGCTTCCGAACAAGGTATAGTTTGTGCAGAACTTCCCAGGTTAAGGTACCTTTAGACCGCGATATACGAAGTTCGTGTCGCGGGCGCTTGCAGGCATGCTGTTAGACTGACTGCACATAGGGGTACTACTGGCATGAATGATGCGCTATATCTAAATTTTCTCCCGTAACCACTTGGTTTCAAGACGTGTCCTTTTGCCAGCTTGTTGGCCTTATCACAAGCTTCCGAAAAGGTATAGTTTGTGCAGAACTTCCCAGGTTAAGGTACCTTTAGACCGCGATATACGAAGTTCGTGTCGCGGGAGCTTGCAGGCATTGCTGTTAGACCGATTGCACATAAGGGTACTACTGGCATTGATGCGCTATATCTTGAATTTCTCCGCAACCACTGGGTTTCAAGACCTATCCTTTTTGCCAGCTTGTTGGCCTCATCACAAGCTTCCGAACAAGGTATAGTTTGTGCAGAACTTCCCAGGTTAAGGTACCTTTAGACCGCATATACGAAGTTCGTGTCGCGGGCGCTTGCAGGCATTGCTGTTAGACTGACTGCACATAGGGGTACTACTGGCATTGATGCGCTATATCTTAAATTTTCTCCGCAACCACTGGGTTTCAAGACCTGTTCTTTTGCCAGCTTGTTGGCCTCATCACAAGCTTCCGAACAAGGTATAGTTTGTGCAGAACTTCCAGGTTAAGGTACCTTGAGACCGCGATATACGAAGTTCGTGTTGCGGGCGCGTGCGGGCATGCTTTATAGACTGATTGCACATAGGGGTACTACTGGCATTGATGCGCTAATCTTAAATTTTCTCCGCAACTGCTGGGTTTCAGGACCTGTCCTTTTGCCAGCTTGTTGGCCTGATCACAAGCTTCCGAACAAGGTATAGTTTGTGCAGAACTTCTCAGGTTAAGGTACCGTTAGGCCGCGATATACGAAGTTCGTGTCGCGGGCGCTTGCAGGCATGGCTGTTAGACTGACTGCACATAGGGGTACTACTGGCATTGATGCGCTATATCTTAAATTTTCTCCGCAACCACTGAGTTTCAAGACCTGTCCTTTTTCGAGCTTGTTTGCCTCATCACAAGCTTCAGAACAAGGTATAGTTTGTGCAGAACTTCCCAGGTTAAGGTACCTTTAGACCGCGATATACGAAGTTCGTGTCGCGGGCGCTTGCAGGCATGCTTGTTAGACTGACTGCACATAGGGGTACTACTGGCATTAAATTGATGCGCTATATCTTAAATTGTCTCCGCAACCACTTGGTTTCAAGACGTGTCCTTTGCCAGCTTGTTGGCCTTATCACAAGCTTCGAACAAGGTATAGTTTGTGCAGAACTTCCCAGGTTAAGGTACCTTTAGACCGCGATATACGAAGTTCGTGTCGCGGGAGCTTGCAGGCATGCTGTTAGACTGATTGCATATAAGGGTACTACTGGCATTGATGCGTTATATCTTGAATTTTCTCGCAACCACTGGGTTTAAAGACCTGTCCATTTGCCAGCTTGTTGGCCTTATCACAAGCTTCCGAACAAGTATAGTTCGTGCAGAACTTCCCAGGTTAAGGTACCTTTAGACCGCCATATACAAAGTTCGTGTCGCGGGCGCTTGCAGGCATTGCTGTTGACTGACTGCACATAGGGGTACTACTGGAATGATGCGCTATATTTTAAATTTTCTCCGCCACCACTTGGTTTCAAGACGTGTCCTTTCGCCAGCTTGTTGGCCATCACAAGCTTCTGAACAAGGTATAGTTTGTGCAGAACTTCCCAGGTTAAGGTACCTTTAGACCGCGATAAACGAAGTTCGTGTCGCTGGCGCTTGCAGGCATTGCTGTTAGACTGACTGCACATAGGGGTACTACTGGCATTGATGCGCTATATCTTGAATTTTCTCCCAACCACTTGGTTTAAAGACCTGTCCATTTGCCAGCTTGTTGGCCTCATCATTAGCTTCGAACAAGGTATAGTTTGTGCAGAACTTCCCAGGTTAAGGTACCTTTAGACCGCGATATACGAAGTTCGTGTCGCGGGCGCATTGCAGGCATTGCAGTTAGACTGACTGCACATAGGGGGTACTACTGGCATTGATGCGCTATATCTTGAATTGTCTCCGCAACCACTGGTTTCAAGACCTGTCCTTTCGCCAGCTTGTTGGCCTTATCACAAGCTTCCGAACAAGCTTCCGAACAAGGTATAGTTTGTGCAGAACTTCCAGGTTAAGGTACCTTTAGACCGCGATACACGAAGTTCGTGTCGCGGGCGCTTGCAGGCATTGCTGTTAGACTGACTGCACATAGGGGTACTACTGGCATTGAATTGATGCGCTATATCTTAAATTTTCTCCGCCACCACTTGGTTTCAAGACGTGTCTTTTGCCAGCTTGTTGGCCTTATCACAAGCTTCTGAACAAGGTATAGTTTGTGCAGAACTTCCCAGGTTAAGGTACCTTTAGACCGCGCTAAACGAAGTTCGTGTCGCGGGCGCTTGCAGGCATTGCTGTTAGATTGACTGCACATAGGGGTACTACGGCATTAATGCGCTATATCTTAAATTTTCTCCTCAACCACTGGGTTTAAAGACCTGTCCTTTTGCCAGCTTGTTGGCCTTATCACAAGCTTCCGAACAAGCTTCCGAACAAGGTATAGTTTGTGCAGAACTTCCCAGGTTAAGGTACCTTTAGACCGCGATATACGAAGTTCGTGTCGCGGGCGCTTGCAGGCATTGCTGTTAGACTGACTGCACATAGGGGTACTACTGGCATTGAATTGATGCGCTATATCTTAAATTTTCTCCGCCACCACTTGGTTTCAAGACGTGTCCTTTTGCCAGCTTGTTGGCCTTATCACAAGCTTCTCGAACAAGGTATAGTTTGTGCAGAACTTCCCAGGTTAAGGTACCTTTAGACCGCGCTAAACGAAGTTCGTGTCGCGGGCGCTTGCAGGCATTGCTGTTAGATTGACTGCACATAGGGGTACTACTGGCATTATGCGCTATATCTTAAATTTTCTCCTCAACCACTGGGTTTAAAGACCTGTCCATTGCCAGCTTGTTGGCCTCATCATAAGCTTCCGAACAAGGTATAGTTTGTGCAGAACTTCCCAGGTTAAGGTACCTTTAGACCGCGATATACGAAGTTCGTGTCGCGGGCGCTTGCAGGCATTGCAGTTAGACTGACTGCACATAGGGATACTACTGGCATTGATGCGCTATATCTTAAATTGTCTCCACAACCACTGGTTTCAAGACGTGTCCTTTCGCCAGCTTGTGGCCTTATCACAAGCTTCCGAACAAGGTATAGTTTGTGCAGAACTTCCCAGGTTAAGGTACCTTTAGACCGCGATATACGAAGTTCGTGTCGCGGGAGCTTGCAGGCATTGCTGTTAGACTGACTGCACAAGGGGTAATACTGGCATTGATGCGCTTTATCTTGAGTTTTCTCCGCCACCACTGGGTTTCAAGTCCTGTACTTTTGCCAGTGTTGGCCTCATCACAAGCTTTCGAACAAGGTATAGTTTGTGCAGAACTTCTCTGGTTGAGGTACCTTTAGACGGCGATATGCGAAGTTCGTGTGTCGCGGGCTCTTGCAGGCATTGCTGTTAGACTGACTGCACATAGGGGTACTACTCGCATTGATGCGCTATATCTTAATTTTTCCGCAACCACTGGGTTTCAAGACCTGTCCTTTTGCCAGCTTGTTGGCTTATCACAAGCTTCAGAACAAGGTATAGTTTGTGCAGAACTTCCAAGGGGACCTTTAGACCGCCATATACGAATTTCGTGTTGCGGGGCGCTTGCAGGCATTGCTGTTAGACTGACTGCACATTGGGGTACTACTGGCATTGATGCGCTATATCTTAAATTTTCACCGCAACACACTGGGTTTCAAGACCTGTCCTTTTGCCACCTTGTTGCTTTATCACAAGCTTTCGAACAAGGTATAGTTTGTGCAGAACTTCCAGGTTAAGGTACCTTTAGACCGCGATATACGAAGATGTGTCCCGGGCGCATGCAGGCATTGCTGTTAGACTGATTGCATATAAGGGTACTACTGGCATTGATGCGATATATCTTAAATTTCTCCGCAACCAATCGGTTTCAAGACCTGTTCTTTTGCCAGCTTGTTGGCCCTCATCACAAGCTCCAAACAAGGTATAGTTTGTGCAGAACTTCTAGGTTAAGGTACCTTTAGACCGCCATATACGAAGTTCGTGTCGCGGCGCTTGCAGGCATTGCTGTTAGACTGACTGCACATAGGGGAACTACTCGCATTGATGCGCTATATCTGATTTTCTCCGCAACCACTGGGTGTTCAAGACCTGTCCTTTTGCCAGCTTGTTGGCCTTATCACAAGCTTCCGAACAAGGTATAGTTTGTGCAGAACTTCCAAGGGGACCTTTAGACCGCCATATACGAATTTCGTGTCGCGGGCGCTTGCAGGCATTGCTGTTAGACTGACTGCACATAGGGGTACTACTGGCATTGATGCGCTATATCTTAAATTTTCACCGCAACCACTGGGTTTCAAGACCTGTCTTTTTCGAGCTTGTTGGCCTCATCACAAGCTTCCGAACAAGGTATAGTTTGTGCAGAACTTCTAGGTTAAGGTACCTTTAGACCGCAATATACGAAGTTTGTGTCGCCGGCGCTTGCAGGCATTGCTGTTAGACTGACTGCATATAAGGGTACTACTGGCATTGATGCGATATATCTTAAATTTTCACCGCAACCACTAGGTTTCAAGACCTGTCCTTTTCCAGCTTGTTGCCTTATCACAAGCTTCCGAACAAGGTATAGTTTGTGCAGAACTTCCCAGGTGAAGGTACCTTTAGACGGCGATATCCGAAGTTTGTGTCGCGGGCTCTTGCAGGAATTGCTGTTAGACTGACTGCACATAGGGGTACTACTCGCATTGATGCGCTATATCTTGATTTTCTCCGCAACCACTGGGTTTCAAGACTTTTCCTTTTCCCAGCTTGTTGGCCTCATCACAAGCTTCCGAACAAGGTATAGTTTGTGCAAAACTTCCAAGGGGACCTTAGACCGCCATATACGAAGTTTCGTGTCGCGGGCGCTTGCAGGCATTGCTGTTAGACTGACTGCACATAGGGGTACTACTGGCATTGATGCGCTATATCTTAAATTTTCACCGCAACCACTGGGTTTCAAGACCTGTTCTTTTGCCAGCTTGTTGGCCTCATCACAAGCTTCCGAACAAGGTATAGTTTGTGCAGAACTTCCAGGTTAAGGTACCTTTAGACCGCGATATACGAAGTTTGTGTCCCGGGGGCTTGCAGGCATTGCTGTTAGACTGATTGCATATAGGGGTACTACTGGCATTGATGCGCTATATCTTGAATTGTCTCCGCAACCACTTTGTTTCAAGGACCTGTCCTTTTGCCAGCTTGTTGGCTTATCACAAGCTTCCGAACAAGGTATAGTTTGTGCTGAACTTCCCAGGTTAAGGATACCTTTAGACCGCGATATAAAAAGTTCGTGTCGCGGGCGCTTTCAGGCATTGCTTTTAGACTGACTGCACATAGGGGTACTACTTGCATTGATGCGTTTTATCTTGATTTTCTCCGCCACCAATGGGTTTCAAGTCCTGTCCTTTTGCCAGCTTGTTGGCCTCATCACAAGCTTTCGAACAAGGTATAGTTTGTGCAGAATTTCTCTGGTTGAGGTACCTTTAGACGGCGATATGCGAAGTTCGTGTCGCGGGCTATTGCAGGCATTGCTGTTAGACTGACTGCACATAGGGGTACTACTCGCATTGATGCGCTATATCTTAATTTTTCTCCGCAACCACTGGGTTTCAAGACCTGTCCTTTTGCCAGCTTGTTGGCCTCATCACAAGCTTCCGAAAAAGGTATAGTTTGTGCAGAACTTCCAAGGGGACCCTTAGACTGCGATATACGAAGTTCGTGTCGCGGGCGCTTGCAGGCATTGCTGTTAGACTGACTGCACAAAGGGGTACTACTGGCATTGATGCGCTATATCTTAAATTTGCTCCGCAACCACTGGATTTCAAGACCTGTTCTTTTGCCAGCTTGTTGGCCTCATCACAAGCTTCCGAACAAGGTATAGTTTGTGCAGAACTTCCAGGTTAAGGTACCTTTAGACCGCGATATACGAAGTTCGTGTCCCGGCGCATGCAGGCATTGCTGTTAGACTGACTGCATATAAGGGTACTACTGGCATTGATGCGCTATATCTTGAATTTTCTCCTCAACCACTGGGTTTCAAGACCTGTATTTGCCAGCTTGTTGGCCTCATCACAAGCTTCCAAACAAGGTATAGTTTGTGCAGAACTTCCCAGGTTAAGGTACCTTTAGACCGCATATACGAAGTTCGTGTCGCGGGCGCTTGCAGGCATTGCTGTTAGACTGACTGCACATAGGGGGTACTACTGGCATTGATGCGCTATATCTTAAATTTTCTCCGCCACCAATTGATTTCAAGACGTGTCCTTACGCCAGCTTGTTGGCCTTATCACAAGCTTCCGAACAAGGTATAGTTTGTGCAGAACTTCCCAGGTTAAGGTACCTTTAGACCGCGATAAACGAAGTTCGTGTCGCGGGCGCTTGCAGGCATTGCTGTTAGACTGACTGCACATAGGGGCTACTGGCATTGATGCGCTATATCTTAAATTTTCTCCTCAACCACTTGGTTTAAAGTCCTGTCCATTTGCCAGCTTGTTGGCCTCATCATAAGCTTCCGAACAAGGTATAGTTTGTGCAGAACTTCCAGGTTAAGGTACCTTTAGACCGCGATATACGAAGTTCGTGTCGCGGGCGCTTGCAGGCATTGCAGTTAGACTGACTGCACATAGGGGTACTACTGGCATTGATGCGCTATATCTTAAATTTTCACCGCAACCACTGGGTTTCAAGACCTGTCCTTTTGCCAGCTTGTTGCCTCATCACAGCTTCAGAACAAGGTATAGTTTGTGCAGAACTTCCCAGGTTAAGGTACCTTTAGACCGCGATATACGAAGTTCGTGTCTCGGGCGCTTGCAGGCATGCAGTTAGACTGACTGCATATAAGTGTACTACTGGCATTGATGCGCTATATCTTAAATTTTCCCCGCAACCACTAGGTTTCAAGACCTGTCCTTTTTCGAGCTTGTTGGCCTCATCACAAGCTTTCGAACAAGGTATAGTTTGTGCAGAACTTCCTAGGTTAAGGTACCTTTAGACCGCGATATACGAAGTTCGTGTCGCCTGCGCTTGCAGGCATTGCTGTTAGACTGACTGCACATAGGGGTACTACTGTCATTGATGCGCTATATCTTAAATTTTCTCCGCCATCACTGGGTTTCAAGTCCTGTCCTTTTGCCAGCTTGTTGGCCTCATCACAAGCTTCCGAACAAGGTATAGTTTGTGCAGAACCTCTCTGGTTGAGGTACCGTTAGACGGCGATATACGAAGTTCGTGTCGCGGGCGCTTGCAGGCATTGCTGTTAGACTGACTGCACATAATTTTACTACTCGCATTGCTGCGCTATATCTTAATTTTTCTCCGGAACCACTGGGTTTCAAGAGCTGTCCTTTCGCCAGCTTGTTGGCCTTATCACAAGCTTCCGAAAAAGGTATATTTTGTGCAGAGCTCCTGGATTAAGGTACCTTTAGACCGCGATATACGAATTCGTGTCGCGGGCACTTGCAGGCATTGCAGTTAGACTGACAGCACATAGGGGTACTACAAGCATTGATGAGCTATATCTTGATTTTCTCCGCAACCACTGGGTTTCAAGACCTTTCCTTTTTCCAGCTTGTTGGCCTCATCACAAGCTTCCGAACAAGGTATAGTTTGTGCAAAACTTCCAAGGTACCTTAGACCGCGATATACGAAGTTCGTGTCGCGGGCGCTTGCAGGCATTGCTGTTAGACTGACTGCACATTGGGGTACTACTGGCATTGATGCGCTATATCTTAAATTTTCACCGCAACCACTGGGTTTCAAGACCTGTTCTTTGCCAGCTTGTTGGCCTCATCACAAGCTTCCGAACAAGGTATAGTTTGTGCAGAACTTCCAGGTTAAGGTACCTTTAGACCGCGATATACGAAGTTTGTGTCCCGGGGGCTTGCAGGCATTGCTGTTAGACTGATTGCATATAGGGGTACTACTGGCATTGATGCGCTATATCTTGAATTGTCTCCGCAACCACTTTGTTTCAAGGTTAAGGTCCTTTTGCCAGCTTGTTGCCTTATCACAAGCTTCCGAACAAGGTATAGTTTGTGCTGAACTTCCCAGGTTAAGATACCTTTAGACGCGATATAAAAAGTTCGTGTCGCGGGCGCTTTCAGGCATTGCTTTAGACTGACTGCACATAGGGGTACTACTTGCATTGATGCGTTTTATCTTGAGTTTTCTCCGCCACCAATTGGTTTCAAGTCCTGTCCTTTTGCCAGCTTGTTGGCCTCATCACAAGCTTTCGAACAAGGTATAGTTTGTGCAGAATTTCTCTGGTTGAGGTACCTTTAGACGGCGATATGCGAAGTTCGTTTCGCGGGCTATTGCAGGCATTGCTGTTAGACTGACTGCACATAGGGGTACTACTCGCATTGATGCGCTATATCTTAATTTTCTCCGCAACACTGGGTTTCAAGACCTGTCCTTTTGCCAGCTTGTTGGCCTCATCACAAGCTTCCGAAAAAGGTATAGTTTGTGCAGAACTTCCAAGGGGACCTTAGACTGCGATATACGAAGTTCGTGTCGCGGGCGCTTGCAGGCATTGCTGTTAGACTGACTGCACAAAGGGTACTACTGGCATTGATGCGCTATATCTTAAATTTGCACCGCAACCACTGGATTTCAAGACCTGTTCTTTTGCCAGCTTGTTGCCTCATCACAAGCTTCCGAACAAGGTATAGTTTGTGCAGAACTTCCAGGTTAAGGTACCTTTAGACCGCGATATACGAAGTTGTGTCCGGGCGCATGCAGGCATTGCTGTTAGACTGACTGCATATAAGGGTACTACTGGCATTGATGCGCTATATCTTGAATTTTCTCCTCAACCACTGGGTTTCAAGACCTATCTATTTGCCAGCTTGTTGGCCTCATCACAAGCTTCCAAACAAGGTATAGTTTGTGCAGAACTTCCCAGGTTAAGGTACCTTTAGACCGCCATATACGAAGTTCGTGTGTCGCGGCGCTTGCAGGCATTGCTGTTGACTGACTGCACATAGGGGTACTACTGGAATTGATGCGCTATATCTTAAATTTTCTCCGCCACCACTTGATTTCAAGACGTGTCCTTTACGCCAGCTTGTTGGCCTTATCACAAGCTTCCGAACAAGGTATAGTTTGTGCAGAACTTCCTAGGTTAAGGTACCTTTAGACCGCGATATACGAAGTTCGTGTCGCGGGCGCTTGCAGGCATTGCAGTTAGACTGACTGCACATAGGGGTACTACTGGCATTGATGGGCTATATCTTAAATTTTCTCCGCAACCACTGGTTTCAAGACCTGTCCTTTTGCCAGCTTGTTTGCCTCATCACAGGCTTCAGAACAAGGTATAGTTTGTGCAGAACTTCCCAGGTTAAGGTACCTTTAGACCGCGATATACGAAGTTCGTGTCGCGGGCGCTTGCAGGCATTGCAGTTAGACTGACTGCATATAAGTGTACTACTGGCATTGATGCGCTATATCTTAAATTTTTCCCGCAACCACTAGGTTTCAAGACCTGTCCTTTTTCGAGCTTGTTGGCCTCATCACAAGCTTTCGAACAAGGTATAGTTTGTGCAGAACTTCCAGGTTAAGGTACCTTTAGACCGCGATATACGAAGTTCGTGTCGCGGGCGCTTGCAGGCATTGCTGTTAGACTGACTGCACATAGGGGTACTACTGGCATTGATGCGCTATATCTTGAATTTTCTCCGCCATCACTGGGTTTCAAGTCCTGTCCTTTTGCCAGCTTGTTGGCCTCATCACAAGCTTCCGAACAAGGTATAGTTTGTGCAGAAACTCTCTGGTTAGGTACCGTTAGACGGCGATATACGAAGTTCGTGTCGCGGGCGCTTGCAGGCATTGCTGTTAGACTGACTGCACATAATTTTACTACTCGCATTGCTGCGCTAAATCTTAATTTTTCTCCGAACCACTGGGTTTCAAGAGCTGTCCTTTCGCCAGCTTGTTTGCCTTATCACAAGCTTCCGAAAAGGTATATTTGTGCAGAGCTCCCTGGTTAAGGTACCTTTAGACCGCGATATACGAAGTTCGTGTCGCGGGCGCTTGCAGGCATTGCTGTTAGACTGACTGCACATAGGGGTACTACAAGCATTGATGCGCTATATCTTGACTTTTCTCCGCAACCACTGGGTGTCAAGACCTGTCCTTTTTCCAGCTTGTTGGCCTTATCACAAGCTTCCAACAAGGTATAGTTTGTGCAGAACTTCTCGGATTAAGGTACCTTTAGACCGCGATATACGAAGTTCGTGTCGCGGGCGCTTGCAGGCATTGCAGTTAGACTGACTGCACATAAGGGTACTACTGGCATTGATACGCTATATCTTGAATTTCTCCTGAACCACTTGGTTTCAAGACCTGTCCCTTTGCCAGCTTGTTGGCCTTATCATAAGCTTCCAAACAAGGTATAGTTTGTGCAGAACTTCCCAGGTTAAGGTACCTTTAGACCGCATATACGAAGTTCGTGTCGCGGGCGCTTGCAGGCATTGCTGTTAGACTGACTGCACATAGGGGTACTACTGGCATTGATGCGCTATATCTTAAATTTTCACCGCAACCACTGGGTTTCAAGACCTGTCCTTTTGCCAGCTTGTTAACCTCATCACAAGCTTCCGAACAAGGTATAGTTTGTGCAGAACTTCCCAGGTTAAAGTACCTTTAGACCGCAATATACGAAGTTTGTGTCGCGGGCGCTTGCAGGCATTGCTGTTAGACTGACTGCATATAAGGGTACTACTGGCATTGATGCGCTATATCTTAAATTTTCCCCGCAACCACTAAGTTTCAAGACCTGTCCTTTTTCGAGCTTGTTGGCCTCATCACAAGCTTCGAACAAGGTATAGTTTGTGCAGAACTTCCTAGGTTAAGTACCTTTAGACCGCGATATACGAAGTTCGTGTCGCCTGCACTTGCAGGCATTGCTGTTAGACTGACTGCACATAGGGGTACTACTGTCATTGATGCGCTATATCTTGAATTTTCTCCGCCATTACCTGGGTTTCAAGTCCTGTCCTTTTGCCAGCTTGTTGGCCTCATCACAAGCTTCTGAACAAGTTATAGTTTATGCAGAACTTCTCTGGTTGAGGTACCTTTAGACGGCGATATACGAAGTTCGTGTCGCGGGCGCTTGCAGGCATTGCTGTTAGACTGACTGCACATAATTTTACTACTCGCATTGATGCGCTATATCTTAATTTTTCTCCGGAACCACTGGGTTTCAAGAGCTGTCCCTTCGCCAGATTGTTGGCCTTATCACAAGCTTCCGAAAAAGGTATATTTTGTGAGAGTTCCCTGGATTAAGGTACCTTTAGACCGCGATATACGAATTCGTGTCGCGGGCACTTGCAGGAATTGCAGTTAGACTGACAGCACATAGGGGTACTACTAGCATTGATGCGCTATATCTTGACTTTTCTCCGCAACCACTGGGTGTCAAGACCTGTCCTTTTTCCAGCTTGTTGGCCTCAACACAAGCTTCTGAACAAGGTATAGTTTGTGCAGAACTTCTCGGATAAAGGGACCTTTAGACCGCGATATACGAAGTTCGTGTCGCGGGCGCTTGCAGGCATTGCAGTTAGACTGACTGCACATAGGGGTAATACTGGCATTGATGCTCTATATCTTGAATTTTCTCCTCAACCTCTGGTTTCAAGACCTGTCCGTTTGCCAGCTTGTTGGCCTCATCACAAGCTTCCGAACAAGGTATAGTTTGTGCAGAACTTCCCAGGTTAAGGTACCTTTAGACGGCGATATACGAAGCTCGTGTGTCGGGGCGCTTGCAGGCATTGCAGTTAGACTGACTGCACATAGGGGTACTACTGGCATTGATGCGCTATATCTTGAATTTCTCCAGAACCACTTGGTTTCAAGACCTGTCCTTTTGCCAGCTTGTTGGCCTCATCATAAGCTTCCGAACAAGGTATAGTTTGTGCAGAACTTCCCAGGTTAAGGTACCTTTAGACCACCATATACGAAGTTCGTGTCGCGGGCGCTTGCAGGCATTGCTGTTAGACTGACTGCACATAGGGTACTACTGGCATTGATGCACGAAGTTCGTGCATTGCGTTAGACTGACTGCACATAATTTTACTACTCGCATTGCTGCGCTATATCTTAATTTTTCTCCGAACCACTGGGTTTCAAGAGCTGTCCCTTCGCCAGCTTGTTGGCCTTATCACAAGCTTCCGAAAAAGGTATATTTTGTGCAGAGCTCCCTGGATTAAGGTACCTTAGACCGCGATATACGAATTTCGTGTCGCGGGCACTTGCAGGCATTGCAGTTAGACTGACAGCACATAGGGGTACTACTAGCATTGATGCGCTATATCTTGACTTTTCTCCGCAACCACTGGGTGTCAAGACCTGTCCTTTTTCCAGCTTGTTGGCCTCAACACAAGCTTCCGAACAAGGTATAGTTTGTGCAGAACTTCTCGGATAAAGGTACCTTTAGACCGCGATATACGAAGTTCGTGTCGCGGACGCTTGCAGGCATTGCAGTTAGACTGACTGCACATAGGGGTAATACTGGCATTGATGCTCTATATCTTGAATTTTCTCCTCAACCACTTGGTTTCAAGACCTGTCCTTTTGCCAGCTTGTTGGCCTCATCACAAGCTTCCGAACAAGGTATAGTTTGTGCAGAACTTCCAGGTTAAGGTACCTTTAGACGGCGATATACGAAGCTCGTGTCTCGGGCGCTTGCAGGCATTGCAGTTAGACTGACTGCACATAGGGGTACTACTGGCATTGATGCGCTATATCTTGAATTTTCTCCTGAACCACTGGTTTCAAGACCTGTCCTTTTGCCAGCTTCTTGGCCTCATCATAAGCTTCCGAACAAGGTATATTTTGTGCAGAGTTCCCTGGATTAAGGTACCTTTAGACCGCGATATACGAATTTCGTGTCGCGGGCGCTTGCAGGCATTGCTGTTAGACTGACTGCACATATGGGTACTACTGGCATTGATGCTCTATATCTTAAATTTTCTTCGCCACCACTCGGTTTCAAGACCTGTCCTTTTGCCAGCTTGTTGGCCTCATCACAACCTTCCGAACAAGGTATAGTTGGTGCAGAACTTCTCAGATTAAGGTACCTTTAGACCGCGATATACGAAATTCGTGTCGCGGGCGCTTGCAGGCATTGCAGTTAGACTGACTGCACATAGGGGTAATACTGGCATTGATGCTTATATCTTGAATTTTCTCCTCAACCACTTGGTTTCAAGACCTGTCCATTTGCCAGCTTGTTGGCCTATCACAAGCTTCCGAACAAGGTATAGTTTGTGCAGAACTTCCCAGGTTAAGGTGCCTTTAGACGGCGATATACGAAGCTCGTGTCTCGTGCGCTTGCAGGCATTGCAGTTAGACTGACTGCACATAGGGTACTACTGGCATTGATACGCTATATCTTGAATTTTCTCCTGAACCACTTGGTTTCAAGACCTGTCCCTTTGCCAGCTTGTTGGCCTTATCATAAGCTTCCGAACAAGGTATAGTTTGTGCAGAACTTCCCAGGTTAAGGTACCTTTAGACCGCCATATACGAAGTTCGTGTCGCAGGCGCTTGCAGGCATTGCTGTTAGACTGACTGCACATAGGGGTACTACTGGCATTGATGCGCTATATCTTAAATTTTCACCGCAACCACTGGGTTTCAAGACCTGTCCTTTTGCCAGCTTGTTAACCTTATCACAAGCTTCCGAACAAGGTATAGTTTGTGCAGAACTTCCCAGGTTAAAGTACCTTTAGACCGCAATATACGAAGTTTGTGTCGCGGGCGCTTGCAGGCATTGCTGTTAGACTGACTGCACATAGGGGTACTATACTGGCATTGATGCGCTATATCTTAAATTTTCCCCGCAACCACTAAGTTTCAAGACCTGTCCTTTTCCAGCTTGTTGGCCTCATCACAAGCTTTCGAACAAGGTATAGTTTGTGCAGAACTTCCTAGGTTAAGGTACCTTTAGACCGCGATATACGAAGTTCGTGTCGCCTGCGCTCGCAGGCATTGCTGTTAGACTGACTGCACATAGGGGTACTACTGTCATTGATGCGCTATATCTTGAATTTTCTCCGCCATCACAGGGTTTCAAGTCCTGTCCTTTTGCCAGCTTGTTGGCCTCATCACAAGCTTCTGAACAAGTTATAGTTTGTGCAGAACTTCTCTGGTTGAGGTACCTTTAGACGGCGATATACGAAGTTCGTGTCGCGGGCGCTTGCAGGCATTGCTGTTAGACTGACTGCACATAATTTTACTACTCGCATTGCTGCGCTATATCTTAATTTTCTCCGGAACCACTGGGTTTCAAGAGCTGTCCCTTCGCCAGCTTGTTGGCCTTATCACAAGCTTCCGAAAAAGGTATATTTTGTGCAGAGTTCCCTGGATTAAGGTACCTTTAGACCGCGATATACGAATTTCGTGTCGCGGGCACTTGCAGGCATTGCAGTTAGTCTGACAGCACATAGGGGTACTACTAGCATTGATGCGCTATATCTTGACTTTTCTCCGCAACCACTGGGTTTCAAGACCTGTCCTTTTTCCAGCTTGTTGGCCTCAACACAAGCTTCCGAACAAGGTATAGTTTGTGCAGAACTTCTCGGATTAATGTACCTTTAGACCGCGATATACGAAGTTCGTGTCGCGGGCGCTTGCAGGCATTGCAGTTAGACTGACTGCACATATGGGTACTACTGGCATTGATGCACGAAGTTCGTGCATTGCTGTTAGACGGACTGCACATAATTTACTACTCGCATTGCTGCGCTATATCTTAATTTTCTCCGGAACCACTGGGTTTCAAGAGCTGTCCCTTCGCCAGCTTGTTGGCCTTATCACAAGCTTCCGAAAAAGGTATAGTTTGTGCAGACTTCCTGGATTAAGGTACCTTTAGACCGCGATATACGAATTTCGTGTGGCGGGCACTTGCAGGCATTGCAGTTAGACTGACAGCACATAGGGGTACTACTAGCATTGATGCGCTATATCTTGACTTTTCTCCGCAACCACTGGGTTTCAAGACCTGTCCTTTTTCCAGCTTGTTGGCCTCAACACAAGCTTCCGAACAAGGTATAGTTTGTGCAGAACTTCTCGGATTAAGGTACCTTTAGACCGCGATATACGAAGTTCGTGTCGCGGGCGCTTGCAGGCATTGCAGTTAGACTGACTGCACATATGGGTACTACTGGCATTGATGCACGAAGTTCGTGCATTGCTGTTAGACGGACTGCACATAATTTTACTACTCGCATTGCTGCGCTATATCTTAATTTTTCTCCGGAACCACTGGGTTTCAAGAGCTGTCCCTTCGCCAGCTTGTTGGCCTTATCACAAGCTTCCGAAAATGTATATTTTGTGCAGAGCTCCCAGGATTAAGGTACCTTTAGACCGCGATATACGAATTTCGTGTCGCGGGCACTTGCAGGCATTGCAGTTAGACTGACAGCACATAGGGGTACTACTAGCATTGATGCGCTATATCTTGACTTTTCTCCGCAACCACTGTGTGTCAAGACCTGTCCTTTTTCCAGCTTGTTGGCCTCAACACAAGCTTCCGAACAAGGTATAGTTTGTGCAGAACTTCTCGGAAAAAGGTACCTTTAGACCGCGATATACGAAGTTCGTGTCGCGGGCGCTTGCAGGCATTGCAGTTAGACTGACTGCACATAGGGGTAATACTGGCATTGATGCTCTATATCTTGAATTTTCTCCTCAACCACTTGGTTTCAAGACCTGTCCGTTTGCCAGCTTGTTGGCCTCATCACAAGCTTCCGAACAAGGTATAGTTTGTGCAGAACTTCCCAGGTTAAGGTACCTTTAGACGGCGATATACGAAGCTCGTGTCTCGGGCGCTTGCAGGCATTGCAGTTAGACTGACTGCACATAGGGGTACTACTGGCATTGATGCGCTATATCTTGAATTTTCTCCTGAACCACTTGGTTTCAAGACCTGTCCTTTTGCCAGCTTCTTGGCCTCATCATAAGCTTCCGAACAAGGTATATTTTGTGCAGAGCTCCCTGGATTAAGGTACCTTTAGACCGCGATATACGAATTTCGTGTCGCGGGCGCTTGCAGGCATTGCTGTTAGACTGACTGCACATATGGGTACTACTGGCATTGATGCTCTATATCTTAAATTTTCTTCGCCACCACTGGGTTTCAAGACCTGTCCTTTTGCCAGCTTGTTGGCCTCATCACAACCTTCCGAACAAGGTATAGTTTGTGCAGAACTTCTCGGATTAAGGTTCCTTTAGACCGCGATATACGAAGTTCGTGTCGCGGGCGCTTGCAGGCATTGCAGTTAGACTGACTGCACATAGGGGTAATACTGGCATTGATGCTCTATATCTTGAATTTTCTCCTCAACCACTTGGTTTCAAGACCTGTCCATTTGCCAGCTTGTTGGGCCTATCACAAGCTTCCGAACAAGGTATAGTTTGTGCAGAACTTCCCAGGTTAAGGTGCCTTTAGACGGCGATATACGAAGCTCGTGTCTCGGGCGCTTGCAGGCATTGCAGTTAGACTGACTGCACATAGGGGTACTACTGGCA
This sequence comes from Patiria miniata, assembly GCF_015706575.1. Classification (NCBI taxonomy): domain Eukaryota; kingdom Metazoa; phylum Echinodermata; class Asteroidea; order Valvatida; family Asterinidae; genus Patiria; species Patiria miniata. Next base: position 783,510 of record NW_024037051.1, read on the forward strand.
TTGATACGCTATATCTTGAATTTTCTCCTGAACCACTTGGTTTCAAAACCTGTCCCTTTGCCAGCTTGTTGGCATTATCATAAGCTTCCGAACAAGGTATAGTTTGTGCAGAACTTCCCAGGTTAAGGTACCTTTAGACCGCCATATACGAAGTTCGTGTCGCGGGCGCTTGCAGGCATTGCTGTTAGACTTACTGCACATAGGGGTACTACTGGCATTGATGCGCTATATCTTAAATTTTCACCGCAACCACTGGGTTTCAAGACCTGTCCTTTTGCCAGCTTGTTAACCTCATCACAAGCTTCCGAACAAGGTATAGTTTGTGCAGAATTTCCCAGGTTAAAGTACCTTTAGACCGCAATATACGAAGTTTGTGTCGCTGGCGCTTGCAGGCATTGCTGTTAGACTGACTGCATATAAGGGTACTACTGGCATTGATGCGCTATATCTTAAATTTTCCCCGCAACCACTAAGTTTCAAGACCTGTCCTTTTTCCAGCTTGTTGGCCTCATCACAAGCTTTCGAACAAGGTATAGTTTGTGCAGAACTTCCTAGGTTAAGGTACCTTTAGACCGCGATATACGAAGTTCGTGTCGCTGCGCTCGCAGGCATTGCTGTTAGACTGACTGCACATAGGGGTACTACTGTCATTGATGCGCTATATCTTGAATTTTCTCCGCCATCACTGGGTTTCAAGTCCTGTCCTTTTGCCAGCTTTTTGGCCTCATCACAAGCTTCTGAACAAGTTATAGTTTGTGCAGAACTTCTCTGGTTGAGGTACCTTTAGACGGCGATATACGAAGTTCGTGTCGCGGGCGCTTGCAGGCATTGCTGTTAGACTGACTGCACATAATTTACTACTCGCATTGCTGCGCTATATCCTAATTTTTCTCCGGAACCACTGGGTTTCAAGAGCTGTCCCTTCGCCAGCTTGTTGGCCTTATCACAAGCTTCCGAAAAAGGTATATTTTGTGCAGAGCTCCCTGGATTAAGGTACCTTTAGACCGCGATATACGAATTTCGTGTCGCGGGCACTTGCAGGCATTGCAGTTAGACTGACAGCACATAGGGGTACTACTAGCATTGATGCGCTATATCTTGACTTTTCTCCGCAACCACTGGGTGTCAAGACCTGTCCATTTTCCAGCTTGTTGGCCTCAACACAAGCTTCCGAACAAGGTATAGTTTGTGCAGAACTTCTCGGATTAAGGTACCTTTAGACCGCGATATACGAAGTTCGTGTCGCGGGCGCTTGCAGGCATTGCAGTTAGACTGACTGCACATAGGGGTAATACTGGCATTGATGCTCTATATCTTGAATTTTCTCCTCAACCTCTTGGTTTCAAGACCTGTCCGTTTGCCAGCTTGTTGGCCTCATCACAAGCTTCCGAACAAGGTATAGTTTGTGCAGAACTTCCCAGGTTAAGGTACCTTTAGACGGCGATATACGAAGCTCGTGTTTCGGGCGCTTGCAGGCATTGCAGTTAGACTGACTGCACATAGGGGTACTACTGGCATTGATGCGCTATATCTTAAATTTTCTCCTGAACCACTTGGTTTCAAGACCTGTCCTTTTGCCAGCTTGTTGGCCTCATCATAAGCTTCCGAACAAGGTATAGTTTGTGCAGAACTTCCCAGGTTAAGGTACCTTTAGACCACCATATACGAAGTTCGTGTCGCGGGCGCTTGCAGGCATTGCTGTTAGACTTACTGCACATATGGGTACTACTGGCATTGATGCACGAAGTTCGTGCATTGCTGTTAGACTGACTGCACATAATTTTACTACTCGCATTGCTGCGCTATATCTTAATTTTTCTCCGGAACCACTGGGTTTCAAGAGCTGTCCCTTCGCCAGCTTCTTGGCCTTATCACAAGCTTCCGAAAAAGGTATATTTTGTGCAGAGCTCCCTGGATTAAGGTACCTTTAGACCGCGATATACGAATTTCGTGTCGCGGGCACTTGCAGGCATTGCAGTTAGACTGACAGCACATAGGGGTACTACTAGCATTGATGCGCTATATCTTGACTTTTCTCCGCAACCACTGGGTGTCAAGACCTGTCCTTTTCCAGCTTGTTGGCCTCAACACAAGCTTCCGAACAAGGTATAGTTTGTGCAGAACTTCTCGGATAAAGGTACCTTTAGACCGCGATATACGAAGTTCGTGTCGCGGGCGCTTGCAGGCATTGCAGTTAGACTGACTGCACATAGGGGTAATACTGGCATTGATGCTCTATATCTTGAATTTTCTCCTCAACCACTTGGTTTCAAGACCTGTCCGTTTGCCAGCTTGTTGGCCTCATCACAAGCTTCCGAACAAGTTATAGTTTGATCAGAACTTCCCAGGTTAAGGTACCTTTAGACGGCGATATACGAAGCTCGTGTCTCGGGCGCTTGCAGGCATTGCAGTTAGACTGACTGCACATAGGGGTACTACTGGCATTGATGCGCTATATCTTGAATTTTCTCCTGAACCACTTTGTTTCAAGACCTGTCCTTTTGCCAGCTTGTTGGCCTCATCATAAGCTTTCGAACAAGGTATATTTTGTGCAGAGCTCCCTGGATTAAGGTACCTTTAGACCGCGATATACGAATTTCGTGTCGCGGGCGCTTGCAGGCATTGCTGTTAGACTGACTGCACAGATGGGTAATACTGGCATTGATGCTCTATATCTTAAATTTTCTTCGCCACCACTGGGTTTCAAGACCTGTCCTTTTGCCAGCTTGTTGGCCTCATCACAACCTTCCGAACAAGGTATAGTTTGTGCAGAACTTCTCTGGTTGAGGTACCTTTAGACGGCGATATACGAAGCTCGTGTCCCGGGCGCTTGCAGGCATTGCTGTTAGACTGACTGCACATATCGGTACTACTGGCATTGATGCGATATATCTTGAATTGTCTCCGCAACCACTTGGTTTCAAGACGTGTCCTTTCGCCAGCTTGTTGGCCTTATCACAAGCTTCCGAACAAGGTATAGTTTGTGCAGAACTTCCCAGGTTAAGCTACCTTTAGGCCGCGATACACGAAGTTCGTGTCGCGGGCGCTTGCAGACATTGCTGTTAGACTGACTGCACATAGGGGTACTACTGGCATTGATGCGCTATATCTTAAATTTTCACCGCAACCACTGGTTTTCAAGACCTGTCCTTTTGCCAGCTTGTTGGCCTCATCACAAGCTTCCGAACAAGGTATAGTTTGTGCAGAACTTCCCAGGTTAAGGTACCTTTAGACGGCGATATACGAAGCTCGTGTCGCGGGCGCTTGCATGCATTGCAGTTAGACTGACTGCACATATGGGTACTACTGGCATTGATGCGTTATATCTTAAATTTCCTCCTCAACCACTTGTTTCAAGACCTGTCCTTTTGCCAGCTTGTTGGCCTCATCACAAGCTTCTGAACAAGTTATAGTTTGTGCAGAACTTCTCTGGTTGAGGTACCTTTAGACGGCGATATACGAAGTTCGTGTCGCGGGCGCTTGCAGGCATTGCTGTTAGACTGACTGCACATATGGGTACTACTGGCATTGATGCACGAAGTTCGTGAATTGCTGTTAGACTGACTGCACATAATTTTACTACTCGCATTGCTGCGCTATATCTTAATTTTTCTCCGGAACCACTGGGTTTCAAGAGCTGTCCCTTCGCCAGCTTCTTGGCCTTATCACAAGCTTCCGAAAAAGGTATATTTTGTGCAGAGCTCCCTGGATTAAGGTACCTTTAGACCGCGATATACGAATTTCGTGTCGCGGGCACTTGCAGGCATTGCAGTTAGACTGACAGCACATAGGGGTACTACTAGCATTGATGCGCTATATCTTGACTTTTCTCCGCAACCACTGGGTGTCAAGACCTGTCCTTTTTCCAGCTTGTTGGCCTCAACACAAGCTTCCGAACAAGGTATAGTTTGTGCAGAACTTCTCGGATAAAGGTACCTTTAGACCGCGATATACGAAGTTCGTGTCGCGGGCGCTTGCAGGCATTGAAGTTAGACTGACTGCACATAGGGGTAATACTGGCATTGATGCTCTATATCTTGAATTTTCTCCTCAACCACTTGGTTTCAAGACCTGTCCGTTTGCCAGCTTGTTGGCCTCATCACAAGCTTCCGAACAAGGTATAGTTTGTGCAGAACTTCCCAGGTTAAGGTACCTTTAGACGGCGATATACGAAGCTCGTGTCTCGGGCGCTTGCAGGCATTGCAGTTAGACTGACTGCACATAGGGGTACTACTGGCATTGATGCGCTATATCTTGAATTTTCTCCTGAACCACTTGGTTTCAAGACCTGTCCTTTTGCCAGCTTCTTGGCCTCATCATAAGCTTCCGAACAAGGTATATTTTGTGCAGAGCTCCCTGGATTAAGGTACCTTTAGACCGCGATATACGAATTTCGTGTCGCGGGCGCTTGCAGGCATGGCTGTTAGACTGACTGCACAGATGGGGTAATACTGGCATTGATGCTCTATATCTTAAATTTTCTTCGCCACCACTGGGTTTCAAGACCTGTCCTTTTGCCAGCTTGTTGGCCTCATCACAACCTTCCGAACAAGGTATAGTTTGTGCAGAACTTCTCTGGTTGAGGTACCTTTAGACGGCGATATACGAAGTTCGTGTCCGGGCGCTTGCAGGCATTGCTGTTAGACTGACTGCACATATCGGTACTACTGGCATTGATGCGATATATCTTGAATTGTCTCCGCAACCACTTGGTTTCAAGACGTGTCCTTTCGCCAGCTTGTTGGCCTTATCACAAGCTTCCGAACAAGGTATAGTTTGTGCAGAACTTCCCAGGTTAAGCTACCTTTAGGCCGCGATACACGAAGTTCGTGTCGCGGGCGCTTGCAGACATTGCTGTTAGACTGACTGCACATAGGGGTACTACTGGCATTGATGCGCTATATCTTAAATTTTCACCGCAACCACTGGTTTTCAAGACCTGTCCTTTGCCAGCTTGTTTGCCTCATCACAAGCTTTCGAACAAGGTATAGTTTGTGCAGAACTTCCCAGGTTAAGGTACCTTTAGACGGCGATATACGAAGCTCGTGTCGCGGGCGCTTGCATGCATTGCAGTTAGACTGACTGCACATAGGGGTACTACTGGCATTGATGCGCTATATCTTAAATTTCCTCCTCAACCACTTGGTTTCAAGACCTGTCCTTTTGCCAGCTTGTTGGACTCATCACAAGCTTCTGAACAAGTTATAGTTTGTGCAGAACTTCTCTGGTTGAGGTACCTTTAGACGGCGATATACGAAGTTCGTGTCGCGGGCGCTTGCAGGCATTGCTGTTAGACTGACTGCACATATGGGTACTACTGGCATTGATGCACGAAGTTCGTGAATTGCTGTTAGACTGACTGCACATAATTTTACTACTCGCATTGCTGCGCTATATCTTAATTTTTCTCCGGAACCACTGGGTTTCAAGAGCTGTCCCTTCGCCAGCTTCTTGGCCTTATCACAAGCTTCCGAAAAAGGTATATTTTGTGCAGAGCTCCCTGGATTAAGGTACCTTTAGACCGCGATATACGAATTTCGTGTCGCGGGCACTTGCAGGCATTGCAGTTAGACTGACAGCACATAGGGGTACTACTAGCATTGATGCGCTATATCTTAACTTTTCTCCGCAACCACTGGGTGTCAAGACCTGTCCTTTTTTCAGCTTGTTGGCCTTATCACAAGCTTCCGAACAAGGTATAGTTTGTGCAGAACTTCCCAGGTTAAGCTACCTTTAGGCCGCGATACACGAAGTTCGTGTCGCGGGCGCTTGCAGACATTGCTGTTAGACTGACTGCACATAGGGGTACTACTGGCATTGATGCGCTATATCTTAAATTTTCACCGCAACCACTGGTTTTCAAGACCTGTCCTTTTGCCAGCTTGTTGGCCTCATCACAAGCTTCCGAACAAGGTATAGTTTGTGCAGAACTTCCCAGGTTAAGGTACCTTTAGACGGCGATATACGAAGCTCGTGTCGCGGGCGCTTGCATGCATTGCAGTTAGACTGACTGCACATAGGGGTACTACTGGCATTGATGCGCTATATCTTAAATTTCCTCCTCAACCACTTGGTTTCAAGACCTGTCCTTTTGCCAGCTTGTTGGCCTCATCACAAGCTTCTGAACAAGTTATAGTTTGTGCAGAACTTCTCTGGTTGAGGTACCTTTAGACGGCGATATACGAAGTTCGTGTCGCGGGCGCTTGCAGGCATTGCTGTTAGACTGACTGCACATATGGGTACTACTGGCATTGATGCACGAAGTTCGTGAATTGCTGTTAGACTGACTGCACATAATTTTACTACTCGCATTGCTGCGCTATATCTTAATTTTTCTCCGGAACCACTGGGTTTCAAGAGCTGTCCCTTCGCCAGCTTCTTGGCCTTATCACAAGCTTCCGAAAAAGGTATATTTTGTGCAGAGCTCCCTGGATTAAGGTACCTTTAGACCGCGATATACGAATTTCGTGTCGCGGGCACTTGCAGGCATTGCAGTTAGACTGACAGCACATAGGGGTACTACTAGCATTGATGCGCTATATCTTGACTTTTCTCCGCAACCACTGGGTGTCAAGACCTGTCCTTTTTCCAGCTTGTTGGCCTCAACACAAGCTTCCGAACAAGGTATAGTTTGTGCAGAACTTCTCGGATAAAGGTACCTTTAGACCGCGATATACGAAGTTCGTGTCGCGGGCGCTTGCAGGCATTGCAGTTAGACTGACTGCACATAGGGGTAATACTGGCATTGATACTCTATATCTTAAATTTTCTCCTCAACCACTTGGTTTCAAGACCTGTCCGGTTGCCAGCTTGTTGGCCTCATAACAAGCTTCCGAACAAGGTATAGTTTGTGCAGAACTTCCCAGGTTAAGGTACCTTTAGACGGCGATATACGAAGCTCGTGTCTCGGGCGCTTGCAGGCATTGCAGTTAGACTGACTGCACATAGGGGTACTACTGGCATTGATGCGCTATATCTTGAATTTTCTCCTGAACCACTTGGTTTCAAGACCTGTCCTTTTGCCAGCTTGTTGGCCTCATCATAAGCTTTCGAACAAGGTATATTTTGTGCAGAGCTCCCTGGATTAAGGTACCTTTAGACCGCGATATACGAATTTCGTGTCGCGGGCGCTTGCAGACATTGCTGTTAGACTGACTGCACATATGGGGTAATACTGGCATTGATGCTCTATATCTTAAATTTTCTTCGCCACCACTGGGTTTCAAGACCTGTCCTTTTGCCAGCTTGTTGGCCTTATCACAAGCTTCCGAACAAGGTATAGTTTGTGCAGAACTTCCCAGGTTAAGCTACCTTTAGGCCGCGATACACGAAGTTCGTGTCGCGGGCGCTTGCAGACATTGCTGTTAGACTGACTGCACATAGGGGTACTACTGGCATTGATGCGCTATATCTTAAATTGTCACCGCAACCACTGGATTTCAAGACCTGTCCTTTTGCCAGCTTGTTGGCCTCATCACAAGCTTCCGAACAAGGTATAGTTTGTGCAGAACTTCCCAGGTTAAGGTACCTTTAGACGGCGATATACGAAGCTCGTGTCGCGGGCGCTTGCATGCATTGCAGTTAGACTGACTGCACATAGGGGTACTACTGGCATTGATGCGCTATATCTTAAATTTCCTCCTCAACCACTTGGTTTCAAGACCTGTCCTTTTGCCAGCTTGTTGGCCTCATCACAAGCTTCTGAACAAGTTATAGTTTGTGCAGAACTTCTCTGGTTGAGGTACCTTTAGACGGCGATATACGAAGTTCGTGTCGCGGGCGCTTGCAGGCATTGCTGTTAGACTGACTGCACATATGGGTACTACTGGCATTGATGCACGAAGTTCGTGAATTGCTGTTAGACTGACTGCACATAATTTTACTACTCGCATTGCTGCGCTATATCTTAATTTTTCTCCGGAACCACTGGGTTTCAAGAGCTGTCCCTTCGCCAGCTTCTTGGCCTTATCACAAGCTTCCGAAAAAGGTATATTTTGTGTAGAGCTCCCTGGATTAAGGTACCTTTAGACCGCGATATACGAATTTCGTGTCGCGGGCACTTGCAGGCATTGCAGTTAGACTGACAGCACATAGGGGTACTACTAGCATTGATGCGCTATATCTTGACTTTTCTCCGCAACCACTGAGTGTCAAGACCTGTCCTTTTTCCAGCTTGTTGGCCTCAACACAAGCTTCCGAACAAGGTATAGTTTGTGCAGAACTTCTCGGATAAAGGTACCTTTAGACCGCGATATACGAAGTTCGTCTCGCGGGCGCTTGCAGGCATTGCAGTTAGACTGACTGCACATAGGGGTAATACTGGCATTGATGCTCTATATCTTGAATTTTCTCCTCAACCACTTGGTTTCAAGACCTGTCCGGTTGCCAGCTTGTTGGCCTCATCACAAGCTTCCGAACAAGGTATAGTTTGTGCAGAACTTCCCAGGTTAAGGTACCTTTAGACGGCGATATACGAAGCTCGTGTCTCGGGCGCTTGCAGGCATTGCAGTTAGACTGACTGCACATAGGGGTACTACTGGCATTGATGCGCTATATCTTGAATTTTCTCCTGAACCACTTGGTTTCAAGACCTGTCCTTTTGCCAGCTTGTTGGCCTCATCATAAGCTTTCGAACAAGGTATATTTTGTGCAGAGCTCCCTGGATTAAGGTACCTTTAGACCGCGATATACGAATTTCGTGTCGCGGGCGCTTGCAGACATTGCTGTTAGACTGACTGCACATATGGGGTAATACTGGCATTGGTGCTCTATATCTTAAATTTTCTTCGCCACCACTGGGTTTCAAGACCTGTCCTTTTGCCAGCTTGTTGGCCTTATCACAACCTTCCGAACAAGGTATAGTTTGTGCAGAACTTCTCTGGTTGAGGTACCTTTAGACGGCGATATACGAAGTTCGTGTCCCGGGCGCTTGCAGGCATTGCTGTATAGACTGACTGCACATATCGGTACTACTGGCATTGATGCGATATATCTTGAATTGTCTCCGCAACCACTTGGTTTCAAGACGTGTCCTTTCGCCAGCTTGTTGGCCTTATCACAAGCTTCCGAACAAGGTATAGTTTGTGCAGAACTTCCCAGGTTAAGCTACCTTTAGGCTGCGATACACGAAGTTCGTGTCGCGGGCGCTTGCAGACATTGCTGTTAGACTGACTGCACATAGGGGTACTACTGGCATTGATGCGCTATATCTTAAATTTTCACCGCAACCACTGGTTTTCAAGACCTGTCCTTTTGCCAGCTTGTTGGCCTCATCACAAGCTTCCGAACAAGGTATAGTTTGTGCAGAACTTCCCAGGTTAAGGTACCTTTAGACGGCGATATACGAAGCTCGTGTCGCGGGCGCTTGCATGCATTGGAGTTAGACTGACTGCACATAGGGGTACTACTGGCATTGATGCGCTATATCTTAAATTTTCTCCTCAACCACTTGGTTTCAAGACCTGTCCTTTTGACAGCTTGTTGGCCCTATCATAAGCTTCCGAACAAGGTATAGTTTGTGCAGAACTTCCCAGGTTAAGGTACCTTCAGACCGCCATATACGAAGTTCTTGTCGCGGGCGCTTGCAGGCATTGCTGTTAGACTGACTGCACAATGTGTACTACTGGCATTGATGCGCTATATCTTAAATTTTCACCGCAAACACTGGGTTTCCAGACCTGTCCTTTTGCCACCTTGTTTGCCTCATCACAAGCTTCCGAACAAGGTATAGTTTGTGCAGAACTTCCTCGGTTAAGGTACCTTTAGACCGCGATAAACGAAGTTCGTGTTGCGGGCGCTTGCAGGTATTGCTGTTAGACTGACTGCACATAGGGGTACTACTGGCATTGATGCGCTATATCTTAAATTTTCTTCGCCACCACTGGGTTTCAAGACCTGTTCTTTTGCAAGCTTGTTGGCCTCATCACAACCTTCCGAACAAGGTATAGTTTGTGCAGAACTTCCCAGGTTAAGGTACCTTTAGACGGCGATATACGAAGCTCGTGTTGCGGGCTCTTGCAGGCATTGCAGTTAGACTGACTGCACATAGGAGTACTACTGGAATTGATGCGATATATCTTGAATTTTCTCCTCAACCACTTGGTTTCAAGACCTTTCCATTTGCCAGCTTGTTGGCCTCATCATAAGCTTTCGAACAAGGTATAGTTTGTGCAGAACTTCTTAGGTTAAGGTACCTTTAGACCGCGATATACGAAGTTCGTGTCGCGGGCGCTTGCAGGCATTGCTGTTAGACTGACTGCACATATGGGTACTACTGGCATTGATGCGCTTTATCTTAAATTTTCACCGCAACCACTGGGTTTCAAGACCTGTCCCTTTGCCAGCTTGTTTGCCTTATCACAAGCTTCCGAACAAGTTATAGTTTGTGCGGAATTTCCCAAGTTAAGGTACCTTTAGACCGCGATATACGAAGTTCGTGTCGCCGGCGCTTGCAGGCATTGCTGTTAGACTGACTGCACATAGGGGTACTACTGCCATTGATGCGTTATATCTTAAATTTTTTTCGCCACCACTGGGTTTAAAGACCTGTTCTGTTGCCAGCTTGTTGGGCTCATCACAAGCTCCCGAACAAGGTATAGTTTGTTCAGAACTTCTCTGGTTGAGGTACCTTTAGACGGCGATATACGAAGTTCGTGTCGCGGGCGCATGCAGGCATTGCTGTTAGACTGACTGCACATAGGGGTACTACTGGCATTGATGGGCTATATCTTGAATTTTCTCCTCAACCACTTCGTTTCAAGACCTGTCCTTTTGCCAGCTTGTTGGCCTTATCATAAGCTTTCGAACAAGGTATAGTTTGTGCAGAACTTCCCAGGTTAAGGTACCTTTAGACCGCGATATACGAAGTTCGTGTTGCGGGCGCTTGCAGGCATTGCTGGTAGACTGACTGCACATAGGGGTACTACTGGCAATGATGCGCTATATCTTATATTTTCTCCGCACCACTGGGTTTCAAGACCTGTCCTTTTGCCAGCTTGTTGGCCTCATCACAAGCTTCTGAACAAGGTATAGTTTGTGATGAAATTGCAAGGTTAAGGTACCTTTACACCGCAATATACGAAGTTCGTGTCGCGGGCGCTTGCAGGCATTGCTGTATAGACTGACTGCACATATGTGTACTACTGGCATTGATGGGCTATATCTTAAATTATCGGCAACCACTTTGTTTCAAGACCTGTCCTTTTGCCAACTTGTTTGCCTTATCACAAGCTTCCGAACAAGGTATAGTTTGTGCAGAACTTCCCAGGTAAAGGTACCTTTAGACCGCGATATACGAAGTTCGTGTCACGGGCGCTTGCAGGCATTGCTGTTAGACTGTCTGCACATATGGGTACTACTGGCATTGATGCGCTATATCTTTAATTGTCTCCGCAACCACTTTGTTTCAAGACGTGTCCTTTTGGCAGCGTGGTGGCCTTATCACAAGCTTCCGATCAAGGTATAGTTTGTGCAGAACTTCCCCGGTTAAGGTACCTTTAGACCGCGATATACGAAGCTCGTGTCGCGGGCGCTTGCAGGCATTCCAGTTAGACTGACTGCACATAGGGGTACTACTGGCATTGATGCGCTATATCTTAAATTATCGACAACCACTTTGTTTCAAGACCTGTCCTTTTGCCAGCTTGTTTGCCTTATCACAAGCTTCCGAACAAGGTATAGTTTGTGCAGAACTTCCCAGGTTAAGGTACCTTTAGACCGCGATATACGAAGTTCGTGTCACGGGCGCTTGCAGGCATTGCTGTTAGACTGACTGCACATATGGGTACTACTGGCATTGATGCGCTATATCTTTAATTGTCTCCGCAACCACTTTGTTTCAAGACGTGTCCTTTCGCCAGCTTGTTGGCATTATCACAAGCTTCCGAACAAGGTGTAGTTTGTGCAGAACTTCCCAGGTTAAGTTACCTTTAGACCGCGATATACAAAGTTCGTGTCGCGGGCGCGTGCGGGCATTGCTGTATAGACTGATTGCACATAGGTGTACCACTGGCACTGATGCTCTAAATCTTGAATTTTCTCCGCAACTGCTGGGTTTCAGGACCTGTCCTTTTGCCAGCTTGTGGGCCTCATCACAAGCTTCCGAACAAGGTATAGTTTGTGCAGAACTTCCCAGGGTAAGGTACCGTTAGACCGCGATATACGAAGTTCGTGTCGTGGGCGCTTGCAGGCATGGCTGTTAGACTTACTGCACATAGGGGTTCTACTGGCATTGATGCGCTATATCTTGAATTTTCTCCGCAAGTGCTGGGTTTCAAGACCTGTTCTTTTGCCAGCTTGTTGGCCTGATCACAAGCTTCCGAACAAGGTATAGTTTGTGCAGAACTTCCCAGGTTAAGGTACCTTTAGACCGCGATATACGAAGTTCGTGTCACGGGCGCTTGCAGGCATTGCTGTTAGACTGTCTGCACATATGGGTACTACTGGCATTGATGCGCTATATCTTTAATTGTCTCCGCAACCACTTTGTTTCAAGACGTGTCCTTTCGCCAGCTTGTTGGCATTATCACAAGCTTCCGAACAAGGTGTAGTTTGTGCAGAACTTCCCAGGTTAAGGTACCTTTAGACCGCGATATACGAAGTTCGTGTCGCGGGCGCTTGCAGGCATTGCTGTATAGTCTGACTTCACATAGGGGTATTACTGGCATTGAATCGCTAAATCTTGAATTTTCTCCGCAACTGCTAAGATTCAGGACCTGTCCTTTTGCCAGCTCGCGGGCGCTTACAAGCATTGCTGTATAGACTGTCTGCACATAGGTGGACTACTGGCATTGAAGCGCTAAATCTTGAATTTTCTCCGCAACTGCTGAGATTCAGGACCTGTCCTTTTGCCAGCTTGTGGGCCTCATCACAAGCCTCCGAACAAGGTATAGTTTGTGCAGAAATACCCATGTTAAGGTACCTTTAGACCACGATATACGAAGTTCGTGTCGCGGGCGCTTGCAGGTATTGCTGTATAGACTGACTGCACATAGGGGTACTACTGGCATTGATGCGCTAAATCTTGAATTTTCTCCGCAACTGCTGAGATTCAGGACCTCACCTTTGGCAGCTTGTGGGCCTCATCACAAGCTTCCGAACAAGGTATAGTTTGTGCAGAACTGCCCAGGTAAAGGTACCTTTAAACCGCGATATACGAAGTTCGTGTCGCGGGCGCTTGCAGGTATTGCTGTATAGACTGACTGCACATAGGGGTACTATAGGCATTGATGCGCTAAATCTTGAATTTTCTCCGCAACTGCTGCGGTTCAGGACCTGTCCTTTTGCCAGCTTGTGGGCCTCATCACAAGCTTCCGAACAAGGTATAGTTTGTGCAGAACTGCGCAGGTAAATGTTTCTTTAAACCGCGATATACGAATTTCGTGTCGCGGGCTCTTGCAGGTATTGCTGTATAGACTGTCTGACATAGGTGTACTACTGGCATTGATGCGCTAAATCTTAAATTTTCTCCGCAACTGCTGGGTTTCAGGACCTGTCCTTTTGCCAGCTTGTGGGCCTCATCACAAGCTTCCGAACAAGGTATAGTTTGTGCAGAACTGCCCAGGTTAAGGTACCTTTAGACCGCAATATACGAAGTTCGTGTCGCGGGCATTGCAGGCATTGCTGTATGGACTGACTGCACATAGGGGTACTACTGGCATTGATGCGCTAAATCTTGAATTTTCTCCGCAACTGCTGGTTTCAGGACCTGTCCTTTTGCCAGCTTGTGGGCCTTATCACAACCTTCCGAACAAGGTATAATTTGTGCAGAACTGCCTAGGTAAAGGTTCCTTTAAACCGCGATATACGAAGTTCGTGTCGCGGGCGCTTGCAGGTATTGCTGTATAGACTGACTGCACATAGGGGTACTATAGGCATTGATGCGCTAAATCTTGAATTTTCTCCGCAACTGCTGGGTTTCAGGACCTGTCCTTTTGCCAGCTTGTGGGCCTTATCACAAGCTTCCGAACAAGGTATAGTTTGTGCAGAACTGCCCAGGTAAAGGTACCTTTAATCTGCGATATACGACGTTCGTGTCGCTGGCGCTTGCAGGTATTGCTGTATAGACTGACTGCACATAGGGGTACTACTGGCATTGATGCGCTAAATCTTGAATTTTCTCCGCAACTGCTGCGTTTCAGGACCTGTCCTTTTGCCAGCTTGTGGGCCTCATCACAAGCTTCCGAACAAGGTATAGTTTGTGCAGAACTGCCCAGGTAAAGGTACCTTTAGACCGCGATATACGAATTTCGTGTCGAGGGCGCTTGCAGGTATTGCTGTATAGACTGTCTGCACATAGGTGTACTACTGGCATTGATGCGCTAAATCTTGAATTTTCTCCGCAACTGCTGCGTATCAGGACCTGTCCTTTTGCCAACTTGTGGGCCTTATCACAAGCTTCCGAACAAGGTATAGTTTGTGCAGAACTGCCCAGGTTAAGCTACCTTTAGACCGCAATATACGAAGTTCGTGTCGCGGGCGCTTGCAGGCATTGCTGTATAGACTGACTGCACATAGGGGTACTACTGCCATTGATGCGCTCAATCTTGAATTATCTCCGCAACTGCTGGGATTCAGGACCTGTCCTTTTGCCAGCTTGTGGGCCTCATCACAAGCCTCCGAACAAGGTATAGTTTGTGCAGAACTGCCCAGGTTAAGGTACCTTTAGACCGCGATATACGAAGTTCGTGTCGCGGGTGCTTGCAGGTATTGCTGTATAGACTGACTGCACATAAGGGTACTACTGGCTTTGATGCGCTAAATCTTGAATTTTCTCCGCAACTGCTGAGATTCAGGACCTCACCTTTGGCAGCTTGTGGGCCTCATCACAAGCTTCCGAACAAGGTATAGTTTGTGCAGAACTGCCTAGGTAAAGGTACCTTTAAACCGCGATATACGAAGTTCGTGTCGCGGGCGCTTGCAGGTATTGCTGTATAGACTGACTGCACATAGGGGTACTATAGGCATTGATGCGCTAAATCTTGAATTTTCTCCGCAACTGCTGCGTTTCAGGACCTGTCCTTTTGCCAGCTTGTGGGCCTCATCACAAGCTTCCGAACAAGGTATAGTTTGAGCAGAACTGCGCAGGTGAAGGTACCTTTAAACCGCGATATACGAAGTTCGTGTCGCGGGCGCTTGCAGGTATTGCTGTATAGACTGTCTGACATAGGTGTACTACTGGCATTGATGCGCTAAATCTTGAATTTTCTCCGCAACTGCTGGGTTTCAGGACCTGTCCTTTTGCCAGCTTGTGGGCCTTATCACAAGCTTCCGAACAAGGTATAGTTTGTGCAGAACTGCCTAGGTAAAGGTTCCTTTAAACCGCGATATACGAAGTTCGTGTCGCGGGCGCTTGCAGGTATTGCTGTATAGACTGACTGCACATAGGGGTACTATAGGCATTGATGCGCTAAATCTTAAATTTTCTCCGCAACTGCTGGGTTTCAGGACCTGTCCTTTTGCCAGCTTGTGGGCCTCATCACAAGCTTCCGAACAAGGTATAGTTTGTGCAGAACTGCCCAGGTAAAGGTACCTTTAAACCGCGATATACGACGTTCGTGTCGCTGGCGCTTGCAGGTATTGCTGTATAGACTGACTGCACATAGGGGTACTGCTGGCATTGATGCGCTAAATCTTGAATTTTCTCCGCAACTGCTGCGTTTCAGGACCTGTCCTTTTGCCAGCTTGTGGGCCTCATAACAAGCTTCCGAACAAGGTATAGTTTGTGCAGAACTGCACAGGTAAAGCTACCTTTAAACCGCGATATACGAAGTTCGTGTCGCGGGCGCTTGCAGGTATTGCTGTATAGACTGACTGCACATAGGGGTACTATAGGCATTGATGCGCTAAATCTTAAATTTTCTCCGCAACTGCTGGGTTTCAGGACCTGTCCTTTTGCCAGCTTGTGGGCCTCATCACAAGCCTCCGAACAAGGTATAGTTTGTGCAGAAATACCCATGTTAAGGTACCTTTAGACCGCGATATAAGAAGTTCGTGTCGCGGAAGCTTGCGAGTATTGCTGTATAGACTGACTGCACATAGGTGTACTACTGGCATTGATTTGCTAAATCTTGAATTTTCTCCGCAACTGCTGCGTTTCAGGACCTGTCCTTTTGCCAGCTTGTGGGCCTCATCACAAGCTTCCGAACAAGGTATAGTTTGTGCAGAACTGCCCAGGTTAAGTTACCTTTAGACCGCGATATACGAAGTTCGTGTCGCGGGCGCTTGCAGGTATTGCTGTATAGACTGACTGCACATAGAGGTACTACTGGCATTGATGCGCTAAATCTTGAATTTTCTCCGCAACTGCTGCGTTTCAGGACCTGTCCTTTTGCCAGCTTGTGGGCCTCATCACAAGCTTCCTAACAAGGTATAGTTTGTGCAGAACTGCACAGGTAAAGGAACCTTTAAACCGCGATATACGAAGTTCGTGTCGCGGGCGCTTGCAGGTATTGCTGTATAGACTGACTGCACATAGGGGTACTACTGGCATTGATGCGCTAAATCTTAAATTTTCTCCGCAACTGCTGGGTTTCAGGACCTGTCCTTTTACCAGCTTGTGGGTCTCATCACAAGCTTCCGAACAAGGTATAGTTTGTGCAGAACTTCCCAGGTTAATGTACCTTTAGACCGCGATATACGAAGTTCGTGTCGCGGGCGCTTGCAGGCATTGCTGTATAGACTGACTGCACTTAGGGATACTAAAGGCATTGATGCGCTAATTCTTGAATTTTCTTCGTAACTGCTGGGTTTCAGGACCTGTCCTTTTGCCAGCTTGTGGGCCTCATCACAAGCTTCCGAACAAGGTATAGTTTGTGCAGAACTGCGCAGGTAAAGGTACCTTTAAACCGCGATATACGAAGTTCGTGTCGCGGGCGCTTGCAGGTATTGCTGTATAGACTGACTGCACATAGGGGTACTACTGGCATTGATGCGTTAAATCTTGAATTTTCTCCGCAACTGCTGAGTTTCAGGACCTCTCCTTTTGCCAGCTTGTGGGCCTCATCACAAGCTTCCGAACAAGGTATAGTTTCTACAGAACTTCCCAGGTTAACGTACCTTTAGACCGCGATATACGAAGTTCGTGTCGCGGGCGCTTGCAGGCATTGCTGTATAGACTGACTGCACATAAGGGTACTTCTGGCATTGATGCGCTAAATCTTTTATTTTCTCCGCAACAGCTGGGTTTCAGGACCTATCCTTTTGCCAGTTTCGGGGCCTCATCACAACCTTCCGAAGAAGGTATAGTTTGTGCAGAACTGCCCAGGTTACGGTACCTTTAGACCGCGATATACGAAGTTCGTGTCGCGGGCGCTTGCAGGCATTGCTGCATAGACTGACTGCATATAGGGGTACTACTGGCATTCATGCGCTAAATCTTGAATTTTCTCCGCAACTGCTGGGTTTCAGGACCTGTCCTTTGGCCAGCATGTGGGCCTCATCAAAAGCTTCCGAACAAGGTATAATTACGAAGTTCGTATCGCGGGCGCTTGCAGGCATTGCTGTATGGACTGACTCCACATAGGGGTACTACTGGCATTGATGTGCTCAATCTTAAATTTTCTCCGCAACTGCTGGGTTTCAGGACCTGTCCTTTTGCCAGCTTGTGGGCCTCATCACAAGCTTCCGAACAAGGTAGAGTTTGTGCAGAACTGCCCAGGTGAAGGTACCTTTAGACCGCGATTTACGAAGTTCGTGTCGCGGGCGCTTGCAGGCATTGCTGTATAGACTGGCTGCACATAGGGGAACTACTGACATTGATGCGCCAAATCTTGAATGTTCTCCGCAACTGCGAAGTTTCAGGACCTGTCCTTTCACCAGCTTGTGGGACTCATCACAAGCTTTCGAACAAGGTATAGTGCAGAACTGCCCAGGTTAAGGTACCTTTAGACCGCGATATACGAAGTTCGTGTCGCGGGCGCTTGCAGGCATTGTTGTATAGACTGACTGCACATAGGGGTACTACTGGCATTGATGCGCTAAATCTTGAATTTTCTCCGCAACTGCTGCGTTTCAGGACGTGTCCTTTTGCCAGCTTGTGGGCCTCATCACAAGCTTCCGAACAAGGTATAGTTTGTGCAGAACTGCCCAGGTAAAGGTACCTTTAGACCGCGATATACGAATTTCGTGTCGCGGGCGCTTGCAGGCATTGCTGTATAGACTGACTGCACAAAGGGGGATACCGGATACTACTGGCATTGATGCTCTCAATCTTAAATTTTCTCCGCAACTGCTGGGTATCAGGACCTGTTCTTTTGCTTGCTTCTGGGCCTCATCACAAGCTTCCGAACAAGGTATAGTTTGTGCAGAACTGCCCAGGTTAAAGTACCTTTAGACCGCGATATACGAAGTTCGTGTCGCGGGCGCTTGCGGGCATTGCTGTATATTCTGACTGCACATAGGAGTATTACTGGCATTGATGCGCTAAATCTTGAATTTTCTCCGCAACTGCTGGGTTTCAGGACCTGTCCTTTTGCCAGCTTGTGGGCCTCATCACAAGCTTCCGAACAAGGTATAGTTTGTGCAGAACTGCCCAGGTAAAGGAACCTTTAGACCGCGTTATACGAAGTTCGTGTCGCGGGCGCTTGCAGGTATTGCTGTATAGACTGACTGCACATAGGGGTACTACTGGCATTGATGCGCTAAATCTTAAATTTTCTCCGCAACTGCTGGGTTTCAGGACCTGTCCTTTTGCCAGCTTGTGGGCCTCATCACAAGCTTCCGAACAAGGTATAGTTTGTGCAGAACTGCCCAGGTAAAGGTACATTTAAACCGCGATATACGACGTTCGTGTCGCGGGCGCTTGCAGGTATTGCTGTATAGACTAACTGCACATAGGGGTACTACTGGCATTGATGCGCTAAATCTTGAATTTTCTTCGCAACTGCTTGGTATCAGGACCTGTCCTTTTGCCAGCTTGTGGGCCTCATAACAAGCTTCCGAACAAGGTATAGTTTGTGCAGAACTGCCCAGGTTAAGGTACCTTTAGACCGCGATATACGAAGTTCGTGTCGCGGGAGCTTGCAGGCATTGCTGTATAGACTGACTGCACATAGGGATACTACTGGCATTGATGCGCTAAATCTTAAATTTTCTTCGCAACTGCTGGGTTTCAGGACCTGTCCTTTTGCCAGCTTGTGGGCCTCATCACAAGCTTCCGAACAAGGTATAGTTTGTGCAGAACTGCGCAGGTAAAGGTACCTTTAAACCGCGATATACGAAGTTCGTGTCGCGGGCGCTTGCAGGTATTGCTGTATAGACTGAATGCACATAGGGGTACTACTGGCATTGATGCGTTAAATCTTGAATTTTCTCCGCAACTGCTGAGTTTCAGGACCTGTCCTTTTGCCAGCTTGTGGGCCTCATCACAAGCTTCCGAACAAGGTATAGTTTCTACAGAACTTCCCAGGTTAACGTACCTTTAGACCGCGATATACGAAGTTCGTGTCGCGGGCGCTTGCAGGCATTGCTGTATAGACTGACTGCACATAAGGGTACTTCTGGCATTGATGCGCTAAATCTTTTATTTTCTCCGTAACTGCTGGGTTTCAGGACCTATCCTTTTGCCAGTTTCGGGGCCTCATCACAACCTTCCGAACAAGATATAGTTTGTGCAGAACTGCCCAGGTTACGGTACCTTTTACAGCCATGCCTGCAAGTGCCCGCGACACGAACTTCGTATATCGCGGCCTAACGGTACCTTAACCTGGGAAGTTCTGCACAAACTATACCTTGTTCGGAAGCTTGTGATCAGGCCAACAAGCTGGCAAAAGGACAGGTCTTGAAACCTAGTACTTGCGGAGAAAATTCAAGATATAGCGCATCAATGCCATTAGTACCCCTATGTGCAGTCAGTCTAACAGCCATGCCTGCAAGCGCCCGCGACACGAACTTCGTATATCGCGGCCTAACGGTACCTTAACCTGGGAAGTTCTGCACAAACTATACCTTGTTCGGAAGCTTGTGATTAGGCCAACAAGCTGGCAAAAGGACAAGTCTTGAAAACCAGTACTTGCGGAGAAAATTTAAGATATAGCGCACCAATGCCAGTAGAACCCCTATGTGCAGTCAGTCTAACAGCCATGCCTGCAAGCGCCCGCGACACGAACTTCGTATATCGCGGCCTAACGGTACCTTAACCTGGGAAGTTCTGCACAAACTATACCTTGTTCGGAAGCTTGTGATCAGGCCAACAAGCTGGCGAAAGGACAGGTCATGAAACCTAGTACTTGCAGAGAAAATTCAAGATATAGCGCATCAATGCCAGTATAGTACCCCTATGTGCAGTCAGTCTAACAGCCATGCCTGCAAGCGCCCGCGACACGAACTTCGTATATCGCGGCCTAACGGTACCTTAACCTGGGAAGTTCTGCACAAACTATACCTTGTTCGGAAGTTTTTGATCAGGCCAACAAGCTGGCAAAAGGACAAGTCTTGAAACCCAGTACTTGCGGAGAAAATTCAAGATATAGCGCATCAATGCCAGTAGTACCAATATGTGCAGTCAGTCTAACAGCCATGCCTTCAAGCGCCCGCGACACGAACTTCGTATATCGCGGCCTAACGGTACCTTAACCTGGGAAGTTCTGCACAAACTATATACCTTGTTCGGAAGCTTGTGATCAGACCAACAAGCTGGCAAAAGGACAGGTCTTGAAACCCAGTACTTGCGGAGAAAATTCAAGATATAGCGCATCAATGCCAGTATAGTACCCCTATGTGCAGTCAGTCTCACAGCCATGCCTGCAAGCGCCCGCGACACGAACTTCGTATATAACGGCCTAACGGTACCTTAACCTAAGAAGTTCTGCACACACTATACCTTGTTCGGAAGCTTGTGATCAGGCCAACAAGCTTGCAAAAGGACAGGTCTTGAAACCTAGTACTTGCGGAGAAAATTCAAGATATAGCGCATCAATGCCAGTAGTACCCCTATGTGCAGTCAGTCTAACAGCAATGCCTGCAAGCGCCCGCGACACGAACTTCGTATATCGCGGCCTAACGGTACCTTAACCTGGGAAGTTCTGCACAAACTATACCTTGTTCGGAAGCTTGTGATCAGGCCAACAAGCTGGCAAATGGACAGGTCTTGAAACCCAGTACTTGCAGAGAAAATTCAAGATATATCGCATCAATGCCAGTATAGTACCCCTATGTGCAGTCAGTCTAACAGCCATGCCTGCAAGCGCCCGCGACACGAACTTCGTATATTGCGGTCTAACGGTACCTTAACCTGGGAAGTTCTGCACAAACTTTACCTTGTTCGGAAGCTTGTAATCAGGCCAACAAGCTGGCAAAAGGACAAGTCTTGAAACCCAGTAATTGCGGAGAAAATTCAAGATATAGCGCATCAATGCCAGTAGAGTACCCCTATGTGCAGTCAGTCTAACAGCCATGCCTGCAAGCGCCCGCGACACGAACTTCGTATATCGCGGCCTAACGGTACCTTAATCTGGGAAGTTCTGCACAAACTATACCTTGTTCGGAAGCTTGTGATCAGGCCAACAAGCTGGCAAAAGGACAGGTCTTGAAACTCAGTACTTGCGGAGCAAATTCAAGATATAGCGCATCAATGCCAGTAGAACCCCTATGTGCAGTCAGTCTAACAGCCATGCCTAGAAGCGCCCGCGAAACGAACTTCGTATATCGCGGTCTAACGGTACCTTAACCTGGGAAGTTCTGCACAAACTATACCTTGTTCGGAAGCTTGTGATCAGGCCAACAAGCCATCAAAAGGACAGGTCTTGAAACCCAGTACTTGCGGAGAAAATTCAAGATATAGCGCATCAATGCCAGTTGAACCCCTGTGTGCAGTCAGTCTAACAGCCATGCCTGCAAGCGCCCGCGACACGAACTTCGTATATCGCGGTCTAACGGTACCTTAACCTGGGATATTCTGCACAAACTATACCTTGTTCGGAAGCTTGTGATCAGGCCAACAAGCTGGCAAAAGGACAGGTCTTGAAACTCAGTACTTGCGGAGAAAATTTAAGATATAGCGCATCAATGCCAGTATAGTACCCCTATGAACAGTCAGTCTAACAGCCATGCCTGCAAGCGCCCGCGACACGAACTTCGTATATCGCGGTCTAACGGTACCTTAACCTAGGAAGTTCTGCACAAACTATACCTTGTTCGGAAGCTTGTGATCAGGCCAACCAGCTGGCAAAAGGACAGGTCTTGAAACCCCGTACTTGCGGAGAAAATTTAAGATATAGCGCATCAATGCCAGTATAGTACCCCTATGTGCAGTCAGTCTAACAGCCATGCCCGCAAGCGCCCGCGACACGAACTTCGTATATCGCGGCCTAACGGTACCTTAACTTGGGAAGTTCTGCACAAACTATACCTTGTTCGGAAGCTTGTGATCAGGCCAACAAGCTGGCAAAAGGACAGGACTTGAAACCCAGTACTTGCGGAGAAAAATCAAGATATAGCGCATCAATGCCAGTAGAACCCCTATGTGCAGTCAGTCTAACAGCCATGCCTGCAAGCGCCCGCGACACGAACATCGTATATCGCGGCCTAACGGTACCTTAACCTAGGAAGTTCTGCACAAACTATACCTTGTTCGGAAGCTGGTGATCAGGCCAACAAGCCGGCAAAAGGACAGGTCTTGAAAACCAGTACTTGCGGAGAAAATTTAAGATATAGCGCATCAATGCCAGTATAGTACCCCTATGTGCAGTCAGTCTAACAGCAATTCCTGCAAGCGCCCGCGACACGAACTTCGTATATCGCGGTCTAACGGTACCTTAACCTGGAAGTTCTGCACAAACTATACCTTCTTCGGAAGCCTTTGATCAGGCCAACAAGCTGGCAAAAGGACAGGTCTTGAAACTTGTACTTGCGGAGCAAATTCAAGATATAGCGCATCAATGCCAGTAGAACCCCTATGTGCAGTCAGTCTAACAGCCATGCCTGCAAGCGCCCGCGACACGAACTTCGTATATCGCGGTCTAACGGTACCTTAACCAGGGAAGTTCTGCACAAACTATACCTTGTTCGGAAGCTTGTGATCAGGCCAACAAGCTGGCAAAAGGACAGGTCTTGAAACCCAGTACTTGCGGAGAAAATTTAAGATATAGCGCATCAATGCCAGTAGAACCCCTGTGTGCAGTCAGTCTAACAGCCATGCCTGCAAGCGCCCGCGACACGAACTTCGTATATCGCGGCCTAACGGTACCTTAACCAGGGAAGTTCTGCACAAACTATACCTTGTTCGGAAGCTTGTGATCAGGCCAACCAGCTGGCAAAAGAACAGGTCTTGAAACCTAGTACTTGTGGAGAAAATATAAGATATAGCGCATCAATGCCAGTAGAACCCCTGTGTGCAGTCAGTCTAACAGCCATGCCTGCAAGCGCCCGCGACACGAACTTCGTATATCGCGGCCTAACGGTACCTTAACCTGGGAAGTTCTGCACAAACTATACCTTGTTCGGAAGCTTGTGATCAGGCCAACAAGCGGCAAAAGGACAGGTCTTGAAACCCAGTACTTGCGGAGAAAATTTAAGATATAGCGCATCAATGCCAGTATAGAACCCCTATGTGCAGTCAGTCTAACAGCCATGGCTGCAAGCGCCCGCGACACGAACTTCGTATATCGCGGTCTAACGGAACCTTAACCTGGGAAGTTCTGCACAAACCATACCTTGTTCGGAAGCTTGTGATCAGGCCAACAAGCTGGCAAAAGGACAGTTCTTGAAACCCAGTACTTGCGGCGAAAATTCAAAATATAGCGCATCAATGCCAGTAGTACCCCTATGTGCAGTCAGTCTAACAGCCATGCCTGCAAGCGCCCGCGACACGAACTTCGTATATTGCGGTCTAACGGTACCTTAACCTGGGAAGTTCTGCACAAACTATACCTTGTTCGGGAGCTTGTGATCAGGCCAACAAGCTGGCAAAAGGACAGGTCTTGAAACCCAGTACTTGCGGAGAAATTTAAGATATAGCGCATCAATGCCTGAAGAACCCCTATGTGCAGTCAGTCTAACAGCCATGCCTGCAAGCGCCCGCGACACGAACTTCGTATCTCGCGGCCTAACGGTACCTTATCATGGGAAGTTCTGCACAAACTATACCTTGTTCGGAAGCTTGTGATCAGGCCAACAAGCTGGCAAAAGGACATGTCTTGAAACCCTGTACTTGTGGAGAAAATTTAAGATATAGCGCATCAATGCCAGTATAGTACCCCTATGTGCAGTCAGTCTAACAGCCATGCCTGCAAGCGCCCGCGACACGAACTTCGTATATCGCGGCCTAACGGTACCTTAACCTGAGAAGTTCTGCACAAACTATACCTTGTTCGGAAGCTTGTGATCAGGCCAACAAGCTGGCAAAAGGACAAGTCTTGAAAACCAGTACTTGCGGAGAAAATTTAAGATATAGCGCACCAATGCCAGTAGAACCCCTATGTGCAGTCAGTCTAACAGCCATGCCTGCAAGCGCCCGCGACACGAACTTCGTATATCGCGGCCTAACGGTACCTTAACCTGGGAAGTTCTGCACAAACTATACCTTGTTCGGAAGCTTGTGATCAGGCCAACAAGCTGGCGAAAGGACAGGTCTTGAAACCTAGTACTTGCAGAGAAAATTCAAGATATAGCGCATCAATGCCAGTATAGTACCCCTATGTGCAGTCAGTCTAACAGCCATGCCTGCAAGCGCCCGCGACACGAACTTCGTATATCGCGGCCTAACGGTACCTTAACCTGGGAAGTTCTGCACAAACTATACCTTGTTCGGAAGTTTTGATCAGGCCAACAAGCTGGCAAAAGGACAAGTCTTGAAACCCAGTACTTGCGGAGAAAATTCAAGATATAGCGCATCAATGCCAGTAGTACCAATATGTGCAGTCAGTCTAACAGCCATGCCTTCAAGCGCCCGCGACACGAACTTCGTATATCGCGGCCTAACGGTACCTTAACCTGGGAAGTTCTGCACAAACTATATACCTTGTTCGGAAGCTTGTGATCAGACCAACAAGCTGGCAAAAGGACAGGTCTTGAAACCCAGTACTTGCGGAGAAAATTCAAGATATAGCGCATCAATGCCAGTATAGTACCCCTATGTGCAGTCAGTCTCACAGCCATGCCTGCAAGCGCCCGCGACACGAACTTCGTATATAACGGCCTAACGGTACCTTAACCTAAGAAGTTCTGCACACACTATACCTTGTTCGGAAGCTTGTGATCAGGCCAACAAGCTTGCAAAAGGACAGGTCTTGAAACTAGTACTTGCGGAGAAAATTCAAGATATAGCGCATCAATGCCAGTAGTACCCCTATGTGCAGTCAGTCTAACAGCAATGCCTGCAAGCGCCCGCGACACGAACTTCGTATATCGCGGCCTAACGGTACCTTAACCTGGGAAGTTCTGCACAAACTATACCTTGTTCGGAAGCTGGTGATCAGGCCAACAAGCTGGCAAATGGACAGGTCTTGAAACCCAGTACTTGCAGAGAAAATTCAAGATATATCGCATCAATGCCAGTATAGTACCCCTATGTGCAGTCAGTCTAACAGCCATGCCTGCAAGCGCCCGCGACACGAACTTCGTATATTGCGGTCTAACGGTACCTTAACCTGGGAAGTTCTGCACAAACTTTACCTTGTTCGGAAGCTTGTAATCAGGCCAACAAGCTGGCAAAAGGACAAGTCTTGAAACCCAGTAATTGCGGAGAAAATTCAAGATATAGCGCATCAATGCCAGTATAGTACCCCTATGTGCAGTCAGTCTAACAGCCATGCCTGCCAGCGCCCGCGACACGAACTTCGTATATCGCGGCCTAACGGTACCTTAATCTGGGAAGTTCTGCACAAACTATACCTTGTTCGGAAGCTTGTGATCAGGCCAACAAGCTGGCAAAAGGACAGGTCTTGAAACTCAGTACTTGCGGAGCAAATTCAAGATATAGCGCATCAATGCCAGTAGAACCCCTATGTGCAGTCAGTCTAACAGCCATGCTAGAAGCGCCCGCGAAACGAACTTCGTATATCGCGGTCTAACGGTACCTTAACCTGGGAAGTTCTGCACAAACTATACCTTGTTCGGAAGCTTGTGATCAGGCCAACAAGCCAGCAAAAGGACAGGTCTTGAAACCAGTACTTGCGGAGAAAATTCAAGATATAGCGCATCAATGCCAGTTGAACCCCTGTGTGCAGTCAGTCTAACAGCCATGCCTGCAAGCGCCCGCGACACGAACTTCGTATATCGCTGTCTAACGGTACCTTAACCTGGGATATTCTGCACAAACTATACCTTGTTCGGAAGCTTGTCATCAGGCCAACAAGCTGGCAAAAGGACAGGTCTTGAAACTCAGTACTTGCGGAGAAAATTTAAGATATAGCGCATCAATGCCAGTATAGTACCCCTATGAACAGTCAGTCTAACAGCCATGCCTGCAAGCGCCCGCGACACGAACTTCGTATATCGCGGTCTAACGGTACCTTAACCTAAGAAGTTCTGCACAAACTATACCTTGTTCGGAAGCTTGTGATCAGGCCAACCAGCTGGCAAAAGGACAGGTCTTGAAACCCGTACTTGCGGAGAAAATTTAAGATATAGCGCATCAATGCCAGTATAGTACCCCTATGTGCAGTCAGTCTAACAGCCATGCCCGCAAGCGCCCGCGACACGAACTTCGTATATCGCGGCCTAACGGTACCTTAACTTGGAAGTTCTGCACAAACTATACCTTGTTCGGAAGCTTGTGATCAGGCCAACAAGCTGGCAAAAGGACAGGACTTGAAACCCAGTACTTGCGGAGAAAAATCAAGATATAGCGCATCAATGCCAGTAGAACCCCTATGTGCAGTCAGTCTAACAGCCATGCCTGCAAGCGCCCGCCACACGAACATCGTATATCGCGGCCTAACGGTACCTAACCTAGGAAGTTCTGCACAAACTATACCTTGTTCGGAAGCTGGTGATCAAGCCAACAAGCCGGCAAAAGGACAGGTCTTGAAAACAAGTACTTGCGGAGAAAACTTAAGATATAGCGCATCAATGCCAGTATAGTACCCCTATGTGCATTCAGTCTAACAGCAATGCCTGCAAGCGCCCGCGACACGAACTTCGTATATCGCGGTCTAACGGTACCTTAACCTGGGAAGTTCTGCACAAACTATACCTTCTTCGGAAGCCTTTGATCAGGCCAACAAGCTGGCAAAAGGACAGGTCTTGAAACCTTGTACTTGCGGAGCAAATTCAAGATATAGCGCATCAATGCCAGTAGAACCCCTATGTGCAGTCAGTCTAACAGCCATGCCTGCAAGCGCCCGCGACACGAACTTCGTATATCGCGGTCTAACGGTACCTTAACCAGGGAAGTTCTGCACAAACTATACCTTGTTCGGAAGCTTGTGATCAGGCCAACCAGCTGGCAAAAGGACAGGTCTTGAAACCCAGTACTTGCGGAGAAAATTTAAGATATAGCGCATCAATGCCAGTAGAACCCCTGTGTGCAGTCAGTCTAACAGCCATGCCTGCAAGCGCCCGCGACACGAACTTCGTATATCGCGGCCTAACGGTACCTTAACCAGGGAAGTTCTGCACAAACTATACCTTGTTCGGAAGCTTGTGATCAGGCCAACCAGCTGGCAAAAGAACAGGTCTTGAAACCTAGTACTTGCGGAGAAAATATAAGATATAGCGCATCAATGCCAGTAGAACCCCTGTGTGCAGTCAGTCTAACAGCCATGCCTGCAAGCGCCCGCGACACGAACTTCGTATATCGCGGCCTAACGGTACCTTAACCTGGGAAGTTCTGCACAAACTATACCTTGTTCGGAAGCTTGTGATCAGGCCAACAAGCTGGCAAAAGGACATGTCTTGAAACCCTGTACTTGTGGAGAAAATTTAAGATATAGCGCATCAATGCCAGTATAGTACCCCTATGTGCAGTCAGTCTAACAGCCATGCCTGCAAGCGCCCGCGACACGAACTTCGTATATCGCGGCCTAACGGTACCTTAACCTGAGAAGTTCTGCACAAACTATACCTTGTTCGGAAGCTTGTGATCAGGCCAACAAGCTGGCAAAAGGACAAGTCTTGAAACCGAGTACTTGCGGAGAAAATTTAAGATATAGCGCATCAATGCCAGTAGTACCCCTATGTGCAGTCAGTCTAACAGCCATGCCTGCAAGCGCCCGCGACACGAACTTCGTATATCGCGGTCTAACGGTACCTTAACCTGGAAGTTCTGCTCAAACTATACCTTGTTCGGAAGCTTGTGATCAGGCCAACAAGCTTGCAAAAGGACAGGTCTTGAAACACAGTACTTGCGGAGAAAATTTAAGATATAGCGCATCAATGCCAGTAGAACCCCTATGTGCAGTCAGTCTAACAGCCATGCCTGCGAGCGCCCGCGACACGAACTTCGTATATCGCGGTCTAACGGTACCTTAACCTGGGAAGTTCTGCACAAACTATACCTTGTTCGGAAGCTTGTGATCAGGCCAACAAGCTGGCAAAAGGACAGGTCTTGAAACCAGTACTTGCGGAGAAAATTTAAGATATAGCGCATCAATGCCAGTAGAACCCCTATATGCAGTCAGTCTAACAGCCATGCCTGCAAGCGCCCGCGACACGAACTTCGTATATCGCGGTCTAACGGTACCTTAACCTGGGAGTTCTGCACAAACTATACCTTGTTCGGAAGCTTGTGATCAGGCCAACAAGCTGGCAAAAGGACAAGTCTTGAAACCGAGTACTTGCGGAGAAAATTAAGATATAGCGCATCAATGCCAGTAGTACCCCTATGTGCAGTCAGTCTAACAGCCATGCCTGCAAGCGCCCGCGACACGAACTTCGTATATTGCGGCCTAACGGTACCTTAACCTGCGAAGTTCTGCACAAACTATACCTTGTTCGGAAGCTTGTGATCAGGCCAACAAGCTGGCAAAAGGACAGGTCTTGAAACCCAGTACTTGCGGAGAAATTTAAGATATAGCGAATCAATGCCAGTATAGTACCCCTATGTGCAGTCAGTCTAACAGCCATGCCTGCAAGCGCACGCGACACGAACTTCGTATATCGCGGCCTAACGGTACCTTAACCTGAGAAGTTCTGCACAAACTATACCTTGTTCGGAAGCTTGTGATCAGGCCAACAAGCTGGCAAAAGGACAAGTCTTGAAACACAGTACTTGCGGAGAAATTTAAGATATAGCGCATCAATGCCAGTAGTACCCCTATGTGCAGTCAGTCTAACAGCCATGCCTGCAAGCGCCCGCGACACGAACTTCGTATATCGCGGTCTAACGGTACCATAACCTGGGAAGTTCTGCACAAACTATACCTTGTTCGGAAGCTTGTGATCAGGCCAACAAGCTTGCAAAAGGACAGGTCTTGAAACACAGTACTTGCGGAAAAAATTTAAGATATAGCGCATCAATGCCAGTAGAACCCCTATGTGCAGTCAGTCTAACAGCCATGCCTGCAGCGCCCGCGACACGAACTTCGTATATCGCGGTCTAACGGTAACTTAACCTGAGAGTTCTGCACAAACTATACCTTGTTCGGAAGCTTGTGATCAGGCCAACAAGCTGGCAAAAGGACAGGTCTTGAAACCAGTACTTGCGGAGAAAATTTAAGATATAGCGCATCAATGCCAGTAGAACCCCTATGTGCAGTCAGTCTAACAGCCATGCCTGCAAGCGCCCGCGACACGAACTTCGTATATCGCGGTCTAACGGTACCTTAACCTGGGAAGTTCTGCACAAACTATACCTTGTTCGGAAGCTTGTGATCAGGCTAACAAGCTGGCAAAAGGACAAGTCTTGAAACCGAGTACTTGCGGAGAAAATTTAAGATATAGCGCATCAATGCCAGTAGTACCCCTATGTGCAGTCAGTCTAACAGCCATGCCTGCAAGCGCCCGCGACACGAACTTCGTATATCGCGGCCTAACGGTACCTTATCATGGGAAGTTCTGCACAAACTATACCTTGTTCGGAAGCTTGTGATCAGGCCAACAAGCTGGCAAAAGGACAGGTCTTGAAACCCAGTACTTGCGGAGAAAATTTAAGATATAGCGCATCAATGCCAGTAGAACCCCTATGTGCAGTCAGTCTAACAGCCATGGCTGCAAGCGCCCGCGACACGAACTTCGTATATCGCGGTCTAACGGAACCTTAACCTGGGAAGTTCTGCACAAACCATACCTTGTTCGGAAGCTTGTGATCAGGCCAACAAGCTGGCAAAAGGACAGTTCTTGAAACCCAGTACTTGCGGCGAAAATTCAAAATATAACGCATCAATGCCAGTAGTACCCCTATGTGCAGTCAGTCTAACAGCCATGCCTGCAAGCGCCCGCGACACGAACTTCGTATATCGCGGTCTAACGGTACCTTAACCTGGGAAGTTCTGCACAAACTATACCTTGTTCGGGAGCTTGTGATCAGGCCACAAGCTGGCAAAGGACAGGTCTTGAAACCCAGTACTTGCGGAGAAAATTCAAGATATAGCGCATCAATGCCAGAAGAACCCATATGTGCAGTCAGTCTAACAGCCATGCCTGCAAGCGCCCGCGACACGAACTTCGTATATCGCGGCCTAACGGTACCTTATCATGGAAGTTCTGCACAAACTATACCTTGTTCGGAAGCTTGTGATCAGGCCAACAAGCTGGCAAATGGACAGGTCTTGAAACCCAGTACTTGCGGAGAAAATTTAAGATATAGCGCATCAATGCCAGTATAGTACCCCTATGTGCAGTCTGTCTAACAGCCATGGCTGCAAGCGCCCGCGACACGAACTTCGTAATCGCGGTCTAACGGACCTTAACCTGGGAGTTCTGCACAAACCATACCTTGTTCGGAAGCTTGTGATCAGGCCAACAAGCTGACAAAAGGACAGTTCTTGAAACCCAGTACTTGCGGCGAAAAATCAAAATATAGCGCATCAATGCCAGTAGTACCCCTATGTGCAGTCAGTCTAAAGCAATGCCTGCAAGCGCCCGCGACACGAACTTCGTATATTGCGGTCTAACGGTACCTTAACCTGGGAAGTTCTGCACAACTATACCTTGTTCGGAAGCTTGTGATAAGGCCAACAAGCTGGAAAAGGGACAGGTCTTGAAACCCAGTACTTGCGGAGAAAATTTAAGATATAGCGCATCAATGCCTGTAGAACCCCTATGTGCAGTCAGTCTAACAGCCATGCCTGCAAGCGCCCGCGACACGAACTTCGTATATCGCGGCCTAACGGTACCTTATCATGGAAGTTCTGCACAAACTATACCTTGTTCGGAAGCTTGTGATCAGGCCAACAAGCTGGCAAAAGGACATGTCTTGAAACCCAGTACTTGCGGAGAAATTTAAGATATAGCGCATCAATGCCAGTATAGTACCCCTATGTGCAGTCAGTCTAACAGCCATGCCTGCAAGCGCCCGCGACACGAACTTCGTATATCGCGGTCTAACGGTACCTAACCTGGGAAGTTCTGCTCAAACTATACCTTGTTCGGAAGCTTGTGATCAGGCCAACAAGCTGGCAAAAGGACAGGTCTTGAAACACAGTACTTGCGGAAAAATTTAAGATATAGCGCATCAATGCCAGTAGAACCCCTATGTGCAGTCAGTCTAACAGCCATGCCTGCAAGCGCCCACGACACGAACTTCGTATATCGCGGTCTAACGGTAACTTACCTGAGAAGTTCTGCACAAACTATACCTTGTTCGGAAGCTTGTGATCAGGCCAACAAGCTGGCAAAGGACAGGTCTTGAAACCCAGTACTTGCGGAGAAAATTTAAGATATAGCGCATCAATGCCAGTAGTAACCCCTATGTGCAGTCAGTCTAACAGCCATGCCTGCAAGCGCCCGCGACACGAACTTGCGTATATCGCGGTCTAACGTACCTTAACCTGGGAAGTTTCTGCACAAACTATACCTTGTTTTCGGAAGCTTGTGATCAGGCTAACAAGCTGGCAAAAGGACAGGTCTTGAAACCAGTACTTGCGGAGAAAATTTAAGATATAGCCATCAATGCCAGTAGTACCCCTATGTGCAGTCAGTCTAACAGCCATGCCTGCAAGCGCCCGCGACACGAACTTCGTATATCGCGGCCTAACGGTACCTTAATCATGGGAAGTTCTGCACAAACTATACCTTGTTCGGAAGCTTGTGATCAGGCCAACAAGCTGGCAAAGGACAGGTCTTGAAACCCAGTACTTGCGGAGAAAATTTAAGATATAGCGCATCAATGCCAGTAGAGTAACCCCTATGTGCAGTCAGTCC
>NW_024037051.1:816247-878024 GCF_015706575.1 Patiria miniata
CTACTGCATGATGCGCTATATCTTAAATTTTCTCTCCGCAAGTACTGGGTTTCAAGACCTGTCCTTTTGCCAGCTTGTTGGCCTGATCACAAGCTTCCGAACAAGGTATAGTTTGTGCAGAACTTCCCAGGTTAAGGTACCGTTAGCCGCGATATACGAAGTTCGTGTCGCGGGCGCTTGCAGGCATGGCTGTTAGACTGACTGCACATAGGGTTCTACTGGCATTGATGCGCTATATCTTGAATTTTCTCCGCAAGTACTGGGTTTCAAGACCTGTCCTTTTGCCAGCTTGTTGGCCTGATCACAAGCTTCCGAACAAGGTATAGTTTGTGCAGAACTTCCCAGGTTAAGGTACCGTTAGACCGCGATATACGAAGTTCGTGTCGCGGGCGCTTGCAGGCATGGCTGTTAGACTGACTGCACATAGGGGTACTACTGGCATTGATGCGCTATATCTTAATTTTCTCCGCAAGTACTTGGTTTCAAGACCTGTCCTTTTGCCGCTTGTTGGCCTGATCACAAGCTTCCGAACAAGGTATAGTTTGTGCAGAACTTCCCAGGTTAAGGTACCGTTAGGCCGCGATATACGAAGTTCGTGTCGCGGGCGCTTGCAGGCATGGCTGTTAGACTGACTGCACATAGGGGTACTACTGGCATTGATGCGCTATATCTTGAATTTTCTCCGCAAGTACTGGGTTTCAAGACCTGTCCTTTTGCCAGCTTGTTGGCCTGATCACAAGCTTCCGAACAAGGTATAGTTTGTGCAGAACTTCCCAGGTTAAGGTACCGTTAGGCCGCGATATACGAAGTTCGTGTCGCGGGCGCTTGCAGGCATGGCTGTTAGACTGACTGCACATAGGGTTCTACTGGCATTGATGCGCTATATCTTGAATTTTCTCCGCAAGTACTGGGTTTCAAGACCTGTCCTTTTGCCAGCTTGTTGGCCTGATCACAAGCTTCCGAACAAGGTATAGTTTGTGCAGAACTTCCCAGGTTAAGGTACCGTTAGACCGCGATATACGAAGTTCGTGTCGCGGGCGCTTGCAGGCATGGCTGTTAGACTGACTGCACATAGGGTACTATGGCATTGATGCGCTATATCTTAATTTTCTCCGCAAGTACTGGTTTTCAAGACCTGTCCTTTTGCCAGCTTGTTGGCCTGATCACAAGCTTCCGAACAAGGTATAGTTGTGCAGAACTTCCCAGGTTAGGGTACCGAGCCGCGATATACGAAGTTCGTGTCGCGGGCGCTTGCAGGCATGGCTGTTAGACTGACTGCACATAGGTACTACTGGCATTGATGCGCTATATCTTGAATTTTTCTCCGCAAGTACTGGGTTTCAAGACCTGTCCTTTTGCCAGCTTGTTGGCCTGATCACAAGCTTCCGAACAAGGTATAGTTTGTGCAGAACTTCCCAGGTTAAGGTACCGTTAGGCCGCGATATACGAAGTTCGTGTCGCGGGCGCTTGCAGGCATGGCTGTTAGACTGACTGCACATAGGGGTTCTACTGGCATTGATGCGCTATATCTTAAATTTTCTCCGCAAGTACTGGGTTTCAAGACCTGTCCTTTTGCCAGCTTGTTGGCCTGATCACAAGCTTCCGAACAAGGTATAGTTTGTGCAGAACTTCCCAGGTTAAGGTACCGTTAGGCCGCGATATACGAAGTTCGTGTCGCGGGCGCTTGCAGGCATGGCTGTTAGACTGACTGCACATAGGGTTCTACTGGCATTGATGCGCTATATCTTGAATTTTCTCCGCAAGTACTGGTTTCAAGACCTGTCCTTTTGCCAGCTTGTTGGCCTGATCACAAGCTTCCGAACAAGGTATAGTTTGTGCAGAACTTCCCAGGTTAAGGTACCGTTAGCCGCGATATACGAAGTTCGTGTCGCGGGCGCTTGCAGGCATGGCTGTTAGACTGACTGCACATAGGGTACTACTGGCATTGATGCGCTATATCTTAAATTTTCTCCGCAAGTACTGGTTTCAAGACCTGTCCTTTTGCCAGCTTGTTGGCCTGATCACAAGCTTCCGAACAAGGTATAGTTTGTGCAGAACTTCCAGGTTAAGGTACCGTTAGGCCGCGATATACGAATTCGTGTCGCGGGCGCTTGCAGGCATGGCTGTTAGACTGACTGCACATAGGGGTACTACTGGCATTGATGCGCTATATCTTGAATTTTCTCCGCAAGTACTGGGTTTCAAGACCTGTCCTTTTGCCAGCTTGTTGGCCTGATCACAAGCTTCCGAACAAGGTATAGTTTGTGCAGAACTTCCCAGGTTAAGGTACCGTTAGACCGCGATATACGAAGTTCGTGTCGCGGGCGCTTGCAGGCATGGCTGTTAGACTGACTGCACATAGGGGTACTACTGGCATTGATGCGCTATATCTTAAATTTTCTCCGCAAGTACTGGGTTTCAAGACCTGTCCTTTTGCCAGCTTGTTGGCCTGATCACAAGCTTCCGAACAAGGTATAGTTTGTGCAGAACTTCCCAGGTTAAGGTACCGTTAGGCCGCGATATACGAAGTTCGTGTCGCGGGCGCTTGCAGGCATGGCTGTTAGACTGACTGCACATAGGGGTACTACTGGCATTGATGCGCTATATCTTGAATTTTCTCCGCAAGTACTGGGTTTCAAGACCTGTCCTTTTGCCAGCTTGTTGGCCTGATCACAAGCTTCCGAACAAGGTATAGTTTGTGCAGAACTTCCCAGGTTAAGGTACCGTTAGGCCGCGATATACGAAGTTCGTGTCGCGGGCGCTTGCAGGCATGGCTGTTAGACTGACTGCACATAGGGGTACTACTGGCATTGATGCGCTATATCTTAAATTTTCTCCGCAAGTACTGGGTTTCAAGACCTGTCCTTTTGCCAGCTTGTTGGCCTGATCACAAGCTTCCGAACAAGGTATAGTTTGTGCAGAACTTCCCAGGTTAAGGTACCGTTAGGCCGCGATATACGAAGTTCGTGTCGCGGGCGCTTGCAGGCATGGCTGTTAGACTGACTGCACATAGGGGTACTACTGGCATTGATGCGCTATATCTTAATTTTCTCCGCAAGTACTGGTTTCAAGACCTGTCCTTTTGCCAGCTTGTTGGCCTGATCACAAGCTTCCGAACAAGGTATAGTTTGTGCAGAACTTCCCAGGTTAAGGTACCGTTAGGCCGCGATATACGAAGTTCGTGTCGCGGGCGCTTGCAGGCATGGCTGTTAGACTGACTGCACATAGGGGTACTACTGGCATTGATGCGCTATATCTTAAATTTTCTCCGCAAGTACTGGTTTCAAGACCTGTCCTTTTGCCAGCTTGTTGGCCTGATCACAAGCTTCCGAACAAGGTATAGTTTGTGCAGAACTTCCCAGGTTAGGTACCGTTAGGCCGCGATATACGAAGTTCGTGTCGCGGGCGCTTGCAGGCATGGCTGTTAGACTGACTGCACATAGGGGTTCTACTGGCATTGATGCGCTATATCTTGAATTTTCTCCGCAAGTACTGGTTTCAAGACCTGTCCTTTTGCCAGCTTGTTGGCCTGATCACAAGCTTCCGAACAAGGTATAGTTTGTGCAGAACTTCCCAGGTTAAGGTACCGTTAGGCCGCGATATACGAAGTTCGTGTCGCGGGCGCTTGCAGGCATGGCTGTTAGACTGACTGCACATAGGGTACTACTACTGGCATTGATGCGCTATATCTTAATTTTCTCCGCAAGTACTGGGTTCAAGACCTGTCCTTTTGCCAGCTTGTTGGCCTGATCACAAGCTTCCGAACAAGGTATAGTTTGTGCAGAACTTCCCAGGTTAAGGTACCGTTAGGCCGCGATATACGAAGTTCGTGTCGCGGGCGCTTGCAGGCATGGCTGTTAGACTGACTGCACATAGGGGTTCTACTGGCATTGATGCGCTATATCTTAATTTTCTCCGCAAGTACTGGGTTTCAAGACCTGTCCTTTTGCCAGCTTGTTGGCCTGATCACAAGCTTCCGAACAAGGTATAGTTTTGTGCAGAACTTCCCAGGTTAAGGTACCGTTAGGCCGCGATATACGAAGTTCGTGTCGCGGGCGCTTGCAGGCATGGCTGTTAGACTGACTGCACATAGGGGTTCTACTGGCATTGATGCGCTATATCTTAAATTTTCTCCGCAAGTACTGGGTTTCAAGACCTGTCCTTTTGCCAGCTTGTTGGCCTGATCACAAGCTTCCGAACAAGGTATAGTTTTGTGCAGAACTTCCCAGGTTAAGGTACCGTTAGGCCGCGATATACGAAGTTCGTGTCGCGGGCGCTTGCAGGCATGGCTGTTAGACTGACTGCACATAGGGTTCTACTGGCATTGATGCGCTATATCTTGAATTTTCTCCGCAAGTACTGGGTTTCAAGACCTGTCCTTTTGCCAGCTTGTTGGCCTGATCACAAGCTTCCGAACAAGGTATAGTTTGTGCAGAACTTCCCAGGTTAAGGTACCGTTAGGCCGCGATATACGAAGTTCGTGTCGCGGGCGCTTGCAGGCATGGCTGTTAGACTGACTGCACATAGGGGTTCTACTGGCATTGATGCGCTATATCTTGAATTTTCTCCGCAAGTACTGGGTTTCAAGACCTGTCCTTTTGCCAGCTTGTTGGCCTGATCACAAGCTTCCGAACAAGGTATAGTTTTGTGCAGAACTTCCCAGGTTAAGGTACCGTTAGGCCGCGATATACGAAGTTCGTGTCGCGGGCGCTTGCAGGCATGGCTGTTAGACTGACTGCACATAGGGGTACTACTGGCATTGATGCGCTATATCTTGAATTTTCTCCGCAAGTACTGGG
Source organism: Patiria miniata (assembly GCF_015706575.1). NCBI lineage: Eukaryota > Metazoa > Echinodermata > Asteroidea > Valvatida > Asterinidae > Patiria > Patiria miniata. The sequence goes on from NW_024037051.1 coordinate 821,047, forward strand.
TTTCAAGACCTGTCCTTTTGCCAGCTTGTTGGCCTGATCACAAGCTTCCGAACAAGGTATAGTTTGTGCAGAACTTCCCAGGTTAAGGTACCGTTAGGCCGCGATATACGAAGTTCGTGTCGCGGGCGCTTGCAGGCATGGCTGTTAGACTGACTGCACATAGGGGTACTACTGGCATTGATGCGCTATATCTTGAATTTTCTCCGCAAGTACTGGGTTTCAAGACCTGTCCTTTTGCCCTTGTTGGCCTGATCACAAGCTTCCGAACAAGGTATAGTTTGTGCAGAACTTCCCAGGTTAAGGTACCGTTAGACCGCGATATACGAAGTTCGTGTCGCGGGCGCTGCAGGCATGGCTGTTAGACTGACTGCACATAGGGTACTACTGGCATTGATGCGCTATATCTTGAATTTTCTCCGCAAGTACTGGTTTCAAGACCTGTCCTTTTGCCAGCTTGTTGGCCTGATCACAAGCTTCCGAACAAGGTATAGTTTGTGCAGAACTTCCCAGGTTAAGGTACCGTTAGCCGCGATATACGAAGTTCGTGTCGCGGGCGCTTGCAGGCATGGCTGTTAGACTGACTGCACATAGGGGTACTACTGGCATTGATGCGCTATATCTTAAATTTTCTCCGCAAGTACTGGTTTTCAAGACCTGTCCTTTTGCCAGCTTGTTGGCCTGATCACAAGCTTCCGAACAAGGTATAGTTTGTGCAGAACTTCCCAGGTTAAGGTACCGTTAGGCCGCGATATACGAAGTTCGTGTCGCGGGCGCTTGCAGGCATGGCTGTTAGACTGACTGCACATAGGGGTACTACTGGCATTGATGCGCTATATCTTGAATTTTCTCCGCAAGTACTGGGTTTCAAGACCTGTCCTTTTGCCAGCTTGTTGGCCTGATCACAAGCTTCCGAACAAGGTATAGTTTGTGCAGAACTTCCCAGGTTAAGGTACCGTTAGGCCGCGATATACGAAGTTCGTGTCGCGGGCGCTTGCAGGCATGGCTGTTAGACTGACTGCACATAGGGGTACTACTGGCATTGATGCGCTATATCTTGAATTTTCTCCGCAAGTACTGGGTTTCAAGACCTGTCCTTTTGCCAGCTTGTTGGCCTGATCACAAGCTTCCGAACAAGGTATAGTTTGTGCAGAACTTCCCAGGTTAAGGTACCGTTAGACCGCGATATACGAAGTTCGTGTCGCGGGCGCTTGCAGGCATGGCTGTTAGACTGACTGCACATAGGGGTTCTACTGGCATTGATGCGCTATATCTTGAATTTTCTCCGCAAGTACTGGTTTTCAAGACCTGTCCTTTTGCCAGCTTGTTGGCCTGATCACAAGCTTCCGAACAAGGTATAGTTGTGCAGAACTTCCCAGGTTAAGGTACCGTTAGCCGCGATATACGAAGTTCGTGTCGCGGGCGCTTGCAGGCATGGCTGTTAGACTGACTGCACATAGGGGTACTACTGGCATTGATGCGCTATATCTTGAATTTTCTCCGCAAGTACTGGTTTCAAGACCTGTCCTTTTGCCAGCTTGTTGGCCTGATCACAAGCTTCCGAACAAGGTATAGTTTGTGCAGAACTTCCCAGGTTAAGGTACCGTTAGCCGCGATATACGAAGTTCGTGTCGCGGGCGCTTGCAGGCATGGCTGTTAGACTGACTGCACATAGGGTACTACTGGCATTGATGCGCTATATCTTGAATTTTCTCCGCAAGTACTGGGTTTCAAGACCTGTCCTTTTGCCAGCTTGTTGGCCTGATCACAAGCTTCCGAACAAGGTATAGTTTGTGCAGAACTTCCAGGTTAAGGTACCGTTAGCCGCGATATACGAAGTTCGTGTCGCGGGCGCTTGCAGGCATGGCTGTTAGACTGACTGCACATAGGGGTACTACTGGCATTGATGCGCTATATCTTGAATTTTCTCCGCAAGTACTGGGTTTCAAGACCTGTCCTTTTGCCAGCTTGTTGGCCTGATCACAAGCTTCCGAACAAGGTATAGTTTGTGCAGAACTTCCAGGTTAAGGTACCGTTAGGCCGCGATATACGAAGTTCGTGTCGCGGGCGCTTGCAGGCATGGCTGTTAGACTGACTGCACATAGGGGTACTACTGGCATTGATGCGCTATATCTTAAATTTTCTCCGCAAGTACTGGTTTCAAGACCTGTCCTTTTGCCAGCTTGTTGGCCTGATCACAAGCTTCCGAACAAGGTATAGTTTGTGCAGAACTTCCCAGGTTAAGGTACCGTTAGGCCGCGATATACGAAGTTCGTGTCGCGGGCGCTTGCAGGCATGGCTGTTAGACTGACTGCACATAGGGTTACTACTGGCATTGATGCGCTATATCTTAATTTTCTCCGCAAGTACTGGGTTTCAAGACCTGTCCTTTTGCCAGCTTGTTGGCCTGATCACAAGCTTCCGAACAAGGTATAGTTTGTGCAGAACTTCCCAGGTTAAGGTACCGTTAGGCCGCGATATACGAAGTTCGTGTCGCGGGCGCTTGCAGGCATGGCTGTTAGACTGACTGCACATAGGGGTACTACTGGCATTGATGCGCTATATCTTGAATTTTCTCCGCAAGTACTGGTTTTCAAGACCTGTCCTTTTGCCAGCTTGTTGGCCTGATCACAAGCTTCCGAACAAGGTATAGTTTGTGCAGAACTTCCCAGGTTAAGGTACCGTTAGGCCGCGATATACGAAGTTCGTGTCGCGGGCGCTTGCAGGCATGGCTGTTAGACTGACTGCACATAGGGGTACTACTGGCATTGATGCGCTATATCTTGAATTTTTCTCCGCAAGTACTGGGTTTCAAGACCTGTCCTTTTGCCAGCTTGTTGGCCTGATCACAAGCTTCCGAACAAGGTATAGTTTGTGCAGAACTTCCCAGGTTAAGGTACCGTTAGGCCGCGATATACGAAGTTCGTGTCGCGGGCGCTTGCAGGCATGGCTGTTAGACTGACTGCACATAGGGGTACTACTGGCATTGATGCGCTATATCTTAAATTTTCTCCGCAAGTACTGGGTTTCAAGACCTGTCCTTTTGCCAGCTTGTTGGCCTGATCACAAGCTTCCGAACAAGGTATAGTTTGTGCAGAACTTCCCAGGTTAAGGTACCGTTAGGCCGCGATATACGAAGTTCGTGTCGCGGGCGCTTGCAGGCATGGCTGTTAGACTGACTGCACATAGGGGTTCTACTGGCATTGATGCGCTATATCTTGAATTTTCTCCGCAAGTACTGGGTTTCAAGACCTGTCCTTTTGCCAGCTTGTTGGCCTGATCACAAGCTTCCGAACAAGGTATAGTTTGTGCAGAACTTCCCAGGTTAAGGTACCGTTAGCCGCGATATACGAAGTTCGTGTCGCGGGCGCTTGCAGGCATGGCTGTTAGACTGACTGCACATAGGGGTACTACTGGCATTGATGCGCTATATCTTGAATTTCTCCGCAAGTACTGGGTTTCAAGACCTGTCCTTTTGCCAGCTTGTTGGCCTGATCACAAGCTTCCGAACAAGGTATAGTTTGTGCAGAACTTCCCAGGTTAAGGTACCGTTAGACCGCGATATACGAAGTTCGTGTCGCGGGCGCTTGCAGGCATGGCTGTTAGACTGACTGCACATAGGGGTACTACTGGCATTGATGCGCTATATCTTAAATTTTCTCCGCAAGTACTGGGTTTCAAGACCTGTCCTTTTGCCAGCTTGTTGGCCTGATCACAAGCTTCCGAACAAGGTATAGTTTGTGCAGAACTTCCCAGGTTAAGTACCGTTAGGCCGCGATATACGAAGTTCGTGTCGCGGGCGCTTGCAGGCATGGCTGTTAGACTGACTGCACATAGGGGTTCTACTGGCATTGATGCGCTATATCTTAAATTTTCTCCGCAAGTACTGGGTTTCAAGACCTGTCCTTTTGCCAGCTTGTTGGCCTGATCACAAGCTTCCGAACAAGGTATAGTTTGTGCAGAACTTCCCAGGTTAAGGTACCGTTAGGCCGCGATATACGAAGTTCGTGTCGCGGGCGCTTGCAGGCATGGCTGTTAGACTGACTGCACATAGGGGTACTACTGGCATTGATGCGCTATATCTTAAATTTTCTCCGCAAGTACTGGGTTTCAAGACCTGTCCTTTTGCCAGCTTGTTGGCCTGATCACAAGCTTCCGAACAAGGTATAGTTTGTGCAGAACTTCCCAGGTTAAGGTACCGTTAGGCCGCGATATACGAAGTTCGTGTCGCGGGCGCTTGCAGGCATGGCTGTTAGACTGACTGCACATAGGGGTTCTACTACTGGCATTGATGCGCTATATCTTGAATTTTCTCCGCAAGTACTGGTTTTCAAGACCTGTCCTTTTGCCAGCTTGTTGGCCTGATCACAAGCTTCCGAACAAGGTATAGTTTGTGCAGAACTTCCCAGGTTAAGGTACCGTTAGACCGCGAATATACGAAGTTCGTGTCGCGGGCGCTTGCAGGCATGGCTGTTAGACTGACTGCACATAGGGTTCTACTGGCATTGATGCGCTATATCTTAATTTTCTCCGCAAGTACTGGTTTCAAGACCTGTCCTTTTGCCAGCTTGTTGGCCTGATCACAAGCTTCCGAACAAGGTATAGTTTGTGCAGAACTTCCCAGGTTAAGGTACCGTTAGGCCGCGATATACGAAGTTCGTGTCGCGGGCGCTTGCAGGCATGGCTGTTAGACTGACTGCACATAGGGGTACTACTGGCATTGATGCGCTATATCTTAAATTTTCTCCGCAAGTACTGGTTTCAAGACCTGTCCTTTTGCCAGCTTGTTGGCCTGATCACAAGCTTCCGAACAAGGTATAGTTTGTGCAGAACTTCCCAGGTTAAGGTACCGTTAGCCGCGATATACGAAGTTCGTGTCGCGGGCGCTTGCAGGCATGGCTGTTAGACTGACTGCACATAGGGGTACTACTGGCATTGATGCGCTATATCTTGAATTTTCTCCGCAAGTACTGGGTTTCAAGACCTGTCCTTTTGCCAGCTTGTTGGCCTGATCACAAGCTTCCGAACAGGTATAGTTTGTGCAGAACTTCCCAGGTTAAGGTACCGTTAGACCGCGATATACGAAGTTCGTGTCGCGGGCGCTTGCAGGCATGGCTGTTAGACTGACTGCACATAGGGGTACTACTGGCATTGATGCGCTATATCTTGAATTTTCTCCGCAAGTACTGGGTTTCAAGACCTGTCCTTTTGCCAGCTTGTTGGCCTGATCACAAGCTTCCGAACAAGGTATAGTTTTGTGCAGAACTTCCCAGGTTAAGGTACCGTTAGGCCGCGATATACGAAGTTCGTGTCGCGGGCGCTTGCAGGCATGGCTGTTAGACTGACTGCACATAGGGGTACTACTGGCATTGATGCGCTATATCTTAATTTTCTCCGCAAGTACTGGGTTTCAAGACCTGTCCTTTTGCCAGCTTGTTGGCCTGATCACAAGCTTCCGAACAAGGTATAGTTTGTGCAGAACTTCCCAGGTTAAGGTACCGTTAGGCCGCGATATACGAAGTTCGTGTCGCGGGCGCTTGCAGGCATGGCTGTTAGACTGACTGCACATAGGGGTACTACTGGCATTGATGCGCTATATCTTAAATTTTCTCCGCAAGTACTGGGTTTCAAGACCTGTCCTTTTGCCAGCTTGTTGGCCTGATCACAAGCTTCCGAACAAGGTATAGTTTGTGCAGAACTTCCCAGGTTAAGGTACCGTTAGGCCGCGATATACGAAGTTCGTGTCGCGGGCGCTTGCAGGCATGGCTGTTAGACTGACTGCACATAGGGGTACTACTGGCATTGATGCGCTATATCTTAATTTTCTCCGCAAGTACTGGGTTTCAAGACCTGTCCTTTTGCCAGCTTGTTGGCCTGATCACAAGCTTCCGAACAAGGTATAGTTTTTGCAGAACTTCCCAGGTTAAGGTACCGTTAGCCGCGATATACGAAGTTCGTGTCGCGGGCGCTTGCAGGCATGGCTGTTAGACTGACTGCACATAGGGTTCTACTGGCATTGATGCGCTATATCTTAATTTTCTCCGCAAGTACTGGGTTTCAAGACCTGTCCTTTTGCCAGCTTGTTGGCCTGATCACAAGCTTCCGAACAAGGTATAGTTTGTGCAGAACTTCCCAGGTTAAGTACCGTTAGGCCGCGATATACGAAGTTCGTGTCGCGGGCGCTTGCAGGCATGGCTGTTAGACTGACTGCACATAGGGTTCTACTGGCATTGATGCGCTATATCTTAAATTTTCTCCGCAAGTACTGGGTTTCAAGACCTGTCCTTTTGCCAGCTTGTTGGCCTGATCACAAGCTTCCGAACAAGGTATAGTTTGTGCAGAACTTCCCAGGTTAAGGTACCGTTAGACCGCGATATACGAAGTTCGTGTCGCGGGCGCTTGCAGGCATGGCTGTTAGACTGACTGCACATAGGGGTTCTACTGGCATTGATGCGCTATATCTTAAATTTTCTCCGCAAGTACTGGGTTTCAAGACCTGTCCTTTTGCCAGCTTGTTGGCCTGATCACAAGCTTCCGAACAAGGTATAGTTTGTGCAGAACTTCCCAGGTTAAGGTACCGTTAGGCCGCGATATACGAAGTTCGTGTCGCGGGCGCTTGCAGGCATGGCTGTTAGACTGACTGCACATAGGGGTTCTACTGGCATTGATGCGCTATATCTTGAATTTTCTCCGCAAGTACTGGGTTTCAAGACCTGTCCTTTTGCCAGCTTGTTGGCCTGATCACAAGCTTCCGAACAAGGTATAGTTTGTGCAGAACTTCCCAGGTTAAGGTACCGTTAGACCGCGATATACGAAGTTCGTGTCGCGGGCGCTTGCAGGCATGGCTGTTAGACTGACTGCACATAGGGGTTCTACTGGCATTGATGCGCTATATCTTAAATTTTCTCCGCAAGTACTGGGTTTCAAGACCTGTCCTTTTGCCAGCTTGTTGGCCTGATCACAAGCTTCCGAACAAGGTATAGTTTGTGCAGAACTTCCCAGGTTAAGTACCGTTAGGCCGCGATATACGAAGTTCGTGTCGCGGGCGCTTGCAGGCATGGCTGTTAGACTGACTGCACATAGGGGTTCTACTGGCATTGATGCGCTATATCTTAAATTTTCTCCGCAAGTACTGGGTTTCAAGACCTGTCCTTTTGCCAGCTTGTTGGCCTGATCACAAGCTTCCGAACAAGGTATAGTTTGTGCAGAACTTCCCAGGTTAAGGTACCGTTAGGCCGCGATATACGAAGTTCGTGTCGCGGGCGCTTGCAGGCATGGCTGTTAGACTGACTGCACATAGGGGTACTACTGGCATTGATGCGCTATATCTTGAATTTTCTCCGCAAGTACTGGGTTTCAAGACCTGTCCTTTTGCCAGCTTGTTGGCCTGATCACAAGCTTCCGAACAAGGTATAGTTTGTGCAGAACTTCCCAGGTTAAGGTACCGTTAGGCCGCGATATACGAAGTTCGTGTCGCGGGCGCTTGCAGGCATGGCTGTTAGACTGACTGCACATAGGGGTACTACTGGCATTGATGCGCTATATCTTAATTTTCTCCGCAAGTACTGGTTTCAAGACCTGTCCTTTTGCCAGCTTGTTGGCCTGATCACAAGCTTCCGAACAAGGTATAGTTTGTGCAGAACTTCCCAGGTTAAGGTACCGTTAGGCCGCGATATACGAAGTTCGTGTCGCGGGCGCTTGCAGGCATGGCTGTTAGACTGACTGCACATAGGGGTTCTACTGGCATTGATGCGCTATATCTTGAATTTTCTCCGCAAGTACTGGGTTTCAAGACCTGTCCTTTTGCCAGCTTGTTGGCCTGATCACAAGCTTCCGAACAAGGTATAGTTTGTGCAGAACTTCCCAGGTTAAGGTACCGTTAGGCCGCGATATACGAAGTTCGTGTCGCGGGCGCTTGCAGGCATGGCTGTTAGACTGACTGCACATAGGGGTACTACTGGCATTGATGCGCTATATCTTAAATTTTCTCCGCAAGTACTGGGTTTCAAGACCTGTCCTTTTGCCAGCTTGTTGGCCTGATCACAAGCTTCCGAACAAGGTATAGTTTGTGCAGAACTTCCCAGGTTAAGGTACCGTTAGGCCGCGATATACGAAGTTCGTGTCGCGGGCGCTTGCAGGCATGGCTGTTAGACTGACTGCACATAGGGGTACTACTGGCATTGATGCGCTATATCTTGAATTTTCTCCGCAAGTACTGGGTTTCAAGACCTGTCCTTTTGCCAGCTTGTTGGCCTGATCACAAGCTTCCGAACAAGGTATAGTTTGTGCAGAACTTCCCAGGTTAAGGTACCGTTAGGCCGCGATATACGAAGTTCGTGTCGCGGGCGCTTGCAGGCATGGCTGTTAGACTGACTGCACATAGGGGTACTACTGGCATTGATGCGCTATATCTTGAATTTTCTCCGCAAGTACTGGGTTTCAAGACCTGTCCTTTTGCCAGCTTGTTGGCCTGATCACAAGCTTCCGAACAAGGTATAGTTTGTGCAGAACTTCCCAGGTTAAGGTACCGTTAGGCCGCGATATACGAAGTTCGTGTCGCGGGCGCTTGCAGGCATGGCTGTTAGACTGACTGCACATAGGGGTACTACTGGCATTGATGCGCTATATCTTAAATTTTCTCCGCAAGTACTGGTTTCAAGACCTGTCCTTTTGCCAGCTTGTTGGCCTGATCACAAGCTTCCGAACAAGGTATAGTTTGTGCAGAACTTCCCAGGTTAAGGTACCGTTAGGCCGCGATATACGAAGTTCGTGTCGCGGGCGCTTGCAGGCATGGCTGTTAGACTGACTGCACATAGGGGTACTACTGGCATTGATGCGCTATATCTTGAATTTTCTCCGCAAGTACTGGGTTTCAAGACCTGTCCTTTTGCCAGCTTGTTGGCCTGATCACAAGCTTCCGAACAAGGTATAGTTTGTGCAGAACTTCCCAGGTTAAGGTACCGTTAGGCCGCGATATACGAAGTTCGTGTCGCGGGCGCTTGCAGGCATGGCTGTTAGACTGACTGCACATAGGGGTACTACTGGCATTGATGCGCTATATCTTGAATTTTCTCCGCAAGTACTGGGTTTCAAGACCTGTCCTTTTGCCAGCTTGTTGGCCTGATCACAAGCTTCCGAACAAGGTATAGTTTGTGCAGAACTTCCCAGGTTAAGGTACCGTTAGGCCGCGATATACGAAGTTCGTGTCGCGGGCGCTTGCAGGCATGGCTGTTAGACTGACTGCACATAGGGGTACTACTGGCATTGATGCGCTATATCTTGAATTTTCTCCGCAAGTACTGGGTTTCAAGACCTGTCCTTTTGCCAGCTTGTTGGCCTGATCACAAGCTTCCGAACAAGGTATAGTTTGTGCAGAACTTCCCAGGTTAAGGTACCGTTAGGCCGCGATATACGAAGTTCGTGTCGCGGGCGCTTGCAGGCATGGCTGTTAGACTGACTGCACATAGGGGTTCTACTGGCATTGATGCGCTATATCTTAAATTTTCTCCGCAAGTACTGGGTTTCAAGACCTGTCCTTTTGCCAGCTTGTTGGCCTGATCACAAGCTTCCGAACAAGGTATAGTTTGTGCAGAACTTCCCAGGTTAAGGTACCGTTAGGCCGCGATATACGAAGTTCGTGTCGCGGGCGCTTGCAGGCATGGCTGTTAGACTGACTGCACATAGGGACTACTGGCATTGATGCGCTATATCTTGAATTTTCTCCGCAAGTACTGGTTTCAAGACCTGTCCTTTTGCCAGCTTGTTGGCCTGATCACAAGCTTCCGAACAAGGTATAGTTTGTGCAGAACTTCCCAGGTTAAGGTACCGTTAGGCCGCGATATACGAAGTTCGTGTCGCGGGCGCTTGCAGGCATGGCTGTTAGACTGACTGCACATAGGGGTACTACTGGCATTGATGCGCTATATCTTGAATTTTCTCCGCAAGTACTGGGTTTCAAGACCTGTCCTTTTGCCAGCTTGTTGGCCTGATCACAAGCTTCCGAACAAGGTATAGTTTGTGCAGAACTTCCCAGGTTAAGGTACCGTTAGGCCGCGATATACGAAGTTCGTGTCGCGGGCGCTTGCAGGCATGGCTGTTAGACTGACTGCACATAGGGGTACTACTGGCATTGATGCGCTATATCTTAAATTTTCTCCGCAAGTACTGGGTTTCAAGACCTGTCCTTTTGCCAGCTTGTTGGCCTGATCACAAGCTTCCGAACAAGGTATAGTTTGTGCAGAACTTCCCAGGTTAAGGTACCGTTAGGCCGCGATATACGAAGTTCGTGTCGCGGGCGCTTGCAGGCATGGCTGTTAGACTGACTGCACATAGGGGTACTATACTGGCATTGATGCGCTATATCTTAAATTTTCTCCGCAAGTACTGGGTTTCAAGACCTGTCCTTTTGCCAGCTTGTTGGCCTGATCACAAGCTTCCGAACAAGGTATAGTTTGTGCAGAACTTCCCAGGTTAAGGTACCGTTAGGCCGCGATATACGAAGTTCGTGTCGCGGGCGCTTGCAGGCATGGCTGTTAGACTGACTGCACATAGGGGTACTACTGGCATTGATGCGCTATATCTTAAATTTTCTCCGCAAGTACTGGGTTTCAAGACCTGTCCTTTTGCCAGCTTGTTGGCCTGATCACAAGCTTCCGAACAAGGTATAGTTTGTGCAGAACTTCCCAGGTTAAGGTACCGTTAGGCCGCGATATACGAAGTTCGTGTCGCGGGCGCTTGCAGGCATGGCTGTTAGACTGACTGCACATAGGGGTACTACTGGCATTGATGCGCTATATCTTAAATTTTCTCCGCAAGTACTGGGTTTCAAGACCTGTCCTTTTGCCAGCTTGTTGGCCTGATCACAAGCTTCCGAACAAGGTATAGTTTGTGCAGAACTTCCCAGGTTAAGGTACCGTTAGGCCGCGATATACGAAGTTCGTGTCGCGGGCGCTTGCAGGCATGGCTGTTAGACTGACTGCACATAGGGGTTCTACTGGCATTGATGCGCTATATCTTAAATTTTCTCCGCAAGTACTGGGTTTCAAGACCTGTCCTTTTGCCAGCTTGTTGGCCTGATCACAAGCTTCCGAACAAGGTATAGTTTGTGCAGAACTTCCCAGGTTAAGGTACCGTTAGGCCGCGATATACGAAGTTCGTGTCGCGGGCGCTTGCAGGCATGGCTGTTAGACTGACTGCACATAGGGTACTACTGGCATTGATGCGCTATATCTTGAATTTTCTCCGCAAGTACTGGTTTCAAGACCTGTCCTTTTGCCAGCTTGTTGGCCTGATCACAAGCTTCCGAACAAGGTATAGTTTGTGCAGAACTTCCCAGGTTAAGGTACCGTTAGGCCGCGATATACGAAGTTCGTGTCGCGGGCGCTTGCAGGCATGGCTGTTAGACTGACTGCACATAGGGGTACTACTGGCATTGATGCGCTATATCTTGAATTTTCTCCGCAAGTACTGGGTTTCAAGACCTGTCCTTTTGCCAGCTTGTTGGCCTGATCACAAGCTTCCGAACAAGGTATAGTTTGTGCAGAACTTCCCAGGTTAAGGTACCGTTAGGCCGCGATATACGAAGTTCGTGTCGCGGGCGCTTGCAGGCATGGCTGTTAGACTGACTGCACATAGGGGTACTACTGGCATTGATGCGCTATATCTTGAATTTTCTCCGCAAGTACTGGGTTTCAAGACCTGTCCTTTTGCCAGCTTGTTGGCCTGATCACAAGCTTCCGAACAAGGTATAGTTTGTGCAGAACTTCCCAGGTTAAGGTACCGTTAGGCCGCGATATACGAAGTTCGTGTCGCGGGCGCTTGCAGGCATGGCTGTTAGACTGACTGCACATAGGGGTACTACTGGCATTGATGCGCTATATCTTAAATTTTCTCCGCAAGTACTGGGTTTCAAGACCTGTCCTTTTGCCAGCTTGTTGGCCTGATCACAAGCTTCCGAACAAGGTATAGTTTGTGCAGAACTTCCCAGGTTAAGGTACCGTTAGGCCGCGATATACGAAGTTCGTGTCGCGGGCGCTTGCAGGCATGGCTGTTAGACTGACTGCACATAGGGGTACTATACTGGCATTGATGCGCTATATCTTAATTTTCTCCGCAAGTACTGGGTTTCAAGACCTGTCCTTTTGCCAGCTTGTTGGCCTGATCACAAGCTTCCGAACAAGGTATAGTTTGTGCAGAACTTCCCAGGTTAAGGTACCGTTAGGCCGCGATATACGAAGTTCGTGTCGCGGGCGCTTGCAGGCATGGCTGTTAGACTGACTGCACATAGGGGTTACTACTGGCATTGATGCGCTATATCTTGAATTTTCTCCGCAAGTACTGGGTTTCAAGACCTGTCCTTTTGCCAGCTTGTTGGCCTGATCACAAGCTTCCGAACAAGGTATAGTTTGTGCAGAACTTCCCAGGTTAAGGTACCGTTAGGCCGCGATATACGAAGTTCGTGTCGCGGGCGCTTGCAGGCATGGCTGTTAGACTGACTGCACATAGGGGTACTACTGGCATTGATGCGCTATATCTTGAATTTTCTCCGCAAGTACTGGGTTTCAAGACCTGTCCTTTTGCCAGCTTGTTGGCCTGATCACAAGCTTCCGAACAAGGTATAGTTTGTGCAGAACTTCCCAGGTTAAGGTACCGTTAGGCCGCGATATACGAAGTTCGTGTCGCGGGCGCTTGCAGGCATGGCTGTTAGACTGACTGCACATAGGGGTACTACTGGCATTGATGCGCTATATCTTGAATTTTCTCCGCAAGTACTGGGTTTCAAGACCTGTCCTTTTGCCAGCTTGTTGGCCTGATCACAAGCTTCCGAACAAGGTATAGTTTGTGCAGAACTTCCCAGGTTAAGGTACCGTTAGGCCGCGATATACGAAGTTCGTGTCGCGGGCGCTTGCAGGCATGGCTGTTAGACTGACTGCACATAGGGGTACTACTGGCATTGATGCGCTATATCTTGAATTTTCTCCGCAAGTACTGGGTTTCAAGACCTGTCCTTTTGCCAGCTTGTTGGCCTGATCACAAGCTTCCGAACAAGGTATAGTTTGTGCAGAACTTCCCAGGTTAAGGTACCGTTAGGCCGCGATATACGAAGTTCGTGTCGCGGGCGCTTGCAGGCATGGCTGTTAGACTGACTGCACATAGGGGTACTACTGGCATTGATGCGCTATATCTTGAATTTTCTCCGCAAGTACTGGGTTTCAAGACCTGTCCTTTTGCCAGCTTGTTGGCCTGATCACAAGCTTCCGAACAAGGTATAGTTTGTGCAGAACTTCCCAGGTTAAGGTACCGTTAGGCCGCGATATACGAAGTTCGTGTCGCGGGCGCTTGCAGGCATGGCTGTTAGACTGACTGCACATAGGGTTCTACTGGCATTGATGCGCTATATCTTAAATTTTCTCCGCAAGTACTGGGTTTCAAGACCTGTCCTTTTGCCAGCTTGTTGGCCTGATCACAAGCTTCCGAACAAGGTATAGTTTGTGCAGAACTTCCCAGGTTAAGGTACCGTTAGGCCGCGATATACGAAGTTCGTGTCGCGGGCGCTTGCAGGCATGGCTGTTAGACTGACTGCACATAGGGTTCTACTGGCATTGATGCGCTATATCTTGAATTTTCTCCGCAAGTACTGGTTTCAAGACCTGTCCTTTTGCCAGCTTGTTGGCCTGATCACAAGCTTCCGAACAAGGTATAGTTTGTGCAGAACTTCCCAGGTTAAGGTACCGTTAGGCCGCGATATACGAAGTTCGTGTCGCGGGCGCTTGCAGGCATGGCTGTTAGACTGACTGCACATAGGGGTACTACTGGCATTGATGCGCTATATCTTGAATTTTCTCCGCAAGTACTGGGTTTCAAGACCTGTCCTTTTGCCAGCTTGTTGGCCTGATCACAAGCTTCCGAACAAGGTATAGTTTGTGCAGAACTTCCCAGGTTAAGGTACCGTTAGGCCGCGATATACGAAGTTCGTGTCGCGGGCGCTTGCAGGCATGGCTGTTAGACTGACTGCACATAGGGGTACTACTGGCATTGATGCGCTATATCTTAAATTTTCTCCGCAAGTACTGGGTTTCAAGACCTGTCCTTTTGCCAGCTTGTTGGCCTGATCACAAGCTTCCGAACAAGGTATAGTTTGTGCAGAACTTCCCAGGTTAAGGTACCGTTAGGCCGCGATATACGAAGTTCGTGTCGCGGGCGCTTGCAGGCATGGCTGTTAGACTGACTGCACATAGGGGTACTACTGGCATTGATGCGCTATATCTTAAATTTTCTCCGCAAGTACTGGGTTTCAAGACCTGTCCTTTTGCCAGCTTGTTGGCCTGATCACAAGCTTCCGAACAAGGTATAGTTTGTGCAGAACTTCCCAGGTTAAGGTACCGTTAGGCCGCGATATACGAAGTTCGTGTCGCGGGCGCTTGCAGGCATGGCTGTTAGACTGACTGCACATAGGGGTACTACTGGCATTGATGCGCTATATCTTGAATTTTCTCCGCAAGTACTGGGTTTCAAGACCTGTCCTTTTGCCAGCTTGTTGGCCTGATCACAAGCTTCCGAACAAGGTATAGTTTGTGCAGAACTTCCCAGGTTAAGGTACCGTTAGGCCGCGATATACGAAGTTCGTGTCGCGGGCGCTTGCAGGCATGGCTGTTAGACTGACTGCACATAGGGGTACTACTGGCATTGATGCGCTATATCTTAATTTTCTCCGCAAGTACTGGGTTTCAAGACCTGTCCTTTTGCCAGCTTGTTGGCCTGATCACAAGCTTCCGAACAAGGTATAGTTTGTGCAGAACTTCCCAGGTTAAGGTACCGTTAGGCCGCGATATACGAAGTTCGTGTCGCGGGCGCTTGCAGGCATGGCTGTTAGACTGACTGCACATAGGGGTACTACTGGCATTGATGCGCTATATCTTGAATTTTCTCCGCAAGTACTGGGTTTCAAGACCTGTCCTTTTGCCAGCTTGTTGGCCTGATCACAAGCTTCCGAACAAGGTATAGTTTGTGCAGAACTTCCCAGGTTAAGGTACCGTTAGGCCGCGATATACGAAGTTCGTGTCGCGGGCGCTTGCAGGCATGGCTGTTAGACTGACTGCACATAGGGGTACTACTGGCATTGATGCGCTATATCTTAAATTTTCTCCGCAAGTACTGGGTTTCAAGACCTGTCCTTTTGCCAGCTTGTTGGCCTGATCACAAGCTTCCGAACAAGGTATAGTTTGTGCAGAACTTCCCAGGTTAAGGTACCGTTAGGCCGCGATATACGAAGTTCGTGTCGCGGGCGCTTGCAGGCATGGCTGTTAGACTGACTGCACATAGGGGTACTACTGGCATTGATGCGCTATATCTTAAATTTTCTCCGCAAGTACTGGGTTTCAAGACCTGTCCTTTTGCCAGCTTGTTGGCCTGATCACAAGCTTCCGAACAAGGTATAGTTTGTGCAGAACTTCCCAGGTTAAGGTACCGTTAGGCCGCGATATACGAAGTTCGTGTCGCGGGCGCTTGCAGGCATGGCTGTTAGACTGACTGCACATAGGGGTACTACTGGCATTGATGCGCTATATCTTGAATTTTCTCCGCAAGTACTGGGTTTCAAGACCTGTCCTTTTGCCAGCTTGTTGGCCTGATCACAAGCTTCCGAACAAGGTATAGTTTGTGCAGAACTTCCCAGGTTAAGGTACCGTTAGGCCGCGATATACGAAGTTCGTGTCGCGGGCGCTTGCAGGCATGGCTGTTAGACTGACTGCACATAGGGGTACTACTGGCATTGATGCGCTATATCTTGAATTTTCTCCGCAAGTACTGGGTTTCAAGACCTGTCCTTTTGCCAGCTTGTTGGCCTGATCACAAGCTTCCGAACAAGGTATAGTTTGTGCAGAACTTCCCAGGTTAAGGTACCGTTAGGCCGCGATATACGAAGTTCGTGTCGCGGGCGCTTGCAGGCATGGCTGTTAGACTGACTGCACATAGGGGTACTACTGGCATTGATGCGCTATATCTTAATTTTCTCCGCAAGTACTGGGTTTCAAGACCTGTCCTTTTGCCAGCTTGTTGGCCTGATCACAAGCTTCCGAACAAGGTATAGTTTGTGCAGAACTTCCCAGGTTAAGGTACCGTTAGGCCGCGATATACGAAGTTCGTGTCGCGGGCGCTTGCAGGCATGGCTGTTAGACTGACTGCACATAGGGGTTCTACTGGCATTGATGCGCTATATCTTGAATTTTCTCCGCAAGTACTGGGTTTCAAGACCTGTCCTTTTGCCAGCTTGTTGGCCTGATCACAAGCTTCCGAACAAGGTATAGTTTGTGCAGAACTTCCCAGGTTAAGGTACCGTTAGGCCGCGATATACGAAGTTCGTGTCGCGGGCGCTTGCAGGCATGGCTGTTAGACTGACTGCACATAGGGGTACTACTGGCATTGATGCGCTATATCTTGAATTTTCTCCGCAAGTACTGGGTTTCAAGACCTGTCCTTTTGCCAGCTTGTTGGCCTGATCACAAGCTTCCGAACAAGGTATAGTTTGTGCAGAACTTCCCAGGTTAAGGTACCGTTAGGCCGCGATATACGAAGTTCGTGTCGCGGGCGCTTGCAGGCATGGCTGTTAGACTGACTGCACATAGGGGTACTACTGGCATTGATGCGCTATATCTTGAATTTTCTCCGCAAGTACTGGGTTTCAAGACCTGTCCTTTTGCCAGCTTGTTGGCCTGATCACAAGCTTCCGAACAAGGTATAGTTTGTGCAGAACTTCCCAGGTTAAGGTACCGTTAGGCCGCGATATACGAAGTTCGTGTCGCGGGCGCTTGCAGGCATGGCTGTTAGACTGACTGCACATAGGGGTACTACTGGCATTGATGCGCTATATCTTGAATTTTCTCCGCAAGTACTGGGTTTCAAGACCTGTCCTTTTGCCAGCTTGTTGGCCTGATCACAAGCTTCCGAACAAGGTATAGTTTGTGCAGAACTTCCCAGGTTAAGGTACCGTTAGGCCGCGATATACGAAGTTCGTGTCGCGGGCGCTTGCAGGCATGGCTGTTAGACTGACTGCACATAGGGGTACTACTGGCATTGATGCGCTATATCTTGAATTTTCTCCGCAAGTACTGGGTTTCAAGACCTGTCCTTTTGCCAGCTTGTTGGCCTGATCACAAGCTTCCGAACAAGGTATAGTTTGTGCAGAACTTCCCAGGTTAAGGTACCGTTAGGCCGCGATATACGAAGTTCGTGTCGCGGGCGCTTGCAGGCATGGCTGTTAGACTGACTGCACATAGGGGTACTACTGGCATTGATGCGCTATATCTTAAATTTTCTCCGCAAGTACTGGGTTTCAAGACCTGTCCTTTTGCCAGCTTGTTGGCCTGATCACAAGCTTCCGAACAAGGTATAGTTTGTGCAGAACTTCCCAGGTTAAGGTACCGTTAGGCCGCGATATACGAAGTTCGTGTCGCGGGCGCTTGCAGGCATGGCTGTTAGACTGACTGCACATAGGGGTACTACTGGCATTGATGCGCTATATCTTGAATTTTCTCCGCAAGTACTGGGTTTCAAGACCTGTCCTTTTGCCAGCTTGTTGGCCTGATCACAAGCTTCCGAACAAGGTATAGTTTGTGCAGAACTTCCCAGGTTAAGGTACCGTTAGGCCGCGATATACGAAGTTCGTGTCGCGGGCGCTTGCAGGCATGGCTGTTAGACTGACTGCACATAGGGGTACTACTGGCATTGATGCGCTATATCTTGAATTTTCTCCGCAAGTACTGGGTTTCAAGACCTGTCCTTTTGCCAGCTTGTTGGCCTGATCACAAGCTTCCGAACAAGGTATAGTTTGTGCAGAACTTCCCAGGTTAAGGTACCGTTAGGCCGCGATATACGAAGTTCGTGTCGCGGGCGCTTGCAGGCATGGCTGTTAGACTGACTGCACATAGGGGTACTACTGGCATTGATGCGCTATATCTTGAATTTTCTCCGCAAGTACTGGGTTTCAAGACCTGTCCTTTTGCCAGCTTGTTGGCCTGATCACAAGCTTCCGAACAAGGTATAGTTTGTGCAGAACTTCCCAGGTTAAGGTACCGTTAGGCCGCGATATACGAAGTTCGTGTCGCGGGCGCTTGCAGGCATGGCTGTTAGACTGACTGCACATAGGGGTACTACTGGCATTGATGCGCTATATCTTGAATTTTCTCCGCAAGTACTGGGTTTCAAGACCTGTCCTTTTGCCAGCTTGTTGGCCTGATCACAAGCTTCCGAACAAGGTATAGTTTGTGCAGAACTTCCCAGGTTAAGGTACCGTTAGGCCGCGATATACGAAGTTCGTGTCGCGGGCGCTTGCAGGCATGGCTGTTAGACTGACTGCACATAGGGGTACTACTGGCATTGATGCGCTATATCTTGAATTTTCTCCGCAAGTACTGGGTTTCAAGACCTGTCCTTTTGCCAGCTTGTTGGCCTGATCACAAGCTTCCGAACAAGGTATAGTTTGTGCAGAACTTCCCAGGTTAAGGTACCGTTAGGCCGCGATATACGAAGTTCGTGTCGCGGGCGCTTGCAGGCATGGCTGTTAGACTGACTGCACATAGGGGTACTACTGGCATTGATGCGCTATATCTTAAATTTTCTCCGCAAGTACTGGGTTTCAAGACCTGTCCTTTTGCCAGCTTGTTGGCCTGATCACAAGCTTCCGAACAAGGTATAGTTTGTGCAGAACTTCCCAGGTTAAGGTACCGTTAGGCCGCGATATACGAAGTTCGTGTCGCGGGCGCTTGCAGGCATGGCTGTTAGACTGACTGCACATAGGGGTACTACTGGCATTGATGCGCTATATCTTGAATTTTCTCCGCAAGTACTGGGTTTCAAGACCTGTCCTTTTGCCAGCTTGTTGGCCTGATCACAAGCTTCCGAACAAGGTATAGTTTGTGCAGAACTTCCCAGGTTAAGGTACCGTTAGGCCGCGATATACGAAGTTCGTGTCGCGGGCGCTTGCAGGCATGGCTGTTAGACTGACTGCACATAGGGGTACTACTGGCATTGATGCGCTATATCTTGAATTTTCTCCGCAAGTACTGGGTTTCAAGACCTGTCCTTTTGCCAGCTTGTTGGCCTGATCACAAGCTTCCGAACAAGGTATAGTTTGTGCAGAACTTCCCAGGTTAAGGTACCGTTAGGCCGCGATATACGAAGTTCGTGTCGCGGGCGCTTGCAGGCATGGCTGTTAGACTGACTGCACATAGGGGTACTACTGGCATTGATGCGCTATATCTTAAATTTTCTCCGCAAGTACTGGGTTTCAAGACCTGTCCTTTTGCCAGCTTGTTGGCCTGATCACAAGCTTCCGAACAAGGTATAGTTTGTGCAGAACTTCCCAGGTTAAGGTACCGTTAGGCCGCGATATACGAAGTTCGTGTCGCGGGCGCTTGCAGGCATGGCTGTTAGACTGACTGCACATAGGGGTACTACTGGCATTGATGCGCTATATCTTGAATTTTCTCCGCAAGTACTGGGTTTCAAGACCTGTCCTTTTGCCAGCTTGTTGGCCTGATCACAAGCTTCCGAACAAGGTATAGTTTGTGCA
This sequence comes from Patiria miniata, assembly GCF_015706575.1. Lineage (NCBI taxonomy): Eukaryota > Metazoa > Echinodermata > Asteroidea > Valvatida > Asterinidae > Patiria > Patiria miniata. Next base: position 840,611 of record NW_024037051.1, read on the forward strand.
GAACTTCCCAGGTTAAGGTACCGTTAGGCCGCGATATACGAAGTTCGTGTCGCGGGCGCTTGCAGGCATGGCTGTTAGACTGACTGCACATAGGGGTACTACTGGCATTGATGCGCTATATCTTAAATTTTCTCCGCAAGTACTGGGTTTCAAGACCTGTCCTTTTGCCAGCTTGTTGGCCTGATCACAAGCTTCCGAACAAGGTATAGTTTGTGCAGAACTTCCCAGGTTAAGGTACCGTTAGGCCGCGATATACGAAGTTCGTGTCGCGGGCGCTTGCAGGCATGGCTGTTAGACTGACTGCACATAGGGGTACTACTGGCATTGATGCGCTATATCTTGAATTTTCTCCGCAAGTACTGGGTTTCAAGACCTGTCCTTTTGCCAGCTTGTTGGCCTGATCACAAGCTTCCGAACAAGGTATAGTTTGTGCAGAACTTCCCAGGTTAAGGTACCGTTAGGCCGCGATATACGAAGTTCGTGTCGCGGGCGCTTGCAGGCATGGCTGTTAGACTGACTGCACATAGGGGTACTACTGGCATTGATGCGCTATATCTTGAATTTTCTCCGCAAGTACTGGGTTTCAAGACCTGTCCTTTTGCCAGCTTGTTGGCCTGATCACAAGCTTCCGAACAAGGTATAGTTTGTGCAGAACTTCCCAGGTTAAGGTACCGTTAGGCCGCGATATACGAAGTTCGTGTCGCGGGCGCTTGCAGGCATGGCTGTTAGACTGACTGCACATAGGGGTACTACTGGCATTGATGCGCTATATCTTGAATTTTCTCCGCAAGTACTGGGTTTCAAGACCTGTCCTTTTGCCAGCTTGTTGGCCTGATCACAAGCTTCCGAACAAGGTATAGTTTGTGCAGAACTTCCCAGGTTAAGGTACCGTTAGGCCGCGATATACGAAGTTCGTGTCGCGGGCGCTTGCAGGCATGGCTGTTAGACTGACTGCACATAGGGGTACTACTGGCATTGATGCGCTATATCTTAAATTTTCTCCGCAAGTACTGGGTTTCAAGACCTGTCCTTTTGCCAGCTTGTTGGCCTGATCACAAGCTTCCGAACAAGGTATAGTTTGTGCAGAACTTCCCAGGTTAAGGTACCGTTAGGCCGCGATATACGAAGTTCGTGTCGCGGGCGCTTGCAGGCATGGCTGTTAGACTGACTGCACATAGGGGTACTACTGGCATTGATGCGCTATATCTTGAATTTTCTCCGCAAGTACTGGGTTTCAAGACCTGTCCTTTTGCCAGCTTGTTGGCCTGATCACAAGCTTCCGAACAAGGTATAGTTTGTGCAGAACTTCCCAGGTTAAGGTACCGTTAGGCCGCGATATACGAAGTTCGTGTCGCGGGCGCTTGCAGGCATGGCTGTTAGACTGACTGCACATAGGGGTACTACTGGCATTGATGCGCTATATCTTAAATTTTCTCCGCAAGTACTGGGTTTCAAGACCTGTCCTTTTGCCAGCTTGTTGGCCTGATCACAAGCTTCCGAACAAGGTATAGTTTGTGCAGAACTTCCCAGGTTAAGGTACCGTTAGGCCGCGATATACGAAGTTCGTGTCGCGGGCGCTTGCAGGCATGGCTGTTAGACTGACTGCACATAGGGGTACTACTGGCATTGATGCGCTATATCTTAAATTTTCTCCGCAAGTACTGGGTTTCAAGACCTGTCCTTTTGCCAGCTTGTTGGCCTGATCACAAGCTTCCGAACAAGGTATAGTTTGTGCAGAACTTCCCAGGTTAAGGTACCGTTAGGCCGCGATATACGAAGTTCGTGTCGCGGGCGCTTGCAGGCATGGCTGTTAGACTGACTGCACATAGGGGTACTACTGGCATTGATGCGCTATATCTTGAATTTTCTCCGCAAGTACTGGGTTTCAAGACCTGTCCTTTTGCCAGCTTGTTGGCCTGATCACAAGCTTCCGAACAAGGTATAGTTTGTGCAGAACTTCCCAGGTTAAGGTACCGTTAGGCCGCGATATACGAAGTTCGTGTCGCGGGCGCTTGCAGGCATGGCTGTTAGACTGACTGCACATAGGGGTACTACTGGCATTGATGCGCTATATCTTGAATTTTCTCCGCAAGTACTGGGTTTCAAGACCTGTCCTTTTGCCAGCTTGTTGGCCTGATCACAAGCTTCCGAACAAGGTATAGTTTGTGCAGAACTTCCCAGGTTAAGGTACCGTTAGGCCGCGATATACGAAGTTCGTGTCGCGGGCGCTTGCAGGCATGGCTGTTAGACTGACTGCACATAGGGGTACTACTGGCATTGATGCGCTATATCTTGAATTTTCTCCGCAAGTACTGGGTTTCAAGACCTGTCCTTTTGCCAGCTTGTTGGCCTGATCACAAGCTTCCGAACAAGGTATAGTTTGTGCAGAACTTCCCAGGTTAAGGTACCGTTAGGCCGCGATATACGAAGTTCGTGTCGCGGGCGCTTGCAGGCATGGCTGTTAGACTGACTGCACATAGGGGTACTACTGGCATTGATGCGCTATATCTTGAATTTTCTCCGCAAGTACTGGGTTTCAAGACCTGTCCTTTTGCCAGCTTGTTGGCCTGATCACAAGCTTCCGAACAAGGTATAGTTTGTGCAGAACTTCCCAGGTTAAGGTACCGTTAGGCCGCGATATACGAAGTTCGTGTCGCGGGCGCTTGCAGGCATGGCTGTTAGACTGACTGCACATAGGGGTACTACTGGCATTGATGCGCTATATCTTGAATTTTCTCCGCAAGTACTGGGTTTCAAGACCTGTCCTTTTGCCAGCTTGTTGGCCTGATCACAAGCTTCCGAACAAGGTATAGTTTGTGCAGAACTTCCCAGGTTAAGGTACCGTTAGGCCGCGATATACGAAGTTCGTGTCGCGGGCGCTTGCAGGCATGGCTGTTAGACTGACTGCACATAGGGGTACTACTGGCATTGATGCGCTATATCTTAAATTTTCTCCGCAAGTACTGGGTTTCAAGACCTGTCCTTTTGCCAGCTTGTTGGCCTGATCACAAGCTTCCGAACAAGGTATAGTTTGTGCAGAACTTCCCAGGTTAAGGTACCGTTAGGCCGCGATATACGAAGTTCGTGTCGCGGGCGCTTGCAGGCATGGCTGTTAGACTGACTGCACATAGGGGTTCTACTGGCATTGATGCGCTATATCTTAAATTTTCTCCGCAAGTACTGGGTTTCAAGACCTGTCCTTTTGCCAGCTTGTTGGCCTGATCACAAGCTTCCGAACAAGGTATAGTTTGTGCAGAACTTCCCAGGTTAAGGTACCGTTAGGCCGCGATATACGAAGTTCGTGTCGCGGGCGCTTGCAGGCATGGCTGTTAGACTGACTGCACATAGGGGTACTACTGGCATTGATGCGCTATATCTTGAATTTTCTCCGCAAGTACTGGGTTTCAAGACCTGTCCTTTTGCCAGCTTGTTGGCCTGATCACAAGCTTCCGAACAAGGTATAGTTTGTGCAGAACTTCCCAGGTTAAGGTACCGTTAGGCCGCGATATACGAAGTTCGTGTCGCGGGCGCTTGCAGGCATGGCTGTTAGACTGACTGCACATAGGGGTACTACTGGCATTGATGCGCTATATCTTGAATTTTCTCCGCAAGTACTGGGTTTCAAGACCTGTCCTTTTGCCAGCTTGTTGGCCTGATCACAAGCTTCCGAACAAGGTATAGTTTGTGCAGAACTTCCCAGGTTAAGGTACCGTTAGGCCGCGATATACGAAGTTCGTGTCGCGGGCGCTTGCAGGCATGGCTGTTAGACTGACTGCACATAGGGGTACTACTGGCATTGATGCGCTATATCTTGAATTTTCTCCGCAAGTACTGGGTTTCAAGACCTGTCCTTTTGCCAGCTTGTTGGCCTGATCACAAGCTTCCGAACAAGGTATAGTTTGTGCAGAACTTCCCAGGTTAAGGTACCGTTAGGCCGCGATATACGAAGTTCGTGTCGCGGGCGCTTGCAGGCATGGCTGTTAGACTGACTGCACATAGGGGTACTACTGGCATTGATGCGCTATATCTTAAATTTTCTCCGCAAGTACTGGGTTTCAAGACCTGTCCTTTTGCCAGCTTGTTGGCCTGATCACAAGCTTCCGAACAAGGTATAGTTTGTGCAGAACTTCCCAGGTTAAGGTACCGTTAGGCCGCGATATACGAAGTTCGTGTCGCGGGCGCTTGCAGGCATGGCTGTTAGACTGACTGCACATAGGGGTACTACTGGCATTGATGCGCTATATCTTGAATTTTCTCCGCAAGTACTGGGTTTCAAGACCTGTCCTTTTGCCAGCTTGTTGGCCTGATCACAAGCTTCCGAACAAGGTATAGTTTGTGCAGAACTTCCCAGGTTAAGGTACCGTTAGGCCGCGATATACGAAGTTCGTGTCGCGGGCGCTTGCAGGCATGGCTGTTAGACTGACTGCACATAGGGGTACTACTGGCATTGATGCGCTATATCTTGAATTTTCTCCGCAAGTACTGGGTTTCAAGACCTGTCCTTTTGCCAGCTTGTTGGCCTGATCACAAGCTTCCGAACAAGGTATAGTTTGTGCAGAACTTCCCAGGTTAAGGTACCGTTAGGCCGCGATATACGAAGTTCGTGTCGCGGGCGCTTGCAGGCATGGCTGTTAGACTGACTGCACATAGGGGTACTACTGGCATTGATGCGCTATATCTTGAATTTTCTCCGCAAGTACTGGGTTTCAAGACCTGTCCTTTTGCCAGCTTGTTGGCCTGATCACAAGCTTCCGAACAAGGTATAGTTTGTGCAGAACTTCCCAGGTTAAGGTACCGTTAGGCCGCGATATACGAAGTTCGTGTCGCGGGCGCTTGCAGGCATGGCTGTTAGACTGACTGCACATAGGGGTACTACTGGCATTGATGCGCTATATCTTAATTTTCTCCGCAAGTACTGGGTTTCAAGACCTGTCCTTTTGCCAGCTTGTTGGCCTGATCACAAGCTTCCGAACAAGGTATAGTTTGTGCAGAACTTCCCAGGTTAAGGTACCGTTAGGCCGCGATATACGAAGTTCGTGTCGCGGGCGCTTGCAGGCATGGCTGTTAGACTGACTGCACATAGGGGTACTACTGGCATTGATGCGCTATATCTTAATTTTCTCCGCAAGTACTGGGTTTCAAGACCTGTCCTTTTGCCAGCTTGTTGGCCTGATCACAAGCTTCCGAACAAGGTATAGTTTGTGCAGAACTTCCCAGGTTAAGGTACCGTTAGGCCGCGATATACGAAGTTCGTGTCGCGGGCGCTTGCAGGCATGGCTGTTAGACTGACTGCACATAGGGGTACTACTGGCATTGATGCGCTATATCTTGAATTTTCTCCGCAAGTACTGGGTTTCAAGACCTGTCCTTTTGCCAGCTTGTTGGCCTGATCACAAGCTTCCGAACAAGGTATAGTTTGTGCAGAACTTCCCAGGTTAAGGTACCGTTAGGCCGCGATATACGAAGTTCGTGTCGCGGGCGCTTGCAGGCATGGCTGTTAGACTGACTGCACATAGGGGTTACTACTGGCATTGATGCGCTATATCTTAAATTTCTCCGCAAGTACTGGGTTTCAAGACCTGTCCTTTTGCCAGCTTGTTGGCCTGATCACAAGCTTCCGAACAAGGTATAGTTTGTGCAGAACTTCCCAGGTTAAGGTACCGTTAGGCCGCGATATACGAAGTTCGTGTCGCGGGCGCTTGCAGGCATGGCTGTTAGACTGACTGCACATAGGGGTACTACTGGCATTGATGCGCTATATCTTGAATTTTCTCCGCAAGTACTGGGTTTCAAGACCTGTCCTTTTGCCAGCTTGTTGGCCTGATCACAAGCTTCCGAACAAGGTATAGTTTGTGCAGAACTTCCCAGGTTAAGGTACCGTTAGGCCGCGATATACGAAGTTCGTGTCGCGGGCGCTTGCAGGCATGGCTGTTAGACTGACTGCACATAGGGGTACTACTGGCATTGATGCGCTATATCTTAAATTTTCTCCGCAAGTACTGGGTTTCAAGACCTGTCCTTTTGCCAGCTTGTTGGCCTGATCACAAGCTTCCGAACAAGGTATAGTTTGTGCAGAACTTCCCAGGTTAAGGTACCGTTAGGCCGCGATATACGAAGTTCGTGTCGCGGGCGCTTGCAGGCATGGCTGTTAGACTGACTGCACATAGGGGTACTACTGGCATTGATGCGCTATATCTTGAATTTTCTCCGCAAGTACTGGGTTTCAAGACCTGTCCTTTTGCCAGCTTGTTGGCCTGATCACAAGCTTCCGAACAAGGTATAGTTTGTGCAGAACTTCCCAGGTTAAGGTACCGTTAGGCCGCGATATACGAAGTTCGTGTCGCGGGCGCTTGCAGGCATGGCTGTTAGACTGACTGCACATAGGGGTACTACTGGCATTGATGCGCTATATCTTGAATTTTCTCCGCAAGTACTGGTTTCAAGACCTGTCCTTTTGCCAGCTTGTTGGCCTGATCACAAGCTTCCGAACAAGGTATAGTTTGTGCAGAACTTCCCAGGTTAAGGTACCGTTAGGCCGCGATATACGAAGTTCGTGTCGCGGGCGCTTGCAGGCATGGCTGTTAGACTGACTGCACATAGGGGTACTACTGGCATTGATGCGCTATATCTTAAATTTTCTCCGCAAGTACTGGGTTTCAAGACCTGTCCTTTTGCCAGCTTGTTGGCCTGATCACAAGCTTCCGAACAAGGTATAGTTTGTGCAGAACTTCCCAGGTTAAGGTACCGTTAGGCCGCGATATACGAAGTTCGTGTCGCGGGCGCTTGCAGGCATGGCTGTTAGACTGACTGCACATAGGGGTACTACTGGCATTGATGCGCTATATCTTGAATTTTCTCCGCAAGTACTGGGTTTCAAGACCTGTCCTTTTGCCAGCTTGTTGGCCTGATCACAAGCTTCCGAACAAGGTATAGTTTGTGCAGAACTTCCCAGGTTAAGGTACCGTTAGGCCGCGATATACGAAGTTCGTGTCGCGGGCGCTTGCAGGCATGGCTGTTAGACTGACTGCACATAGGGGTACTACTGGCATTGATGCGCTATATCTTGAATTTTCTCCGCAAGTACTGGGTTTCAAGACCTGTCCTTTTGCCAGCTTGTTGGCCTGATCACAAGCTTCCGAACAAGGTATAGTTTGTGCAGAACTTCCCAGGTTAAGGTACCGTTAGGCCGCGATATACGAAGTTCGTGTCGCGGGCGCTTGCAGGCATGGCTGTTAGACTGACTGCACATAGGGGTACTACTGGCATTGATGCGCTATATCTTAAATTTTCTCCGCAAGTACTGGGTTTCAAGACCTGTCCTTTTGCCAGCTTGTTGGCCTGATCACAAGCTTCCGAACAAGGTATAGTTTGTGCAGAACTTCCCAGGTTAAGGTACCGTTAGGCCGCGATATACGAAGTTCGTGTCGCGGGCGCTTGCAGGCATGGCTGTTAGACTGACTGCACATAGGGGTACTACTGGCATTGATGCGCTATATCTTAATTTTCTCCGCAAGTACTGGGTTTCAAGACCTGTCCTTTTGCCAGCTTGTTGGCCTGATCACAAGCTTCCGAACAAGGTATAGTTTGTGCAGAACTTCCCAGGTTAAGGTACCGTTAGGCCGCGATATACGAAGTTCGTGTCGCGGGCGCTTGCAGGCATGGCTGTTAGACTGACTGCACATAGGGGTACTACTGGCATTGATGCGCTATATCTTGAATTTTCTCCGCAAGTACTGGGTTTCAAGACCTGTCCTTTTGCCAGCTTGTTGGCCTGATCACAAGCTTCCGAACAAGGTATAGTTTGTGCAGAACTTCCCAGGTTAAGGTACCGTTAGGCCGCGATATACGAAGTTCGTGTCGCGGGCGCTTGCAGGCATGGCTGTTAGACTGACTGCACATAGGGGTACTACTGGCATTGATGCGCTATATCTTGAATTTTCTCCGCAAGTACTGGGTTTCAAGACCTGTCCTTTTGCCAGCTTGTTGGCCTGATCACAAGCTTCCGAACAAGGTATAGTTTGTGCAGAACTTCCCAGGTTAAGGTACCGTTAGGCCGCGATATACGAAGTTCGTGTCGCGGGCGCTTGCAGGCATGGCTGTTAGACTGACTGCACATAGGGGTTCTACTGGCATTGATGCGCTATATCTTGAATTTTCTCCGCAAGTACTGGGTTTCAAGACCTGTCCTTTTGCCAGCTTGTTGGCCTGATCACAAGCTTCCGAACAAGGTATAGTTTGTGCAGAACTTCCCAGGTTAAGGTACCGTTAGGCCGCGATATACGAAGTTCGTGTCGCGGGCGCTTGCAGGCATGGCTGTTAGACTGACTGCACATAGGGGTACTACTGGCATTGATGCGCTATATCTTGAATTTTCTCCGCAAGTACTGGGTTTCAAGACCTGTCCTTTTGCCAGCTTGTTGGCCTGATCACAAGCTTCCGAACAAGGTATAGTTTGTGCAGAACTTCCCAGGTTAAGGTACCGTTAGGCCGCGATATACGAAGTTCGTGTCGCGGGCGCTTGCAGGCATGGCTGTTAGACTGACTGCACATAGGGGTACTACTGGCATTGATGCGCTATATCTTGAATTTTCTCCGCAAGTACTGGGTTTCAAGACCTGTCCTTTTGCCAGCTTGTTGGCCTGATCACAAGCTTCCGAACAAGGTATAGTTTGTGCAGAACTTCCCAGGTTAAGGTACCGTTAGGCCGCGATATACGAAGTTCGTGTCGCGGGCGCTTGCAGGCATGGCTGTTAGACTGACTGCACATAGGGGTACTACTGGCATTGATGCGCTATATCTTGAATTTTCTCCGCAAGTACTGGGTTTCAAGACCTGTCCTTTTGCCAGCTTGTTGGCCTGATCACAAGCTTCCGAACAAGGTATAGTTTGTGCAGAACTTCCCAGGTTAAGGTACCGTTAGGCCGCGATATACGAAGTTCGTGTCGCGGGCGCTTGCAGGCATGGCTGTTAGACTGACTGCACATAGGGGTACTACTGGCATTGATGCGCTATATCTTAAATTTTCTCCGCAAGTACTGGGTTTCAAGACCTGTCCTTTTGCCAGCTTGTTGGCCTGATCACAAGCTTCCGAACAAGGTATAGTTTGTGCAGAACTTCCCAGGTTAAGGTACCGTTAGGCCGCGATATACGAAGTTCGTGTCGCGGGCGCTTGCAGGCATGGCTGTTAGACTGACTGCACATAGGGGTACTACTGGCATTGATGCGCTATATCTTGAATTTTCTCCGCAAGTACTGGGTTTCAAGACCTGTCCTTTTGCCAGCTTGTTGGCCTGATCACAAGCTTCCGAACAAGGTATAGTTTGTGCAGAACTTCCCAGGTTAAGGTACCGTTAGGCCGCGATATACGAAGTTCGTGTCGCGGGCGCTTGCAGGCATGGCTGTTAGACTGACTGCACATAGGGGTACTACTGGCATTGATGCGCTATATCTTGAATTTTCTCCGCAAGTACTGGGTTTCAAGACCTGTCCTTTTGCCAGCTTGTTGGCCTGATCACAAGCTTCCGAACAAGGTATAGTTTGTGCAGAACTTCCCAGGTTAAGGTACCGTTAGGCCGCGATATACGAAGTTCGTGTCGCGGGCGCTTGCAGGCATGGCTGTTAGACTGACTGCACATAGGGGTACTACTGGCATTGATGCGCTATATCTTGAATTTTCTCCGCAAGTACTGGGTTTCAAGACCTGTCCTTTTGCCAGCTTGTTGGCCTGATCACAAGCTTCCGAACAAGGTATAGTTTGTGCAGAACTTCCCAGGTTAAGGTACCGTTAGGCCGCGATATACGAAGTTCGTGTCGCGGGCGCTTGCAGGCATGGCTGTTAGACTGACTGCACATAGGGGTACTACTGGCATTGATGCGCTATATCTTAAATTTTCTCCGCAAGTACTGGGTTTCAAGACCTGTCCTTTTGCCAGCTTGTTGGCCTGATCACAAGCTTCCGAACAAGGTATAGTTTGTGCAGAACTTCCCAGGTTAAGGTACCGTTAGGCCGCGATATACGAAGTTCGTGTCGCGGGCGCTTGCAGGCATGGCTGTTAGACTGACTGCACATAGGGGTACTACTGGCATTGATGCGCTATATCTTAAATTTTCTCCGCAAGTACTGGGTTTCAAGACCTGTCCTTTTGCCAGCTTGTTGGCCTGATCACAAGCTTCCGAACAAGGTATAGTTTGTGCAGAACTTCCCAGGTTAAGGTACCGTTAGGCCGCGATATACGAAGTTCGTGTCGCGGGCGCTTGCAGGCATGGCTGTTAGACTGACTGCACATAGGGGTACTACTGGCATTGATGCGCTATATCTTGAATTTTCTCCGCAAGTACTGGGTTTCAAGACCTGTCCTTTTGCCAGCTTGTTGGCCTGATCACAAGCTTCCGAACAAGGTATAGTTTGTGCAGAACTTCCCAGGTTAAGGTACCGTTAGGCCGCGATATACGAAGTTCGTGTCGCGGGCGCTTGCAGGCATGGCTGTTAGACTGACTGCACATAGGGGTACTACTGGCATTGATGCGCTATATCTTGAATTTTCTCCGCAAGTACTGGGTTTCAAGACCTGTCCTTTTGCCAGCTTGTTGGCCTGATCACAAGCTTCCGAACAAGGTATAGTTTGTGCAGAACTTCCCAGGTTAAGGTACCGTTAGGCCGCGATATACGAAGTTCGTGTCGCGGGCGCTTGCAGGCATGGCTGTTAGACTGACTGCACATAGGGGTACTACTGGCATTGATGCGCTATATCTTGAATTTTCTCCGCAAGTACTGGGTTTCAAGACCTGTCCTTTTGCCAGCTTGTTGGCCTGATCACAAGCTTCCGAACAAGGTATAGTTTGTGCAGAACTTCCCAGGTTAAGGTACCGTTAGGCCGCGATATACGAAGTTCGTGTCGCGGGCGCTTGCAGGCATGGCTGTTAGACTGACTGCACATAGGGGTACTACTGGCATTGATGCGCTATATCTTGAATTTTCTCCGCAAGTACTGGGTTTCAAGACCTGTCCTTTTGCCAGCTTGTTGGCCTGATCACAAGCTTCCGAACAAGGTATAGTTTGTGCAGAACTTCCCAGGTTAAGGTACCGTTAGGCCGCGATATACGAAGTTCGTGTCGCGGGCGCTTGCAGGCATGGCTGTTAGACTGACTGCACATAGGGGTACTACTGGCATTGATGCGCTATATCTTGAATTTTCTCCGCAAGTACTGGGTTTCAAGACCTGTCCTTTTGCCAGCTTGTTGGCCTGATCACAAGCTTCCGAACAAGGTATAGTTTGTGCAGAACTTCCCAGGTTAAGGTACCGTTAGGCCGCGATATACGAAGTTCGTGTCGCGGGCGCTTGCAGGCATGGCTGTTAGACTGACTGCACATAGGGGTACTACTGGCATTGATGCGCTATATCTTAATTTTCTCCGCAAGTACTGGGTTTCAAGACCTGTCCTTTTGCCAGCTTGTTGGCCTGATCACAAGCTTCCGAACAAGGTATAGTTTGTGCAGAACTTCCCAGGTTAAGGTACCGTTAGGCCGCGATATACGAAGTTCGTGTCGCGGGCGCTTGCAGGCATGGCTGTTAGACTGACTGCACATAGGGGTACTACTGGCATTGATGCGCTATATCTTAAATTTTCTCCGCAAGTACTGGGTTTCAAGACCTGTCCTTTTGCCAGCTTGTTGGCCTGATCACAAGCTTCCGAACAAGGTATAGTTTGTGCAGAACTTCCCAGGTTAAGGTACCGTTAGGCCGCGATATACGAAGTTCGTGTCGCGGGCGCTTGCAGGCATGGCTGTTAGACTGACTGCACATAGGGGTACTACTGGCATTGATGCGCTATATCTTGAATTTTCTCCGCAAGTACTGGGTTTCAAGACCTGTCCTTTTGCCAGCTTGTTGGCCTGATCACAAGCTTCCGAACAAGGTATAGTTTGTGCAGAACTTCCCAGGTTAAGGTACCGTTAGGCCGCGATATACGAAGTTCGTGTCGCGGGCGCTTGCAGGCATGGCTGTTAGACTGACTGCACATAGGGGTACTACTGGCATTGATGCGCTATATCTTGAATTTTCTCCGCAAGTACTGGGTTTCAAGACCTGTCCTTTTGCCAGCTTGTTGGCCTGATCACAAGCTTCCGAACAAGGTATAGTTTGTGCAGAACTTCCCAGGTTAAGGTACCGTTAGGCCGCGATATACGAAGTTCGTGTCGCGGGCGCTTGCAGGCATGGCTGTTAGACTGACTGCACATAGGGGTACTACTGGCATTGATGCGCTATATCTTGAATTTTCTCCGCAAGTACTGGGTTTCAAGACCTGTCCTTTTGCCAGCTTGTTGGCCTGATCACAAGCTTCCGAACAAGGTATAGTTTGTGCAGAACTTCCCAGGTTAAGGTACCGTTAGGCCGCGATATACGAAGTTCGTGTCGCGGGCGCTTGCAGGCATGGCTGTTAGACTGACTGCACATAGGGGTACTACTGGCATTGATGCGCTATATCTTGAATTTTCTCCGCAAGTACTGGGTTTCAAGACCTGTCCTTTTGCCAGCTTGTTGGCCTGATCACAAGCTTCCGAACAAGGTATAGTTTGTGCAGAACTTCCCAGGTTAAGGTACCGTTAGGCCGCGATATACGAAGTTCGTGTCGCGGGCGCTTGCAGGCATGGCTGTTAGACTGACTGCACATAGGGGTACTACTGGCATTGATGCGCTATATCTTAAATTTTCTCCGCAAGTACTGGGTTTCAAGACCTGTCCTTTTGCCAGCTTGTTGGCCTGATCACAAGCTTCCGAACAAGGTATAGTTTGTGCAGAACTTCCCAGGTTAAGGTACCGTTAGGCCGCGATATACGAAGTTCGTGTCGCGGGCGCTTGCAGGCATGGCTGTTAGACTGACTGCACATAGGGGTACTACTGGCATTGATGCGCTATATCTTGAATTTTCTCCGCAAGTACTGGGTTTCAAGACCTGTCCTTTTGCCAGCTTGTTGGCCTGATCACAAGCTTCCGAACAAGGTATAGTTTGTGCAGAACTTCCCAGGTTAAGGTACCGTTAGGCCGCGATATACGAAGTTCGTGTCGCGGGCGCTTGCAGGCATGGCTGTTAGACTGACTGCACATAGGGGTACTACTGGCATTGATGCGCTATATCTTAAATTTTCTCCGCAAGTACTGGGTTTCAAGACCTGTCCTTTTGCCAGCTTGTTGGCCTGATCACAAGCTTCCGAACAAGGTATAGTTTGTGCAGAACTTCCCAGGTTAAGGTACCGTTAGGCCGCGATATACGAAGTTCGTGTCGCGGGCGCTTGCAGGCATGGCTGTTAGACTGACTGCACATAGGGGTACTACTGGCATTGATGCGCTATATCTTGAATTTTCTCCGCAAGTACTGGGTTTCAAGACCTGTCCTTTTGCCAGCTTGTTGGCCTGATCACAAGCTTCCGAACAAGGTATAGTTTGTGCAGAACTTCCCAGGTTAAGGTACCGTTAGGCCGCGATATACGAAGTTCGTGTCGCGGGCGCTTGCAGGCATGGCTGTTAGACTGACTGCACATAGGGGTACTACTGGCATTGATGCGCTATATCTTGAATTTTCTCCGCAAGTACTGGGTTTCAAGACCTGTCCTTTTGCCAGCTTGTTGGCCTGATCACAAGCTTCCGAACAAGGTATAGTTTGTGCAGAACTTCCCAGGTTAAGGTACCGTTAGGCCGCGATATACGAAGTTCGTGTCGCGGGCGCTTGCAGGCATGGCTGTTAGACTGACTGCACATAGGGGTACTACTGGCATTGATGCGCTATATCTTGAATTTTCTCCGCAAGTACTGGGTTTCAAGACCTGTCCTTTTGCCAGCTTGTTGGCCTGATCACAAGCTTCCGAACAAGGTATAGTTTGTGCAGAACTTCCCAGGTTAAGGTACCGTTAGGCCGCGATATACGAAGTTCGTGTCGCGGGCGCTTGCAGGCATGGCTGTTAGACTGACTGCACATAGGGGTACTACTGGCATTGATGCGCTATATCTTGAATTTTCTCCGCAAGTACTGGGTTTCAAGACCTGTCCTTTTGCCAGCTTGTTGGCCTGATCACAAGCTTCCGAACAAGGTATAGTTTGTGCAGAACTTCCCAGGTTAAGGTACCGTTAGGCCGCGATATACGAAGTTCGTGTCGCGGGCGCTTGCAGGCATGGCTGTTAGACTGACTGCACATAGGGGTACTACTGGCATTGATGCGCTATATCTTGAATTTTCTCCGCAAGTACTGGGTTTCAAGACCTGTCCTTTTGCCAGCTTGTTGGCCTGATCACAAGCTTCCGAACAAGGTATAGTTTGTGCAGAACTTCCCAGGTTAAGGTACCGTTAGGCCGCGATATACGAAGTTCGTGTCGCGGGCGCTTGCAGGCATGGCTGTTAGACTGACTGCACATAGGGGTACTACTGGCATTGATGCGCTATATCTTGAATTTTCTCCGCAAGTACTGGGTTTCAAGACCTGTCCTTTTGCCAGCTTGTTGGCCTGATCACAAGCTTCCGAACAAGGTATAGTTTGTGCAGAACTTCCCAGGTTAAGGTACCGTTAGGCCGCGATATACGAAGTTCGTGTCGCGGGCGCTTGCAGGCATGGCTGTTAGACTGACTGCACATAGGGGTACTACTGGCATTGATGCGCTATATCTTAATTTTTCTCCGCAAGTACTGGGTTTCAAGACCTGTCCTTTTGCCAGCTTGTTGGCCTGATCACAAGCTTCCGAACAAGGTATAGTTTGTGCAGAACTTCCCAGGTTAAGGTACCGTTAGGCCGCGATATACGAAGTTCGTGTCGCGGGCGCTTGCAGGCATGGCTGTTAGACTGACTGCACATAGGGGTACTACTGGCATTGATGCGCTATATCTTGAATTTTCTCCGCAAGTACTGGTTTCAAGACCTGTCCTTTTGCCAGCTTGTTGGCCTGATCACAAGCTTCCGAACAAGGTATAGTTTGTGCAGAACTTCCCAGGTTAAGGTACCGTTAGGCCGCGATATACGAAGTTCGTGTCGCGGGCGCTTGCAGGCATGGCTGTTAGACTGACTGCACATAGGGGTACTACTGGCATTGATGCGCTATATCTTGAATTTTCTCCGCAAGTACTGGGTTTCAAGACCTGTCCTTTTGCCAGCTTGTTGGCCTGATCACAAGCTTCCGAACAAGGTATAGTTTGTGCAGAACTTCCCAGGTTAAGGTACCGTTAGGCCGCGATATACGAAGTTCGTGTCGCGGGCGCTTGCAGGCATGGCTGTTAGACTGACTGCACATAGGGGTACTACTGGCATTGATGCGCTATATCTTAAATTTTCTCCGCAAGTACTGGGTTTCAAGACCTGTCCTTTTGCCAGCTTGTTGGCCTGATCACAAGCTTCCGAACAAGGTATAGTTTGTGCAGAACTTCCCAGGTTAAGGTACCGTTAGGCCGCGATATACGAAGTTCGTGTCGCGGGCGCTTGCAGGCATGGCTGTTAGACTGACTGCACATAGGGGTACTACTGGCATTGATGCGCTATATCTTAAATTTTCTCCGCAAGTACTGGGTTTCAAGACCTGTCCTTTTGCCAGCTTGTTGGCCTGATCACAAGCTTCCGAACAAGGTATAGTTTGTGCAGAACTTCCCAGGTTAAGGTACCGTTAGGCCGCGATATACGAAGTTCGTGTCGCGGGCGCTTGCAGGCATGGCTGTTAGACTGACTGCACATAGGGGTACTACTGGCATTGATGCGCTATATCTTGAATTTTCTCCGCAAGTACTGGGTTTCAAGACCTGTCCTTTTGCCAGCTTGTTGGCCTGATCACAAGCTTCCGAACAAGGTATAGTTTGTGCAGAACTTCCCAGGTTAAGGTACCGTTAGGCCGCGATATACGAAGTTCGTGTCGCGGGCGCTTGCAGGCATGGCTGTTAGACTGACTGCACATAGGGGTACTACTGGCATTGATGCGCTATATCTTAATTTTCTCCGCAAGTACTGGGTTTCAAGACCTGTCCTTTTGCCAGCTTGTTGGCCTGATCACAAGCTTCCGAACAAGGTATAGTTTGTGCAGAACTTCCCAGGTTAAGGTACCGTTAGGCCGCGATATACGAAGTTCGTGTCGCGGGCGCTTGCAGGCATGGCTGTTAGACTGACTGCACATAGGGGTACTACTGGCATTGATGCGCTATATCTTAAATTTTCTCCGCAAGTACTGGGTTTCAAGACCTGTCCTTTTGCCAGCTTGTTGGCCTGATCACAAGCTTCCGAACAAGGTATAGTTTGTGCAGAACTTCCCAGGTTAAGGTACCGTTAGGCCGCGATATACGAAGTTCGTGTCGCGGGCGCTTGCAGGCATGGCTGTTAGACTGACTGCACATAGGGGTACTACTGGCATTGATGCGCTATATCTTGAATTTTCTCCGCAAGTACTGGGTTTCAAGACCTGTCCTTTTGCCAGCTTGTTGGCCTGATCACAAGCTTCCGAACAAGGTATAGTTTGTGCAGAACTTCCCAGGTTAAGGTACCGTTAGGCCGCGATATACGAAGTTCGTGTCGCGGGCGCTTGCAGGCATGGCTGTTAGACTGACTGCACATAGGGGTACTACTGGCATTGATGCGCTATATCTTGAATTTTCTCCGCAAGTACTGGGTTTCAAGACCTGTCCTTTTGCCAGCTTGTTGGCCTGATCACAAGCTTCCGAACAAGGTATAGTTTGTGCAGAACTTCCCAGGTTAAGGTACCGTTAGGCCGCGATATACGAAGTTCGTGTCGCGGGCGCTTGCAGGCATGGCTGTTAGACTGACTGCACATAGGGGTACTACTGGCATTGATGCGCTATATCTTGAATTTTCTCCGCAAGTACTGGGTTTCAAGACCTGTCCTTTTGCCAGCTTGTTGGCCTGATCACAAGCTTCCGAACAAGGTATAGTTTGTGCAGAACTTCCCAGGTTAAGGTACCGTTAGGCCGCGATATACGAAGTTCGTGTCGCGGGCGCTTGCAGGCATGGCTGTTAGACTGACTGCACATAGGGGTACTACTGGCATTGATGCGCTATATCTTGAATTTTCTCCGCAAGTACTGGGTTTCAAGACCTGTCCTTTTGCCAGCTTGTTGGCCTGATCACAAGCTTCCGAACAAGGTATAGTTTGTGCAGAACTTCCCAGGTTAAGGTACCGTTAGGCCGCGATATACGAAGTTCGTGTCGCGGGCGCTTGCAGGCATGGCTGTTAGACTGACTGCACATAGGGGTACTACTGGCATTGATGCGCTATATCTTAATTTTCTCCGCAAGTACTGGGTTTCAAGACCTGTCCTTTTGCCAGCTTGTTGGCCTGATCACAAGCTTCCGAACAAGGTATAGTTTGTGCAGAACTTCCCAGGTTAAGGTACCGTTAGGCCGCGATATACGAAGTTCGTGTCGCGGGCGCTTGCAGGCATGGCTGTTAGACTGACTGCACATAGGGGTACTACTGGCATTGATGCGCTATATCTTGAATTTTCTCCGCAAGTACTGGGTTTCAAGACCTGTCCTTTTGCCAGCTTGTTGGCCTGATCACAAGCTTCCGAACAAGGTATAGTTTGTGCAGAACTTCCCAGGTTAAGGTACCGTTAGGCCGCGATATACGAAGTTCGTGTCGCGGGCGCTTGCAGGCATGGCTGTTAGACTGACTGCACATAGGGGTACTACTGGCATTGATGCGCTATATCTTGAATTTTCTCCGCAAGTACTGGGTTTCAAGACCTGTCCTTTTGCCAGCTTGTTGGCCTGATCACAAGCTTCCGAACAAGGTATAGTTTGTGCAGAACTTCCCAGGTTAAGGTACCGTTAGGCCGCGATATACGAAGTTCGTGTCGCGGGCGCTTGCAGGCATGGCTGTTAGACTGACTGCACATAGGGGTACTACTGGCATTGATGCGCTATATCTTGAATTTTCTCCGCAAGTACTGGGTTTCAAGACCTGTCCTTTTGCCAGCTTGTTGGCCTGATCACAAGCTTCCGAACAAGGTATAGTTTGTGCAGAACTTCCCAGGTTAAGGTACCGTTAGGCCGCGATATACGAAGTTCGTGTCGCGGGCGCTTGCAGGCATGGCTGTTAGACTGACTGCACATAGGGGTTCTACTGGCATTGATGCGCTATATCTTGAATTTTCTCCGCAAGTACTGGGTTTCAAGACCTGTCCTTTTGCCAGCTTGTTGGCCTGATCACAAGCTTCCGAACAAGGTATAGTTTGTGCAGAACTTCCCAGGTTAAGGTACCGTTAGGCCGCGATATACGAAGTTCGTGTCGCGGGCGCTTGCAGGCATGGCTGTTAGACTGACTGCACATAGGGGTACTACTGGCATTGATGCGCTATATCTTAATTTTCTCCGCAAGTACTGGGTTTCAAGACCTGTCCTTTTGCCAGCTTGTTGGCCTGATCACAAGCTTCCGAACAAGGTATAGTTTGTGCAGAACTTCCCAGGTTAAGGTACCGTTAGGCCGCGATATACGAAGTTCGTGTCGCGGGCGCTTGCAGGCATGGCTGTTAGACTGACTGCACATAGGGGTACTACTGGCATTGATGCGCTATATCTTGAATTTTCTCCGCAAGTACTGGGTTTCAAGACCTGTCCTTTTGCCAGCTTGTTGGCCTGATCACAAGCTTCCGAACAAGGTATAGTTTGTGCAGAACTTCCCAGGTTAAGGTACCGTTAGGCCGCGATATACGAAGTTCGTGTCGCGGGCGCTTGCAGGCATGGCTGTTAGACTGACTGCACATAGGGGTACTACTGGCATTGATGCGCTATATCTTGATTTTTCTCCGCAAGTACTGGGTTTCAAGACCTGTCCTTTTGCCAGCTTGTTGGCCTGATCACAAGCTTCCGAACAAGGTATAGTTTGTGCAGAACTTCCCAGGTTAAGGTACCGTTAGACCGCGATATACGAAGTTCGTGTCGCGGGCGCTTGCAGGCATGGCTGTTAGACTGACTGCACATAGGGTACTACTGGCATTGATGCGCTATATCTTAATTTTCTCCGCAAGTACTGGGTTTCAAGACCTGTCCTTTTGCCAGCTTGTTGGCCTGATCACAAGCTTCCGAACAAGGTATAGTTTGTGCAGAACTTCCCAGGTTAAGGTACCGTTAGGCCGCGATATACGAAGTTCGTGTCGCGGGCGCTTGCAGGCATGGCTGTTAGACTGACTGCACATAGGGTACTACTGGCATTGATTATGCGCTATCTTGAATTTTCTCCGCAAGTACTGGGTTTCAAGACCTGTCCTTTTGCCAGCTTGTTGGCCTGATCACAAGCTTCCGAACAAGGTATAGTTTGTGCAGAACTTCCCAGGTTAAGGTACCGTTAGGCCGCGATATACGAAGTTCGTGTCGCGGGCGCTTGCAGGCATGGCTGTTAGACTGACTGCACATAGGGGTTCTACTGGCATTGATGCGCTATATCTTGAATTTTCTCCGCAAGTACTGGTTTTCAAGACCTGTCCTTTTGCCAGCTTGTTGGCCTGATCACAAGCTTCCGAACAAGGTATAGTTTGTGCAGAACTTCCCAGGTTAAGGTACCGTTAGGCCGCGATATACGAAGTTCGTGTCGCGGGCGCTTGCAGGCATGGCTGTTAGACTGACTGCACATAGGGGTTCTACTGGCATTGATGCGCTATATCTTAAATTTTCTCCGCAAGTACTGGGTTTCAAGACCTGTCCTTTTGCCAGCTTGTTGGCCTGATCACAAGCTTCCGAACAAGGTATAGTTTGTGCAGAACTTCCCAGGTTAAGGTACCGTTAGGCCGCGATATACGAAGTTCGTGTCGCGGGCGCTTGCAGGCATGGCTGTTAGACTGACTGCACATAGGGGTACTGTGGTTGATGATGCGCTATATCTTGAATTTTCTCCGCAAGTACTGGGTTTCAAGACCTGTCCTTTTGCCAGCTTGTTGGCCTGATCACAAGCTTCCGAACAAGGTATAGTTTGTGCAGAACTTCCCAGGTTAAGGTACCGTTAGACCGCGATATACGAAGTTCGTGTCGCGGGCGCTTGCAGGCATGGCTGTTAGACTGACTGCACATAGGGGTACTACTGGCATTGATGCGCTATATCTTAAATTTTCTCCGCAAGTACTGGGTTTCAAGACCTGTCCTTTTGCCAGCTTGTTGGCCTGATCACAAGCTTCCGAACAAGGTATAGTTTGTGCAGAACTTCCCAGGTTAAGGTACCGTTAGGCCGCGATATACGAAGTTCGTGTCGCGGGCGCTTGCAGGCATGGCTGTTAGACTGACTGCACATAGGGGTTACTACTGGCATTGATGCGCTATATCTTGAATTTTCTCCGCAAGTACTGGTTTCAAGACCTGTCCTTTTGCCAGCTTGTTGGCCTGATCACAAGCTTCCGAACAAGGTATAGTTTGTGCAGAACTTCCCAGGTTAAGGTACCGTTAGACCGCGATATACGAAGTTCGTGTCGCGGGCGCTTGCAGGCATGGCTGTTAGACTGACTGCACATAGGGGTACTACTGGCATTGATGCGCTATATCTTATTTTCTCCGCAAGTACTGGGTTTCAAGACCTGTCCTTTTGCCAGCTTGTTGGCCTGATCACAAGCTTCCGAACAAGGTATAGTTTGTGCAGAACTTCCCAGGTTAAGGTACCGTTAGACCGCGATATACGAAGTTCGTGTCGCGGGCGCTTGCAGGCATGGCTGTTAGACTGACTGCACATAGGGGTACTACTGGCATTGATGCGCTATATCTTAAATTTTCTCCGCAAGTACTGGGTTTCAAGACCTGTCCTTTTGCCAGCTTGTTGGCCTGATCACAAGCTTCCGAACAAGGTATAGTTTGTGCAGAACTTCCCAGGTTAAGGTACCGTTAGGCCGCGATATACGAAGTTCGTGTCGCGGGCGCTTGCAGGCATGGCTGTTAGACTGACTGCACATAGGGGTACTACTGGCATTGATGCGCTATATCTTAAATTTTCTCCGCAAGTACTGGTTTCAAGACCTGTCCTTTTGCCAGCTTGTTGGCCTGATCACAAGCTTCCGAACAAGGTATAGTTTGTGCAGAACTTCCCAGGTTAAGGTACCGTTAGGCCGCGATATACGAAGTTCGTGTCGCGGGCGCTTGCAGGCATGGCTGTTAGACTGACTGCACATAGGGGTACTACTGGCATTGATGCGCTATATCTTAATTTTCTCCGCAAGTACTGGGTTTCAAGACCTGTCCTTTTGCCAGCTTGTTGGCCTGATCACAAGCTTCCGAACAAGGTATAGTTTGTGCAGAACTTCCCAGGTTAAGGTACCGTTAGGCCGCGATATACGAAGTTCGTGTCGCGGGCGCTTGCAGGCATGGCTGTTAGACTGACTGCACATAGGGGTACTACTGGCATTGATGCGCTATATCTTAATTTTCTCCGCAAGTACTGGGTTTCAAGACCTGTCCTTTTGCCAGCTTGTTGGCCTGATCACAAGCTTCCGAACAAGGTATAGTTTGTGCAGAACTTCCCAGGTTAAGGTACCGTTAGGCCGCGATATACGAAGTTCGTGTCGCGGGCGCTTGCAGGCATGGCTGTTAGACTGACTGCACATAGGGGTACTACTGGCATTGATGCGCTATATCTTAAATTTTCTCCGCAAGTACTGGGTTTCAAGACCTGTCCTTTTGCCAGCTTGTTGGCCTGATCACAAGCTTCCGAACAAGGTATAGTTTGTGCAGAACTTCCCAGGTTAAGGTACCGTTAGACCGCGATATACGAAGTTCGTGTCGCGGGCGCTTGCAGGCATGGCTGTTAGACTGACTGCACATAGGGGTACTACTGGCATTGATGCGCTATATCTTGAATTTTCTCCGCAAGTACTGGGTTTCAAGACCTGTCCTTTTGCCAGCTTGTTGGCCTGATCACAAGCTTCCGAACAAGGTATAGTTTGTGCAGAACTTCCCAGGTTAAGGTACCGTTAGGCCGCGATATACGAAGTTCGTGTCGCGGGCGCTTGCAGGCATGGCTGTTAGACTGACTGCACATAGGGGTACTACTGGCATTGATGCGCTATATCTTAATTTTCTCCGCAAGTACTGGGTTTCAAGACTGTCCTTTTGCCAGCTTGTTGGCCTGATCACAAGCTTCCGAACAAGGTATAGTTTGTGCAGAACTTCCCAGGTTAAGGTACCGTTAGGCCGCGATATACGAAGTTCGTGTCGCGGGCGCTTGCAGGCATGGCTGTTAGACTGACTGCACATAGGGGTACTATGGCTGCATTGATGCGCTATATCTTAAATTTTCTCCGCAAGTACTGGGTTTCAAGACCTGTCCTTTTGCCAGCTTGTTGGCCTGATCACAAGCTTCCGAACAAGGTATAGTTTTGTGCAGAACTTCCCAGGTTAAGGTACCGTTAGGCCGCGATATACGAAGTTCGTGTCGCGGGCGCTTGCAGGCATGGCTGTTAGACTGACTGCACATAGGGGTTCTACTGGCATTGATGCGCTATATCTTGAATTTTCTCCGCAAGTACTGGGTTTCAAGACCTGTCCTTTTGCCAGCTTGTTGGCCTGATCACAAGCTTCCGAACAAGGTATAGTTTGTGCAGAACTTCCCAGGTTAAGGTACCGTTAGACCGCGATATACGAAGTTCGTGTCGCGGGCGCTTGCAGGCATGGCTGTTAGACTGACTGCACATAGGGGTTCTACTGGCATTGATGCGCTATATCTTGAATTTTCTCCGCAAGTACTGGGTTTCAAGACCTGTCCTTTTGCCAGCTTGTTGGCCTGATCACAAGCTTCCGAACAAGGTATAGTTTGTGCAGAACTTCCCAGGTTAAGGTACCGTTAGACCGCGATATACGAAGTTCGTGTCGCGGGCGCTTGCAGGCATGGCTGTTAGACTGACTGCACATAGGGGTTCTACTGGCATTGATGCGCTATATCTTAAATTTTCTCCGCAAGTACTGGGTTTCAAGACCTGTCCTTTTGCCAGCTTGTTGGCCTGATCACAAGCTTCCGAACAAGGTATAGTTTGTGCAGAACTTCCCAGGTTAAGGTACCGTTAGACCGCGATATACGAAGTTCGTGTCGCGGGCGCTTGCAGGCATGGCTGTTAGACTGACTGCACATAGGGTTCTACTGGCATTGATGCGCTATATCTTAAATTTTCTCCGCAAGTACTGGGTTTCAAGACCTGTCCTTTTGCCAGCTTGTTGGCCTGATCACAAGCTTCCGAACAAGGTATAGTTTGTGCAGAACTTCCCAGGTTAAGGTACCGTTAGGCCGCGATATACGAAGTTCGTGTCGCGGGCGCTTGCAGGCATGGCTGTTAGACTGACTGCACATAGGGTTTCTACTGGCATTGATGCGCTATATCTTGAATTTTCTCCGCAAGTACTGGTTTCAAGACCTGTCCTTTTGCCAGCTTGTTGGCCTGATCACAAGCTTCCGAACAAGGTATAGTTTGTGCAGAACTTCCCAGGTTAAGGTACCGTTAGACCGCGATATACGAAGTTCGTGTCGCGGGCGCTTGCAGGCATGGCTGTTAGACTGACTGCACATAGGGGTTCTACTGGCATTGATGCGCTATATCTTAAATTTTCTCCGCAAGTACTGGGTTTCAAGACCTGTCCTTTTGCCAGCTTGTTGGCCTGATCACAAGCTTCCGAACAAGGTATAGTTTGTGCAGAACTTCCCAGGTTAAGGTACCGTTAGGCCGCGATATACGAAGTTCGTGTCGCGGGCGCTTGCAGGCATGGCTGTTAGACTGACTGCACATAGGGGTACTACTGGCATTGATGCGCTATATCTTGAATTTTCTCCGCAAGTACTGGGTTTCAAGACCTGTCCTTTTGCCAGCTTGTTGGCCTGATCACAAGCTTCCGAACAAGGTATAGTTTGTGCAGAACTTCCCAGGTTAAGGTACCGTTAGGCCGCGATATACGAAGTTCGTGTCGCGGCGCGCTTGCAGGCATGGCTGTTAGACTGACTGCACATAGGGGTACTACTGGCATTGATGCGCTATATCTTGAATTTTCTCCGCAAGTACTGGGTTTCAAGACCTGTCCTTTTGCCAGCTTGTTGGCCTGATCACAAGCTTCCGAACAAGGTATAGTTTGTGCAGAACTTCCCAGGTTAAGGTACCGTTAGGCCGCGATATACGAAGTTCGTGTCGCGGGCGCTTGCAGGCATGGCTGTTAGACTGACTGCACATAGGGGTACTACTGGCATTGATGCGCTATATCTTAATTTTTCTCCGCAAGTACTGGGTTTCAAGACCTGTCCTTTTGCCAGCTTGTTGGCCTGATCACAAGCTTCCGAACAAGGTATAGTTTGTGCAGAACTTCCCAGGTTAAGGTACCGTTAGACCGCGCGATATACGAAGTTCGTGTCGCGGGCGCTTGCAGGCATGGCTGTTAGACTGACTGCACATAGGGGTACTACTGGCATTGATGCGCTATATCTTAAATTTTCTCCGCAAGTACTGGGTTTCAAGACCTGTCCTTTTGCCAGCTTGTTGGCCTGATCACAAGCTTCCGAACAAGGTATAGTTTGTGCAGAACTTCCCAGGTTAAGGTACCGTTAGGCCGCGATATACGAAGTTCGTGTCGCGGGCGCTTGCAGGCATGGCTGTTAGACTGACTGCACATAGGGGTACTACTGGCATTGATGCGCTATATCTTGAATTTTCTCCGCAAGTACTGGGTTTCAAGACCTGTCCTTTTGCCAGCTTGTTGGCCTGATCACAAGCTTCCGAACAAGGTATAGTTTGTGCAGAACTTCCCAGGTTAAGGTACCGTTAGGCCGCGATATACGAAGTTCGTGTCGCGGGCGCTTGCAGGCATGGCTGTTAGACTGACTGCACATAGGGGTTCTACTGGCATTGATGCGCTATATCTTAAATTTTCTCCGCAAGTACTGGGTTTCAAGACCTGTCCTTTTGCCAGCTTGTTGGCCTGATCACAAGCTTCCGAACAAGGTATAGTTTGTGCAGAACTTCCCAGGTTAAGGTACCGTTAGACCGCGATATACGAAGTTCGTGTCGCGGGCGCTTGCAGGCATGGCTGTTAGACTGACTGCACATAGGGGTACTACTGGCATTGATGCGCTATATCTTGAATTTTCTCCGCAAGTACTGGGTTTCAAGACCTGTCCTTTTGCCAGCTTGTTGGCCTGATCACAAGCTTCCGAACAAGGTATAGTTTGTGCAGAACTTCCCAGGTTAAGGTACCGTTAGGCCGCGATATACGAAGTTCGTGTCGCGGGCGCTTGCAGGCATGGCTGTTAGACTGACTGCACATAGGGGTACTACTGGCATTGATGCGCTATATCTTAAATTTTCTCCGCAAGTACTGGGTTTCAAGACCTGTCCTTTTGCCAGCTTGTTGGCCTGATCACAAGCTTCCGAACAAGGTATAGTTTGTGCAGAACTTCCCAGGTTAAGGTACCGTTAGGCCGCGATATACGAAGTTCGTGTCGCGGGCGCTTGCAGGCATGGCTGTTAGACTGACTGCACATAGGGGTTCTACTGGCATTGATGCGCTATATCTTAAATTTTCTCCGCAAGTACTGGGTTTCAAGACCTGTCCTTTTGCCAGCTTGTTGGCCTGATCACAAGCTTCCGAACAAGGTATAGTTTGTGCAGAACTTCCCAGGTTAAGGTACCGTTAGACCGCGATATACGAAGTTCGTGTCGCGGGCGCTTGCAGGCATGGCTGTTAGACTGACTGCACATAGGGGTACTACTGGCATTGATGCGCTATATCTTAAATTTTCTCCGCAAGTACTGGGTTTCAAGACCTGTCCTTTTGCCAGCTTGTTGGCCTGATCACAAGCTTCCGAACAAGGTATAGTTTGTGCAGAACTTCCCAGGTTAAGGTACCGTTAGGCCGCGATATACGAAGTTCGTGTCGCGGGCGCTTGCAGGCATGGCTGTTAGACTGACTGCACATAGGGGTACTACTGGCATTGATGCGCTATATCTTGAATTTTCTCCGCAAGTACTGGGTTTCAAGACCTGTCCTTTTGCCAGCTTGTTGGCCTGATCACAAGCTTCCGAACAAGGTATAGTTTGTGCAGAACTTCCCAGGTTAAGGTACCGTTAGGCCGCGATATACGAAGTTCGTGTCGCGGGCGCTTGCAGGCATGGCTGTTAGACTGACTGCACATAGGGGTACTACTGGCATTGATGCGCTATATCTTGAATTTTCTCCGCAAGTACTGGGTTTCAAGACCTGTCCTTTTGCCAGCTTGTTGGCCTGATCACAAGCTTCCGAACAAGGTATAGTTTGTGCAGAACTTCCCAGGTTAAGGTACCGTTAGGCCGCGATATACGAAGTTCGTGTCGCGGGCGCTTGCAGGCATGGCTGTTAGACTGACTGCACATAGGGGTACTACTGGCATTGATGCGCTATATCTTGAATTTTCTCCGCAAGTACTGGGTTTCAAGACCTGTCCTTTTGCCAGCTTGTTGGCCTGATCACAAGCTTCCGAACAAGGTATAGTTTGTGCAGAACTTCCCAGGTTAAGGTACCGTTAGACCGCGATATACGAAGTTCGTGTCGCGGCGCTTGCAGGCATGGCTGTTAGACTGACTGCACATAGGGGTACTACTGGCATTGATGCGCTATATCTTGAATTTTCTCCGCAAGTACTGGGTTTCAAGACCTGTCCTTTTGCCAGCTTGTTGGCCTGATCACAAGCTTCCGAACAAGGTATAGTTTGTGCAGAACTTCCCAGGTTAAGGTACCGTTAGGCCGCGATATACGAAGTTCGTGTCGCGGGCGCTTGCAGGCATGGCTGTTAGACTGACTGCACATAGGGGTACTACTGGCATTGATGCGCTATATCTTAAATTTTCTCCGCAAGTACTGGGTTTCAAGACCTGTCCTTTTGCCAGCTTGTTGGCCTGATCACAAGCTTCCGAACAAGGTATAGTTTGTGCAGAACTTCCCAGGTTAAGGTACCGTTAGACCGCGATATACGAAGTTCGTGTCGCGGGCGCTTGCAGGCATGGCTGTTAGACTGACTGCACATAGGGGTTCTACTGGCATTGATGCGCTATATCTTAAATTTTCTCCGCAAGTACTGGTTTCAAGACCTGTCCTTTTGCCAGCTTGTTGGCCTGATCACAAGCTTCCGAACAAGGTATAGTTTGTGCAGAACTTCCCAGGTTAAGGTACCGTTAGGCCGCGATATACGAAGTTCGTGTCGCGGGCGCTTGCAGGCATGGCTGTTAGACTGACTGCACATAGGGGTACTACTGGCATTGATGCGCTATATCTTAAATTTTCTCCGCAAGTACTGGGTTTCAAGACCTGTCCTTTTGCCAGCTTGTTGGCCTGATCACAAGCTTCCGAACAAGGTATAGTTTGTGCAGAACTTCCAGGTTAAGGTACCGTTAGGCCGCGATATACGAAGTTCGTGTCGCGGGCGCTTGCAGGCATGGCTGTTAGACTGACTGCACATAGGGTTCTACTGGCATTGATGCGCTATATCTTAATTTTCTCCGCAAGTACTGGGTTTCAAGACCTGTCCTTTTGCCAGCTTGTTGGCCTGATCACAAGCTTCCGAACAAGGTATAGTTTGTGCAGAACTTCCCAGGTTAAGGTACCGTTAGGCCGCGATATACGAAGTTCGTGTCGCGGGCGCTTGCAGGCATGGCTGTTAGACTGACTGCACATAGGGGTTCTACTGGCATTGATGCGCTATATCTTGAATTTTCTCCGCAAGTACTGGGTTTCAAGACCTGTCCTTTTGCCAGCTTGTTGGCCTGATCACAAGCTTCCGAACAAGGTATAGTTTGTGCAGAACTTCCCAGGTTAAGGTACCGTTAGACCGCGATATACGAAGTTCGTGTCGCGGGCGCTTGCAGGCATGGCTGTTAGACTGACTGCACATAGGGGTTCTACTGGCATTGATGCGCTATATCTTAAATTTTCTCCGCAAGTACTGGGTTTCAAGACCTGTCCTTTTGCCAGCTTGTTGGCCTGATCACAAGCTTCCGAACAAGGTATAGTTTGTGCAGAACTTCCCAGGTTAAGGTACCGTTAGGCCGCGATATACGAAGTTCGTGTCGCGGGCGCTTGCAGGCATGGCTGTTAGACTGACTGCACATAGGGGTTCTACTGGCATTGATGCGCTATATCTTAAATTTTCTCCGCAAGTACTGGGTTTCAAGACCTGTCCTTTTGCCAGCTTGTTGGCCTGATCACAAGCTTCCGAACAAGGTATAGTTTGTGCAGAACTTCCCAGGTTAAGGTACCGTTACCGCGATATACGAAGTTCGTGTCGCGGGCGCTTGCAGGCATGGCTGTTAGACTGACTGCACATAGGGGTACTACTGGCATTGATGCGCTATATCTTGAATTTTCTCCGCAAGTACTGGGTTTCAAGACCTGTCCTTTTGCCAGCTTGTTGGCCTGATCACAAGCTTCCGAACAAGGTATAGTTTGTGCAGAACTTCCCAGGTTAAGGTACCGTTAGACCGCGATATACGAAGTTCGTGTCGCGGGCGCTTGCAGGCATGGCTGTTAGACTGACTGCACATAGGGGTTCTACTACTGGCATTGATGCGCTATATCTTGAATTTTCTCCGCAAGTACTGGTTTTCAAGACCTGTCCTTTTGCCAGCTTGTTGGCCTGATCACAAGCTTCCGAACAAGGTATAGTTTGTGCAGAACTTCCCAGGTTAAGGTACCGTTAGGCCGCGATATACGAAGTTCGTGTCGCGGGCGCTTGCAGGCATGGCTGTTAGACTGACTGCACATAGGGGTACTACTGGCATTGATGCGCTATATCTTAAATTTTCTCCGCAAGTACTGGTTTCAAGACCTGTCCTTTTGCCAGCTTGTTGGCCTGATCACAAGCTTCCGAACAAGGTATAGTTTGTGCAGAACTTCCCAGGTTAAGGTACCGTTAGGCCGCGATATACGAAGTTCGTGTCGCGGGCGCTTGCAGGCATGGCTGTTAGACTGACTGCACATAGGGGTACTACTGGCATTGATGCGCTATATCTTGAATTTTCTCCGCAAGTACTGGGTTTCAAGACCTGTCCTTTTGCCAGCTTGTTGGCCTGATCACAAGCTTCCGAACAAGGTATAGTTTGTGCAGAACTTCCCAGGTTAAGGTACCGTTAGCCGCGATATACGAAGTTCGTGTCGCGGGCGCTTGCAGGCATGGCTGTTAGACTGACTGCACATAGGGGTACTATACTGGCATTGATGCGCTATATCTTAAATTTTCTCCGCAAGTACTGGTTTCAAGACCTGTCCTTTTGCCAGCTTGTTGGCCTGATCACAAGCTTCCGAACAAGGTATAGTTTGTGCAGAACTTCCCAGGTTAAGGTACCGTTAGGCCGCGATATACGAAGTTCGTGTCGCGGGCGCTTGCAGGCATGGCTGTTAGACTGACTGCACATAGGGGTCTACTGGCATTGATGCGCTATATCTTGAATTTTCTCCGCAAGTACTGGGTTTCAAGACCTGTCCTTTTGCCAGCTTGTTGGCCTGATCACAAGCTTCCGAACAAGGTATAGTTTGTGCAGAACTTCCCAGGTTAAGGTACCGTTAGACCGCGATATACGAAGTTCGTGTCGCGGGCGCTTGCAGGCATGGCTGTTAGACTGACTGCACATAGGGTTCTACTGGCATTGATGCGCTATATCTTAAATTTTCTCCGCAAGTACTGGGTTTCAAGACCTGTCCTTTTGCCAGCTTGTTGGCCTGATCACAAGCTTCCGAACAAGGTATAGTTTGTGCAGAACTTCCCAGGTTAAGGTACCGTTAGACCGCGATATACGAAGTTCGTGTCGCGGGCGCTTGCAGGCATGGCTGTTAGACTGACTGCACATAGGGTTCTACTACTGGCATTGATGCGCTATATCTTGAAATTTTCTCCGCAAGTACTGGGTTTCAAGACCTGTCCTTTTGCCAGCTTGTTGGCCTGATCACAAGCTTCCGAACAAGGTATAGTTTGTGCAGAACTTCCCAGGTTAAGGTACCGTTAGACCGCGATATACGAAGTTCGTGTCGCGGGCGCTTGCAGGCATGGCTGTTAGACTGACTGCACATAGGGGTTCTACTGGCATTGATGCGCTATATCTAAATTTTCTCCGCAAGTACTGGGTTTCAAGACCTGTCCTTTTGCCAGCTTGTTGGCCTGATCACAAGCTTCCGAACAAGGTATAGTTTGTGCAGAACTTCCCAGGTTAAGGTACCGTTAGGCCGCGATATACGAAGTTCGTGTCGCGGGCGCTTGCAGGCATGGCTGTTAGACTGACTGCACATAGGGGTACTACTGGCATTGATGCGCTATATCTTGAATTTTCTCCGCAAGTACTGGGTTTCAAGACCTGTCCTTTTGCCAGCTTGTTGGCCTGATCACAAGCTTCCGAACAAGGTATAGTTTGTGCAGAACTTCCCAGGTTAAGGTACCGTTAGGCCGCGATATACGAAGTTCGTGTCGCGGGCGCTTGCAGGCATGGCTGTTAGACTGACTGCACATAGGGGTACTACTGGCATTGATGCGCTATATCTTGAATTTTCTCCGCAAGTACTGGTTTCAAGACCTGTCCTTTTGCCAGCTTGTTGGCCTGATCACAAGCTTCCGAACAAGGTATAGTTTGTGCAGAACTTCCCAGGTTAAGGTACCGTTAGGCCGCGATATACGAAGTTCGTGTCGCGGGCGCTTGCAGGCATGGCTGTTAGACTGACTGCACATAGGGGTTCTACTGGCATTGATGCGCTATATCTTAAATTTTCTCCGCAAGTACTGGGTTTCAAGACCTGTCCTTTTGCCAGCTTGTTGGCCTGATCACAAGCTTCCGAACAAGGTATAGTTTGTGCAGAACTTCCCAGGTTAAGGTACCGTTAGACCGCGATATACGAAGTTCGTGTCGCGGGCGCTTGCAGGCATGGCTGTTAGACTGACTGCACATAGGGGTACTACTGGCATTGATGCGCTATATCTTGAATTTTCTCCGCAAGTACTGGGTTTCAAGACCTGTCCTTTTGCCAGCTTGTTGGCCTGATCACAAGCTTCCGAACAAGGTATAGTTTGTGCAGAACTTCCCAGGTTAAGGTACCGTTAGACCGCGATATACGAAGTTCGTGTCGCGGGCGCTTGCAGGCATGGCTGTTAGACTGACTGCACATAGGGTACTACTGGCATTGATGCGCTATATCTTAATTTTTCTCCGCAAGTACTGGTTTTCAAGACCTGTCCTTTTGCCAGCTTGTTGGCCTGATCACAAGCTTCCGAACAAGGTATAGTTTGTGCAGAACTTCCCAGGTTAAGGTACCGTTAGACCGCGATATACGAAGTTCGTGTCGCGGGCGCTTGCAGGCATGGCTGTTAGACTGACTGCACATAGGGGTACTACTGGCATTGATGCGCTATATCTTAAATTTTCTCCGCAAGTACTGGGTTTCAAGACCTGTCCTTTTGCCAGCTTGTTGGCCTGATCACAAGCTTCCGAACAAGGTATAGTTTGTGCAGAACTTCCCAGGTTAAGGTACCGTTAGGCCGCGATATACGAAGTTCGTGTCGCGGGCGCTTGCAGGCATGGCTGTTAGACTGACTGCACATAGGGTTCTACTGGCATTGATGCGCTATATCTTAAATTTTCTCCGCAAGTACTGGGTTTCAAGACCTGTCCTTTTGCCAGCTTGTTGGCCTGATCACAAGCTTCCGAACAAGGTATAGTTTGTGCAGAACTTCCCAGGTTAAGGTACCGTTAGACCGCGATATACGAAGTTCGTGTCGCGGGCGCTTGCAGGCATGGCTGTTAGACTGACTGCACATAGGGGTTCTACTGGCATTGATGCGCTATATCTTGAAATTTTCTCCGCAAGTACTGGGTTTCAAGACCTGTCCTTTTGCCAGCTTGTTGGCCTGATCACAAGCTTCCGAACAAGGTATAGTTTGTGCAGAACTTCCCAGGTTAAGGTACCGTTAGGCCGCGATATACGAAGTTCGTGTCGCGGGCGCTTGCAGGCATGGCTGTTAGACTGACTGCACATAGGGGTACTACTGGCATTGATGCGCTATATCTTGAATTTTCTCCGCAAGTACTGGGTTTCAAGACCTGTCCTTTTGCCAGCTTGTTGGCCTGATCACAAGCTTCCGAACAGGTATAGTTTGTGCAGAACTTCCCAGGTTAAGGTACCGTTAGACCGCGATATACGAAGTTCGTGTCGCGGGCGCTTGCAGGCATGGCTGTTAGACTGACTGCACATAGGGGTACTACTGGCATTGATGCGCTATATCTTAATTTTCTCCGCAAGTACTGGGTTTCAAGACCTGTCCTTTTGCCAGCTTGTTGGCCTGATCACAAGCTTCCGAACAAGGTATAGTTTGTGCAGAACTTCCCAGGTTAAGGTACCGTTAGGCCGCGATATACGAAGTTCGTGTCGCGGGCGCTTGCAGGCATGGCTGTTAGACTGACTGCACATAGGGGTACTACTGGCATTGATGCGCTATATCTTAAATTTTCTCCGCAAGTACTGGGTTTCAAGACCTGTCCTTTTGCCAGCTTGTTGGCCTGATCACAAGCTTCCGAACAAGGTATAGTTTGTGCAGAACTTCCCAGGTTAAGGTACCGTTAGGCCGCGATATACGAAGTTCGTGTCGCGGGCGCTTGCAGGCATGGCTGTTAGACTGACTGCACATAGGGGTACTACTGGCATTGATGCGCTATATCTTAATTTTCTCCGCAAGTACTGGGTTTCAAGACCTGTCCTTTTGCCAGCTTGTTGGCCTGATCACAAGCTTCCGAACAAGGTATAGTTTGTGCAGAACTTCCCAGTTAAGGTACCGTTAGGCCGCGATATACGAAGTTCGTGTCGCGGGCGCTTGCAGGCATGGCTGTTAGACTGACTGCACATAGGGGTTCTACTGGCATTGATGCGCTATATCTTGAATTTTCTCCGCAAGTACTGGTTTCAAGACCTGTCCTTTTGCCAGCTTGTTGGCCTGATCACAAGCTTCCGAACAAGGTATAGTTTGTGCAGAACTTCCCAGGTTAAGGTACCGTTAGGCCGCGATATACGAAGTTCGTGTCGCGGGCGCTTGCAGGCATGGCTGTTAGACTGACTGCACATAGGGGTACTACTGGCATTGATGCGCTATATCTTAATTTTCTCCGCAAGTACTGGGTTTCAAGACCTGTCCTTTTGCCAGCTTGTTGGCCTGATCACAAGCTTCCGAACAAGGTATAGTTTGTGCAGAACTTCCCAGGTTAAGGTACCGTTAGGCCGCGATATACGAAGTTCGTGTCGCGGGCGCTTGCAGGCATGGCTGTTAGACTGACTGCACATAGGGTTCTACTGGCATTGATGCGCTATATCTTGAATTTTCTCCGCAAGTACTGGGTTTCAAGACCTGTCCTTTTGCCAGCTTGTTGGCCTGATCACAAGCTTCCGAACAAGGTATAGTTTGTGCAGAACTTCCCAGGTTAAGGTACCGTTAGGCCGCGATATACGAAGTTCGTGTCGCGGGCGCTTGCAGGCATGGCTGTTAGACTGACTGCACATAGGGTTACTACTGGCATTGATGCGCTATATCTTGAATTTTCTCCGCAAGTACTGGTTTCAAGACCTGTCCTTTTGCCAGCTTGTTGGCCTGATCACAAGCTTCCGAACAAGGTATAGTTTGTGCAGAACTTCCCAGGTTAAGGTACCGTTAGGCCGCGATATACGAAGTTCGTGTCGCGGGCGCTTGCAGGCATGGCTGTTAGACTGACTGCACATAGGGGTACTATACTGGCATTGATGCGCTATATCTTAAATTTTCTCCGCAAGTACTGGGTTTCAAGACCTGTCCTTTTGCCAGCTTGTTGGCCTGATCACAAGCTTCCGAACAAGGTATAGTTTGTGCAGAACTTCCCAGGTTAAGGTACCGTTAGGCCGCGATATACGAAGTTCGTGTCGCGGGCGCTTGCAGGCATGGCTGTTAGACTGACTGCACATAGGGGTTCTACTGGCATTGATGCGCTATATCTTGAATTTTCTCCGCAAGTACTGGGTTTCAAGACCTGTCCTTTTGCCAGCTTGTTGGCCTGATCACAAGCTTCCGAACAAGGTATAGTTTGTGCAGAACTTCCCAGGTTAAGGTACCGTTAGACCGCGATATACGAAGTTCGTGTCGCGGGCGCTTGCAGGCATGGCTGTTAGACTGACTGCACATAGGGGTTCTACTGGCATTGATGCGCTATATCTTGAATTTTCTCCGCAAGTACTGGGTTTCAAGACCTGTCCTTTTGCCAGCTTGTTGGCCTGATCACAAGCTTCCGAACAAGGTATAGTTTGTGCAGAACTTCCCAGGTTAAGGTACCGTTAGGCCGCGATATACGAAGTTCGTGTCGCGGGCGCTTGCAGGCATGGCTGTTAGACTGACTGCACATAGGGGTACTACTGGCATTGATGCGCTATATCTTAAATTTTCTCCGCAAGTACTGGTTTCAAGACCTGTCCTTTTGCCAGCTTGTTGGCCTGATCACAAGCTTCCGAACAAGGTATAGTTTGTGCAGAACTTCCCAGGTTAAGGTACCGTTAGACCGCGATATACGAAGTTCGTGTCGCGGGCGCTTGCAGGCATGGCTGTTAGACTGACTGCACATAGGGGTACTACTGGCATTGATGCGCTATATCTTAAATTTTCTCCGCAAGTACTGGGTTTCAAGACCTGTCCTTTTGCCAGCTTGTTGGCCTGATCACAAGCTTCCGAACAAGGTATAGTTTGTGCAGAACTTCCCAGGTTAAGGTACCGTTAGGCCGCGATATACGAAGTTCGTGTCGCGGGCGCTTGCAGGCATGGCTGTTAGACTGACTGCACATAGGGGTACTACTGGCATTGATGCGCTATATCTTGAATTTTCTCCGCAAGTACTGGTTTCAAGACCTGTCCTTTTGCCAGCTTGTTGGCCTGATCACAAGCTTCCGAACAAGGTATAGTTTGTGCAGAACTTCCCAGGTTAAGGTACCGTTAGGCCGCGATATACGAAGTTCGTGTCGCGGGCGCTTGCAGGCATGGCTGTTAGACTGACTGCACATAGGGGTTCTACTGGCATTGATGCGCTATATCTTGAATTTTCTCCGCAAGTACTGGGTTTCAAGACCTGTCCTTTTGCCAGCTTGTTGGCCTGATCACAAGCTTCCGAACAAGGTATAGTTTGTGCAGAACTTCCCAGGTTAAGGTACCGTTACCGCGATATACGAAGTTCGTGTCGCGGGCGCTTGCAGGCATGGCTGTTAGACTGACTGCACATAGGGGTACTACTGGCATTGATGCGCTATATCTTGAATTTTCTCCGCAAGTACTGGGTTTCAAGACCTGTCCTTTTGCCAGCTTGTTGGCCTGATCACAAGCTTCCGAACAAGGTATAGTTTGTGCAGAACTTCCCAGGTTAAGGTACCGTTAGACCGCGATATACGAAGTTCGTGTCGCGGGCGCTTGCAGGCATGGCTGTTAGACTGACTGCACATAGGGTTCTACTGGCATTGATGCGCTATATCTTAATTTTCTCCGCAAGTACTGGGTTTTCAAGACCTGTCCTTTTGCCAGCTTGTTGGCCTGATCACAAGCTTCCGAACAAGGTATAGTTTGTGCAGAACTTCCCAGGTTAAGGTACCGTTAGGCCGCGATATACGAAGTTCGTGTCGCGGGCGCTTGCAGGCATGGCTGTTAGACTGACTGCACATAGGGGTACTACTGGCATTGATGCGCTATATCTTGAATTTTCTCCGCAAGTACTGGGTTTCAAGACCTGTCCTTTTGCCAGCTTGTTGGCCTGATCACAAGCTTCCGAACAAGGTATAGTTTGTGCAGAACTTCCCAGGTTAAGGTACCGTTAGACCGCGATATACGAAGTTCGTGTCGCGGGCGCTTGCAGGCATGGCTGTTAGACTGACTGCACATAGGGGTACTACTGGCATTGATGCGCTATATCTTAATTTTCTCCGCAAGTACTGGGTTTCAAGACCTGTCCTTTTGCCAGCTTGTTGGCCTGATCACAAGCTTCCGAACAAGGTATAGTTTGTGCAGAACTTCCCAGGTTAAGGTACCGTTAGACCGCGATATACGAAGTTCGTGTCGCGGGCGCTTGCAGGCATGGCTGTTAGACTGACTGCACATAGGGGTACTACTGGCATTGATGCGCTATATCTTAATTTTCTCCGCAAGTACTGGGTTTCAAGACCTGTCCTTTTGCCAGCTTGTTGGCCTGATCACAAGCTTCCGAACAAGGTATAGTTTGTGCAGAACTTCCCAGGTTAAGGTACCGTTAGGCCGCGATATACGAAGTTCGTGTCGCGGGCGCTTGCAGGCATGGCTGTTAGACTGACTGCACATAGGGGTTCTACTGGCATTGATGCGCTATATCTTAAATTTTCTCCGCAAGTACTGGTTTTCAAGACCTGTCCTTTTGCCAGCTTGTTGGCCTGATCACAAGCTTCCGAACAAGGTATAGTTTGTGCAGAACTTCCCAGGTTAAGGTACCGTTAGACCGCGATATACGAAGTTCGTGTCGCGGGCGCTTGCAGGCATGGCTGTTAGACTGACTGCACATAGGGGTACTACTGGCATTGATGCGCTATATCTTAAATTTTCTCCGCAAGTACTGGGTTTCAAGACCTGTCCTTTTGCCAGCTTGTTGGCCTGATCACAAGCTTCCGAACAAGGTATAGTTTGTGCAGAACTTCCCAGGTTAAGGTACCGTTAGGCCGCGATATACGAAGTTCGTGTCGCGGGCGCTTGCAGGCATGGCTGTTAGACTGACTGCACATAGGGGTTCTACTGGCATTGATGCGCTATATCTTGAATTTTCTCCGCAAGTACTGGGTTTCAAGACCTGTCCTTTTGCCAGCTTGTTGGCCTGATCACAAGCTTCCGAACAAGGTATAGTTTGTGCAGAACTTCCCAGGTTAAGGTACCGTGGCCGCGATATACGAAGTTCGTGTCGCGGGCGCTTGCAGGCATGGCTGTTAGACTGACTGCACATAGGGGTACTACTGGCATTGATGCGCTATATCTTGAATTTTCTCCGCAAGTACTGGGTTTCAAGACCTGTCCTTTTGCCAGCTTGTTGGCCTGATCACAAGCTTCCGAACAAGGTATAGTTTGTGCAGAACTTCCCAGGTTAAGGTACCGTTAGGCCGCGATATACGAAGTTCGTGTCGCGGGCGCTTGCAGGCATGGCTGTTAGACTGACTGCACATAGGGGTACTATACCATTGATGCGCTATATCTTAAATTTTCTCCGCAAGTACGGGTTTCAAGACCTGTCCTTTTGCCAGCTTGTTGGCCTGATCACAAGCTTCCGAACAAGGTATAGTTTGTGCAGAACTTCCCAGGTTAAGGTACCGTTAGGCGCGATATACGAAGTTCGTGTCGCGGGCGCTTGCAGGCATGGCTGTTAGACTGACTGCACATAGGGGTCTACTGGCATTGATGCCTATATCTTAAATTTT